>NC_137805.1:8612101-8727101 GCF_963383645.1 Muscardinus avellanarius | reverse complement strand
TGACTGATCATAGTTTCAAGAGATAGAAGTATAGGTGATAACATCGTAAAGGGGATTTCCAGAGCTTTGTAAAGAGCTGAGAGTCTGGAATCTCTAACATAGATGGGGATAAAGAACCCATGAGAATAGTCTGGATAGTTCTGAGATCTGGTGGCAAGGCTATGAGTGTTGAAAAAAAGGTAAGGGCAGGGGAGTCTTGCCAGGGATACCATGAATTCTGGGCTTTGTTTTTACTTTTACTAATGAGGATATAAAGACAGAAAATAGGAAAGACTTCTGTTTCTTCGCCAGAATAATAATTGACTGGGAGTGGGAGAAATTCTTCTCTAGAGCTCCTCTAGGTACCCTACCCCACAGGTCTAAGTCAGACTTTTAAGTAGACCTGTAAGTTTTGTTTGTCACCAACTTTTGATTCTCAGAAAATTTACTTTTTGCAACTTGGCTTTGATCAAAAGCACTTTTTGTCCCTTCTTGTCCTCTTTCCATCAGAGTGAAAGGGTACAACCATACTACATTTAATCTACATCATGTTCCTCTGAAAATTCAAGGAGAACCATAGGCAAAAGGAATGGTGCTTATATTCCCCTGGATTTGAAAATTTATAGAAAAATATCTGCATTTTATTTATTGCACAATTACTGTGGATATTTAAAGCCCTTTGCTGTTATCTTCCCCCAGTCATCTCCATCACAGCTTATGCACCAAGGAAGTGCATGCCATGGAATATAACTTGAAATGGCTTATCTGCTCTCTAATCATCAAGCCTCCTTCCCATAAAGCAGTGGTTCTTCAAGAGTGGTCTGTGGACTCACAGCATCAGCACCACCAAGGAGCCATTCCGCTGCAGCATCCCCTAAATACTTATTAGAAATGCATGTTCTTCTGCCACCTGAGAGTCTTCTGGCAGTATCACCTCTTGCTTCCTTCTGGGACAGCCTGGTCTTCACCTCCCTGAGAAGTTCTCCCAATCAGGCTGAGGGAGGCACCCTTCTCTGCCTCCAAAGAAAACTTCTTGTCATCTTCTATTTGACTGCTTATTGTATTATTTCATAACTGTTTATCTCTGGTCTCCCTCCCAAAGGAATGGGTTTTATCCTTCCACATGTAACAAAAGCTTAAATACCTTTTATGTTTGTTTTGTGGCACTGAAGAACTAGAATTTTTTTATTTTTATTTTTATTTATTTTTATTTTTTTAATTGGTGCGTTGTAATCATATATCACATTGGAGTACAAGACTTGAGAGGATATACAAGCACACATCATCCAATTAGCCCTCATCCAGCCCCCATCCCATTCCCTCCCCCTCCCTTGATCCCATGCTTGTTTAGTGATTAACTTTGATATATTTGTTTATGTACCTCCTGCGTTTTAAAGAGGCTCCATCCTCCCCTATTCCATACCCTCTAATTGGTCACCTTAGTTGCTTCTCTATAGGGCCCTTTCTATAGCTCGACCTCTTCCTGTTGCCCCTTTCCTCCTAGTTTTTGCTGATTAGGGGAAGCATCTGATTTTTATTTTCTGTGATATTTCACTGTGCATGCAGCGTTGCAAGTACCGATCCCACTCTTGATGGCCCCAGTAGTGGCCTGGCTATCCGGTGGGCTGATCCAGACCTCGCTGGCTCAAGCAGTGGCCTTGCCTCATGGGAGACCCCCATTCTGGTATAACCCCTCAGCTGGCTCCAATCCCGGCTTCGGAGGCCCCAGTAGTGGCCTTGCCTCACGGCAGGCTCCGATGCCAGCCATTGGCCCCGGCACCAGCCTAACCCCTCGGCAGGCTCTGATCCCGGACTCGGAGGCCCCAGCACCGGCTTTGCCTCACAGCAGGCTCCGATGCCGGCCTCACTGGCCCCAGCACCGGTCTAACCCCTCGGCAGGCTCCGATCCCGGCCTTGGAAGCCTCAGTAGTGGCCTTGCCTCACGGAAGGCTCCGATGCCGGCCATTGGCCCCGGCATTGGCCTAACTCCTCAGCAGGCTCTTATCGTGGCCTTGGAGGCCCCAGCACTGGCCTTGCCTCGCGGCAGGTTCTGATGCCAGCCGCTGGCCCCAACACTGGCCTAACCCCTCAGCAGGCTCCAATCCTGGCCTCAGAGGCCTCAGCACCAGCCTTGCCTCACGGCAGCCTCCGATGCTGGCCGCTGGCCCTGGCATCGACCTAACCCCTTGGCAGGCTCTTATCCTGGCCTCGGAGGCCCCAGCACCAGCCTTGCCTCATGGTAGACTCCGATGCCGGCCTCGCTGGCCCCAGCACCAGCCTAACCCCTCAGCAGGCTCCGATCACTGTCTTGAAGCTCCAGCACTGGCCTTGCCTCATGGAAGGCTCCGATCCTGGCCTTGCTGGCCCCGGCACTGGCCTAACCCCTCGGCAGGCTCCAATCCTGGCCTCAAAGGCCCCAGCACTGGCCTTGCCTCACGGCAGGCTCAAATCCTGGCCTCACTGGCCCCAGCACTGGCCTAACCCCTTGGTAGGCTCCGATCCCAGCCTCGAAGGCTCCAGCACTAGCCTTGCCACATGGCAGGCTCCAATCCCAGCTTTGCTGTGTCTGTCACTGGCCTGACCCCTTGGCAGGCTCCAGTCCTAGCACCCTCTTCGCCCAACCATTTGTCCCACGTTCTCGAGGGTGCGTGGTGGTAGCATTCTGCCTCTAAAGTTATTTCAAAGGTTCCAGGTGTAATGCATCAGATCTCTGCCTCCCCTGAGTACTGGCCACTGCCATTGCCACTGCCTCCACCATTTCAAATCCTTCCCAAGCTCTTTTCCACTCTGAATGTTGTCTAGTATTTCTAAGCATGCGTGATGGTAGTATTCAACATTTGGTGTAATTTCTCCAAAAAAAATAAGGTTGGTAGGATCCGATTTCTGCTTCTCCTGAATACAAGTCTCCACCGCCATCACGGAGACCACTTTCAACATCACCTTTCTCCTTGGTCTCCGCTAAACTCTCTCCTTACAGGTGATGTCCAAGATTCTTAACAATATAGAGAAACAGTAGTCCTCCTTCATGGGGAATTTTTCCATAAGTTCCAGTGCATTTGGATAAGTTTTGTCTGCATCTCCAGTGTCCTGGCATCCGCCACATCCTTCTTAACCCCTCTCTGATATTTTTCCTTTTCCTTTTTCTTTTTCTTTTCCTTTTTATTTTTTTAATAAGAGAAGATAGTATATGTGGTTTGAGGAGGTAGTGGGATCAGGCACTCAGTAGCAGTGTGACCCGGTCGGTTTCCTCATGGGTCCAGCGTGCTCCACACTACTCTGCCTGGGGCCCAGAGTCCTGTGACCCGGGCCCCGGCTGGCGTGCCCCACGCGACCCCTGCCCAGGACCCAGGGTACTGGGCCCTGTTTCTCCAGGGGTCTGGCATGCTACGCGTGGTCCGGCCCGGGGTCCAGAGTCCTGTGACCCGGGCCCCGGCTGGCATGCCCCGTGCCTAGAATTATTTTTTAAAGGAAGATGAAAGTATTTGTTCCATCAGAAAGGACCAGACAGTAAATAATGTAAATAAATACATTTCACTGAATATAAGCCAGATGTTTTTAAAAGCTTTCTTTATGAGTCTTATTTAATGGAATTTCACTGTTTAATTAATGGCATATTCTGCTTTCTTAAAAGTACATAAAATGAGCTGGGGGCAAGGCATGGTGGTTCACATTTGCAATCCTAGCATTTAGGAAGTTGATATAGGAGAATCGCGCTTTGAGAACAGCCTCAGCTACTACTTAAAAGAATAAAAAATAGGGGATGGTGGTGTCGCTCAGAGGTAGAATGCCCCTGGGTTCAATCCCCAGTACCAGAAAAAAAAAATGAGCTGGGTATGGTAACGCCCACAGCACTTGGGAGGTTTGATGGAAGGATCACAGTTTTGAGACCACTTAACTACTTAGTGAGACCCTCTACAACTTAGTGAGACCCTGTTTCAAAATAAAGAACAAAAAATTAGCTGGAGAAAAAGAAAGTACATAAAACAGTGGTGTGTCTTAGGATAATATGGTGCCTTGGATTTGAAGAAATACAAAAGATATTGTGTTTGAATCACAGTATCTTATAAGAAGGGGGAAGTCAGGAAGAAGTGTGGGGAGTCTAGTTGTGGAGAAGAGAGGGCATCATTTGAAAAAGGATGTCCAGGAAAGGCTTCCCCGAGAAGGTGCTATCTGAAGATACTCCTGAGGGAGGGGAGCGATGCAGGCGTGGGCTGTAGAATGCAAGGTCTGAAAAAAGCTCTCCAGGTAGGAGGGACAGAAGGGCTCTGAGGGCAAGAGAAGTGACTGTGTCATGTTGGTCTATTTAGAACAAAGCTAAGGATAGCATCTGACAAATACACGCAAGTATTTGTTAATGAACCTAATCCATTGATAATGTTGTGATACTTTTAGAACTTGATGATTACAAAATTGCACGTGCTGTAATTTTTTACTCCTGAAAATAACAAAAGGCAGTGATAGACAAGTATATATTCAGAAAACATTATTTTGCATCTACAGCAGTCCAGACTTGATGGCAGGTGTTGAGGATACAGAAATGTGTTCATTGTGGAGTTTGCACCCAAAGAGTTCTTAGCTATCAGGCAAAACAGAAAAATAACCACAATGTAGTACTGTAAAGCATTTTCACAGGTATTTGAAATGTATTATTATAGCTATACAAGAAAGAGCAGTATCTGTGCATTCCTTTAGACTCCTGTGAAGGCCTATTGAAATCTTATTCTCTTGGAGGAAAGTAATAAGTGGCCTTCTGGCAACTGGGTTGAACTATTTGGCTATAAGTAATACATGTACCATTTCACTTTCATATCCTGCTCTTTTGTCAAATCTCGAATCCCCAAGGTACTTTAGATTGTAGGTCATACAGAGGACATTAGTAAGAAATGGGACTCCCCAAATGGGCTGCTGCCCTAAGTGTAACATTTTTCTGTTAATGTTCTTTTAGAAATAATAATGGGAGTTAGGGATACAGTTCAGTAGTAGAGCCCCTACCTAGCATGAGATAAATCAGTAGTCTGGCCCCTCTGCCATTCTGGTTTAAAATGAGAGTATCTTGGTCCAATGTATGTTACTATAACTAAATACTTGAGATTGATGATTTATAAAGAAAAGAGGTTTATTTTGCTCACAGTCCTGGAGTTCCATGAACATGGCACCAACATCTCTGCCGGGCTGCTAGAAAGGGTCTCATGGCATTTCAGCTTTTAGTGGAAAAACATAAAGGCAAAAAGGTGTGTGGGGAAGAGCACATGCACAGGAGACAAAGGAACCCTGCCAGGCTTTCTTTATATCAACCCACTCTTACTGGAACAATACTGCCCTTTTTGAGAGCAGAGCCTTCACGTGTGGTCAATGCCCCACCAACTTCCAACACAATTACGGTGAGGACCAAGCCTCAGTGTGATTTTGGGTGGAGGCGAACTGAAGCCATAGCAGTGAGATCAAACAATTTGGCCTTATGAACTTAACATTTATTGAACTTAATTCTAAGTCCTCACAACACCCTTTCTGGTGGGTATCTATCTTTATCAACTCCATTTTACAAGTAAGGAACCACGGCAGAACAAGGGTAATTGGGGGGCTCAAAGACTTACTTCCTGGAGTTAGAATGAAACAGGCTTCCAGTACAATGTCCTCGTATATAATATCTTGCACAGGCCTGTGCTTTACATCTACTACTCCCAATTAAATCAGTACAGTGAGTATTTCTGTACTAGTCATTCTAAGCTACCAATGACATCCACTGGGGATACTTACACTCCTGCCTGGATCGCACCATCTAGAGATTTAATTTCACTGAAGCATATCTAGGAGTGCTTAAGAGCTTCCCGGGGCTTCTGAAGCAACTCCCATATAACAGATAATGCAGAAGAAGCCGCAATGCACGTTGTTGAACAAGTTGGCAATAGCTGAACTCAGGCCCTACAAATTAGACAGGGCTTTCCCAATCTAAATGTGCACGTGTTCCCTGAATATCTTTTGTGAAATGCAGGTTCTGAGGTAGGAGGGCTGTGTGGGGTCTGAGATCCTGCAGGATCCTGCCTCCAGGTGACAATAAGGCTACTGGTTCTAGAACCCTAGGAGCTTTGGACACCATGAAGCAGGTGGGGTTTTCTGACCCTCTAAAGAGTGGCAGCAGCTGGACATGGTGGCCTGAAATTTCAATACATAGGAGGCTAAAATAGGAGATTATGGGTTTCAGGTACAATATCAGCAACTAGCAAGACCCTGCTTCAAAAAAAAATTTATATATATATATATATATATATATATATATATATATATATATATATATGGCTGGGTTCAATCCCCACTACAGAAAAATTACATATATGCGAGCATACATACGTATCTGTAGCTTTCCTGGATTCCTTGAGAATCCAGATGTTATCCCTAGCACCTTCTAAGATACAGCCTTGGCTCAGGGTAGGAGTTCAGTTCCTGACACCTGGAGATTTCAGGAAGCTAAAATGAAAGTAAAAACAAAAACAAACAAAAACAAACAAAAATAAAATCCCCACAGTTG
Source organism: Muscardinus avellanarius (assembly GCF_963383645.1). NCBI lineage: Eukaryota > Metazoa > Chordata > Mammalia > Rodentia > Gliridae > Muscardinus > Muscardinus avellanarius. The sequence goes on along the minus strand of NC_137805.1, from coordinate 8,720,596 downwards.
TAGCTCAGAAGCTGAAATTTTTGGAAACTCAGTCCTCCGGTTCAATGGCTCCCCTCTCATGGAAGCTCAGCAGACTCTGCCTGCACCAGGGGGCAAGGAGCTGACCCAGGATCCAGCAGCCTTGTCCTCCCCAAGGGCACAAAGTTTTCCCCATCTTGTTGGAAGGAGGGATTCAAGTGTTGCAATTCATATTTTCCCGGCAGCCTTTCACAACCCTTCCTGGCGCTGCCGGGTCTCTAACAGGTTCTGCCCTCTTGTTCCAACCTGGGTGTTGATGAAGCTGGGCTGAGCTGGTCCTCATTCAGCTGGGGTTGGGGTTGGGGCGCGAAAGTGGGCCCAAATTCCCACCCCTGGAGAGAGATGGAATATGGCCTGCAGATGCTCCCCACTTGCAGAGTAGGGGGTTTGCTTTCATGCCACCTGGTGGCTCTTTCTGGGCATTGGAAGGGTGAGTCCCGCCTTTCCTGCATCTCCAGCTGGGAAGGAGAAAGGATGAGGAGAAATGAGGTGCTGGGAGGAGGGCCCCAGAGGCACCTCCCTCAGCCCCTTGGCTAAGGGGAGCTCGCTCCTTCAGTTCCCATGAGACAAGAAGGGGTAATCGCGTGTTCAGCCTGGATTCGAGGATTCTCCTTATGACATGTGTTCTCGTCCATCAACCCCAACTCCAGCGCCAAGAGCCAAGTCCCAGAGCCCACCCCTATCAGCTGGCCAGCTCTCTGCAGCAGCTCTACCCGGTTCCGGCCCATCAAGTCGGGAAATGAGACCATCCATCAGCTCTGGGCTCGCGGGAGCCCCAGCTGGCCCCAAGTACGCGCCCGAGGCGTACCCCATCTGTGTGCCTCCGCAGAGTCATGGGGGATGCACAACAGCGCTGCGGTAGCTGCCTGACTGGGGACCTGGGGGCGACCTCGTTGGAGAGCGCAGTGGCCAGCGGCGCCTCTGCTGATCTGGGCTCTAAGCTCCTGGGTTGAGACTCCCACAGGGGTGGGTGACAACGAATCTCCACAGACCCAGACTGTTTCTTTGACGGTGGGGAAGGGGTGGAGGTGCAGATTCAGACAATCATGGGGAGAAAATAAACTTGGATCCAGAGAAGCATCAGGCAGGTTCCCAGCGGGGCTGCAGGGCAGGGAAACACCTCTGGCAAGGGAGCAGAGCTTCCGCGGCAGAAGCCTGGGAAATCTCACAGGCACACACAGAATTAAGTAAATTCCTAATGGTCGCTACGGAGGGAAAATAAAAATCTAAATAATCTAAATGTGGTGTTTTTTACACTCTTGCTTTAAAGTAGGCTTTATTTTTATTTATCTATATTTTTGCAGTACTAGGGATTGAACTCAGAGGCATTCTATCTCTGAGCTACACCCCCGGCTCTGTTTTTTATTCTTTATTTTGAAACAGGGTCTCACTAAGTTGTGGAGAGCCTTGCTAAATATCAGGCTGGCCGAGAACCTGGGATCCTCTTGTCTCAGCCTCTCAATTACTGAGATTACAAGCGTGCGTGCGCCACCATGCCCAGCTTCTTCTTCTTTTTTTTTCTTAAAGGATTATCGGGAAGGACTCCACCTTGATTTTCAGGCCTGGGTACTACAGAGTTCTTATCTCTGGAGTTCACTGGAGAAGCAGGAGAGGGCAAGATAGGCTGCCAGTTGAGTGCCAGCAACTAAGGACTCCCCTCTGCTGCCAGCAGCCTGGGCAAACTCCCAGGAAACCGACACTGGGCGCTCCGGGCCCACAGCAAATCTTTAGGGTAGAGCCCCTGACATCCTGCTGAAAGGCAGGCCGGTTTGTCCTAAAAGATTCCCATTAAGGAGAAAAACTTGTCTTTCCAGTTGCCACCTATATCTGTGGAGAATATTCTTTGTCGCAGCCCCCATCCCCAGATTTCTAGGGATGAGTGAGAAAGAAAAAAGTCCCAACCACACAGCGCTGGGCCTCTAGCAGCCAGGGCTGCCCAGAGAGGGCGGAGTAAGCAGGCGGTCAGAGCTGCAGCCCCTTCTTCCTGCCCCTGGTGCTTACTGCATCTGGCAGCCAGACAGGCTCCCTCTGGCCCACGGACATTTCCTCCCCTTTTGGTCCTAGGACTCGCTCTGCTGCAGAGAGGCTGCTGCCTCCCAGGTCTGCTCCCTTGCAGCCGGTAGGATGGAGGTCTCTGCTTCCACCTCTCTCAAGCAGAAGTGGAGAGATTCACTTGGGTCCTGCGTAGAGGACAGAGCTGCCGGAGGATCCAGTGCACCCTGGCCCTGGTGCTCACCATCCCTCCTTCTTACCTGGAGCTGGCCAGGGCACCTCGGGGACATTTTCCCTGAGGCGAGGTTATAGGAAGCTCCTAGGGACCCGCGTTCCTCCTCGTCCCCACTTTAATGCTCCGTACAGCTCCCTCCCTCTCCACCCTCCTGCTCTCTTTAGGACAGCTCAGGGATTGCAGCACCAGAGGCGGGAGAGTCCAACTATCTCACCTTGTGTCAACCTGCTTGTATCTTTCCAGACTCCCCCCACCCCCGGGGTAGGTATATGTTGAAATGGACCTCATGTGTTCTTAAAGATGCAGCTTAAAAGGCAGCTTCCATGAAGGGTTTGCCAAGTCTTCTTGGGGCTTAAGAGATCCCAAGAAGGAAAAAAAAAAAAAGAAGTTGCCTAGGAGCCAAGAATGCTTGCTCTGTCTCTTTCTAGAAAAAACTCCCCTCCACATGCAGAACAAAAGGCTGGGTGGTTCCTGCTGCCTTGACACCAATTAGCTCAACTCCAGCACCTTCAAGACTTACCTCTCGCTGGCCCACCTAAGAAGCAGGAGTGGACATTACCTTTGCAAAGGTGAGAGAGAGTTTTCTCTCCCGCCTGCCTCTATACCCAGCAGCTGTGCTAATGTGCCAGGTGCCCCTCACTATTTCCCCAGGCTGAGAACACAGGGAGCTCCGGAGGCAGCAGCCTGCATCTTCTGTCTGGTGCAAAGTCGCCAGGCCTGTAGTCTGCAGCGGGCTCATGGTGAAGCTCCTAGACCAAGGCTCCCCAGCCAGCCCTGAGCAACCAGGCCCATCTGTCTCCCTGCTGTTCCCAAGGTCACACCTCAGATCACAGCCCTGGTGTCCTGACCAGCACACCTTACAGGTTCAGACAATGTATTTCTTGGTATATTTCCCCTACAGGATTGTTCAGTTTGTTTCCCTGCTAAGGTCACTCATAGGTATGGGACATGCAGTCCTGATGCATTCTTCAGGAAAGACATATTGAAGAATGGGACAATGAAGCCATTCTTCCTGGATGTTGTTACTGGAGCAATAAACTCACCGGTAGCCCTTCCTCCCTCCCTCCCTTCCTTCCTTCCTTCTTTCCTTCCTTCCTTCCTTTCCTCCATCCCTCTGTTTCTTTCTCTTGTATTGGGAATTGAAACCAGGGGCCTTCTCCCTCCAAGTTAGACCCCCCAGTCCTTTTTAATTTATTTTTTTATTTTGAAACAGAGTCTTCCTAAGTTGCTGAAGCTGGCCTGGAACCTGCAATCCTTCCATCTCAGCCTCCCAAGTCCTGGGATTACAAGCATGCACCACTCCTGGCTAACATGTTGCTTTTCCAGTATACTCATTCTCTTTTGTTTCTATATCTTCTTGCTGTATTTCACAAAAGCAGCCTAAAAAAGGCCCCAAACGCACAACACTGAGCATTTGGGGGCATCCCAGCTCCCCCAGCTGCTGGTCTTGAAAAGCTTCCGTGGAAGCCCCACTGGCTCTCGGCAACAGGCCCAACTTGCCTCCCAAAGGCAGGCCATATGAACGTTCCTTACTTCTCATATCATCTTCCAGGTAATATACAAATAATGCCAGATAGACAAAAGAGTAATTGTTGACACAGGTTCTTTGCTACACATTAAAAAAAAGATTTTAGGGTACTAGGAATTATTTCATAATTCATTTAGAAAGCTATTTTAAATGAATCTCAGCTTGTCTAACCTCAGGCCTATACAGTAGTTATTTCTTGGAAAGCAAACATCTTTTTTATGCTTTATTTTTTTATTTTTATTTTTTTAAAAGTCATGACTATTTTATTAATTTGTTCACAATACTTCAGACTGTCACTAAGGACAAAGTTTATCTTACTAAAGCTGACTATTTCCTTTTTTTTTTCCATGAGCAAACATCTTAAAGGAGACTGCCAAAAAAAACCAAAAATGCTCATATGACTCTTGTTTTAACTCTACAGAAAGTTTCTTTGTCCTAACTTAACAAAGTTTTCCTCACTGATAAGAAGCAGAGTAGATTGTGCTCCCTGGCCTAAAAGCTTATAAGTGGAAGTGAATGGCAACTGAATCTCTACATAACTAATTTCAAAGTGACTAGAACAGTTACCTAATTACTGGTTCAAAAGACAAAATCCTACCCTAGGATTTGGCAGTGTATGGACAAAAAAATTATTGTGTGCACTTAGTTTTCAGTTTCACATTGGAAACCCACCTTTATCAAATCCAACCTCTCTTTTCCTGGGCAGGCTGTCTTACTTTTTCCCTAAATATGTATGCACACACTGTGCCAGGCTGCTCCACATCTTTCTGTATGTTCTTATTTCCTTCCAAACAAACTGGAAGTTCTATGCTGGGGCCTTTTCTTCTATTGATATAAAATAGCAGCAGTGGTGGTGTACATCTAAGTCTCAGCAACTCATGGGGACTCTCAGCAACTTAATGAGACCCTGTTTCAAAATGCAATGTGCTGGGGTATACCTGGGAGGTAGACAACCATGCAATGACAGTTGGATAAAAGCTAATCTGTAAGTAAATGCATACATTAAAAATAATATTTTGAAGGACCTACAGGAGAGGACATCCTAAATCTAGCTTGGTTGGGTCAAAATTATCCCTGATATTTTGTATTGACCACCAGCAACAATGATAAAAATTGACAGAGCCCCCATCCACACAAATGTACATGTTTATATCATTCTTCCCTACCTCCTCACACTTGAGAAAGAAGAAATGAATACAGTTCTTGGAAACTTTGTTAATTCATAATATTTTTTCTTTTATTATTTCTTTTTGGTTATTTTGTGGAATTTAATATATTACAAAATATTTTAACTAATGTAGGTGAAGATTGTAGATTTAAAGATTCAATTTCTGTAACAAACAAGAATCATGGGTAAAAAGATGAACAAATTAATGGTGTTTGTAAGTGCTTCTTAAGATTAAACAGAAGAAAGGCATTGAATTAACTATGCTTCAAAGATGACCCTTCCAGGAAAAAAGGGTTAAAATTATTTTTTTTCTTTCAACGCATCTGAGTGCTCTTTGGTGTCTAAAAGAATCATTTATAGCAGGTATGAAAAGAAATGGAAGCAATTCATTTCCAAAGAACATCATCTAATTTATAAATCAACTACATGTTAAGATTGATAATCAATGCTTCTTCTCATCTAATCTTTTATTATTAAATCAGTCATGAATTAATTCAGTTGGTTTTAATAACATATGAGATATCTGCAGTAATGTATCACAAACAAATGTATCACAAACTGTGGTATAATGGTATTTATCCCTAAGTTTTCAAAGCACTAAGCATAATGCAAACAGTAGATATTCAGTTAATGTTTACGAACAACATTAACTTTATTTTGTCTTGGATGCTTTGGGTTCATATTACCTAACTCTACCTTAGCTATTATTCCTGGATTTTAGACCAGAAACACTGAAATCTGAACAAGGTCACAAAGGTAATAAGTAGTGAATCCTAAATGGAGATCCACCAATTTCTTTTCTCATTAAAGTTGTGCAGAGAGAGAATAAGTATTTCATTACATATGGCATTGCTTTTTGAATATTTTATATTTATTTTTTATATTTTTATTGAACGTGTTTCATAACAAAAAGTAATGTGACAGAATGTAAAGCATATGATTTTATACTTCCTCTCCCAACTGATAGGGGTTAACCTTATATCAATCACAATTTGGACTCAATTATTCTATATATAGTCATATGGAGTTGTTTAGAAATTTTTGGAGAAAGTACCGAATTCAAATGTAAATAAAGATATATATGTAAATATATATGTAAGTAAATATATATGTATGTATAGAGAGAAATTTAAAATTGCTTCATAATATTACACTAGCAATCTAATTATTAATACAGAAATGTGTTTATAAGTCAAACAACTACATAGACACTTTGAAGCAAAAACGATGGCAGAATATCATTTACTTGAATCAGCATTCTATACATTTTGTAACGTAAATTGTTGATAGAGATTTTAGGGTTCAACTTACTTGGTCATTGAATAAAGATTTTCTATGGAAGTAAAAAATGTGGTGTATTTTGAAATAAAATATTTTACAAGGAGAAATTAAAATGATTCCTATGAAGTTTAAAGCATGTGACTTTTCTATTCTAACTGATCACATGTCATTTGGAAGGCCATGTAATTTATTTCAGTGTGAGTGTATGCACAGCCACAATCACCTATATATTCCTTTGCTTAGTTTCTAAAATTTGGGGGGATAAATTAAATACAGGTGAAAATATTTTGCCATTTGCCCTTCCACATAACACTGTTTTAGGACATATTACTAAGGCAGATATTATTTAATACACATAATGAAATATCCTCAAAGAAAAACAATATTTGGACATTATCATAATTAGTGAGGACAGCATATCTATTCTTGAAAGACATATATTCTAATTTATAGGGCAAGAATAAAATATAAACATACTACCAAAATGCAAATATAGCGATTACCCTAGTAATATTTGATTAATCTGTTCCACTAGAGGCTGTAGCATAACGTCAGTGTGTATTCTTCTTACATAACTATATGCCATTACTTAGAACATAATTCTAGTATTCCTGTCCTAAAGGACCCCAGAAAACCCCACAAACTTCAGGCTCATCCACACCGCTCTTGGCAGCAGGGTCACTACATGGACGAGGGCAAGTGACTCTGGAGTCCTCAGACTCTCAGAGAACGCTTAGAATAAGCCCAAGCGAACACACTGCAGTCGCCTGATGGCCCTGTTTGAAGAGGAGTCACTTTAAACCCACGAGCTCACTGAGAGCAGAGCAAAGTCTCCCAGTGCAGGAAATTGTTACCATAGCATTTTCCTCCGCGACTCCTGCCTACCCCTCCTTCTCCAAAGCAGGCGCAATTTGTGCTTACCATTTCCTTCAGGAACTAGACGCAGTTTCAGAATTCAAGCCTCCAGTGATTTGATCTCTATACTACAGAATCACTGTACCTGGTAGGGAGATTTAATAACTCCGAGGGCGCCATTAAGTTTCTCAGGATAGTCTCATCTTTGCGGATACCACTGCAGAATAGAAAACAGACCCAGGGAGAATTTTGGCTCCCCTAAATCTCATTGGCCGAGTCACAACCACCCCTGCACCACCAGCGGATCCACCAGCGGATCCCTTTCAGCACCTCCAGCCGTGGACAGCTCCCGCGCGGCGTGGCGCATCCCTCCGCAGCGAGCTGGAGGCGCGGCGACCGGGTCCTACCCGCGCACGGAGCACGCGCTCCCTCCCGCGCCCTCCGGTCCCCTCCCTCCGCCCCATCGGCCCACTCCAGCGGCGACTTGAGGGATTCCCTCTCCCGAGGCCTCTGCAGCAGCGCCTCTGGCCTCATTCGTGGCAGCGGCGAGCATGGGTCTACGGGGAAGAGCGGTGCTCCGCATGGACCTACTTGGAGTTCTTCTGATACTGTTTCGTGAGTAGCGTTTGGGCGACCTGGAGGGCGGGCTGCACTCTGCAGAGAATAGAACGGGCAGAGCAAGGGCTAGTATTTCAAGGCTGAAAATTCGGTCCTTCTGTTTTGCAGTTTTCTGTTCTTTCTTTCTTTCTTTCTTTCTTTCTTTTTTTTTTTTTTCTTGGTCTTTTGGGAGTGGGAGGAGTGTTTTCTCCGCCGGTGTCAAGGAGTTCCCCTGGGAGCCATACATACACCTGCGTGGCATGTGCTAGACAGAGCGCTAGGTAGTTAGGCTAGGTCAGGTCACAGTATTGGCGAAAGGGATTTGGTTTTAACCCTACCCAAGGATGTAGAAAAAGGCCAGCCTCATCGCAAATAAGTAAAGATGTACATTTTAAAAAATGTTATTTTCACTATAAGCCAAAAGGAACGGAATTGAGTTTGTTAGCGCTTGGGTTAGGGAGATGGCTTGCGGAGCACACCGCTGCTAGCTGGGAACTTTACTACTCCAGAACCGCAGACCCAGGTGCCTGTAACGCCCTAGACGCAGGGGCTCCCAGAGCCCTAAACTGATGAGATCGGTGTGTTTGTTCCGCAGATACAGTGGCTCAGATCATGGCCGAACAAGAAGTGGAAAATCTCTCAGGCCTTTCTACTAACCCTGAAAAAGATATATTTGTGGTGCGGGAAAATGGGACGACATGTCTCATGGCAGAGTTTGCAGCCAAATTTAGTGTACCTTATGATGTGTGGGCCAGCAATTACGTCGATGTAAGGAACCCTTTTCCACCCCCAGCTTGCTCCTAGGGCTCCAGGGCCAAGGGACACGCTCCCTCAAGGCCCTCGAAAGACCTGGGGCGCCCGCCTCCCCCAAGCCCCTGCAAGGCTGCTCCGGAACGCTGCATGGGGTTCCGGCTTGTAACGCCTTCTGCTCTTCCTGCCTGTTTTGAAAATACCCCCCCCCATCCCCTCCATGCTTCCCCGCTGGAGGGGTCTGCACGTAGAGAACCCAACAGCATGTTCCTGGAACTGAAGCGAGCGCGCGCGCAAATGAGAGCCCAAACGAGCAGCCCAGAGTTTGGACGCGTCGACCTTTACAGTCCCCCTGCGCCGCCGCTGAGCGGGCGCGGGGCGTCTGTGTTCCCAGCTGATAACAGAACGGGCTGAGATCGCGTTGACCCGAGGAGCTGAAGTGCAGGGCCGCTGTGGCCACCACGAGTCGGAGCTGCAGGTGTTCTGGGTGGACCGCGCATACACGCTCAAGATGCTCTTCGTGAAGGTAACTCCGAGGAAGGCGCGCGGAGGGGCCGCGGACTCCCGGGTGGGGATGGGCATTAGCGGCTCCTGGGTTTTGGGGACCCTCAAGCCCTGGGAGCTGTTAACAGGGGCTTCTCACTCTTGGCAGGAAAGCTACAACACGTCCCAGGGGCCGGAAGCGAAGTGGAAGTTAAGCTTGGTGCAGTTTGTCTATGACTCTTCTGAGAAGACCCACTTTAAAGACGCAGTCAGGGGTGAGTAGGGTCCAGCAGGTCTGGGGAGGGAGCCAGGGAAAGCGGACACCGCGGGGGTGCGGGTCCCAAGAACTAGCGCTGGCAGGGCAATGCACTCCCAGGCTGGGACCAGTCTAGGTCTGCTTGCCCTCCAGGACAGAGGAGGTCCTCAAGACCTCAGACCTTGCAGAAGTGCAAGGAAATCCAGGGCGCCAGACTATCTATCACCAAGGGCCTGTTTTAGATGAGACAGATCTGGAGAGCCTGCCATACAAAGCCTCATAATTTGGATTTGGAAGGAACACTGAAAAGGGCAAAGCTTTATTTTATTTTCTTCTGCACCAACCATAGGTTTTTGTTTTCTTGCACTCAAAAATGCGAGAGGTCATTGCGGCTGCCCTTTTCCATCAGGATCCGATGGCCTTCAGCATCACTCTGCGCATGGCCACAGGGATCACAGGGCATCCTCAGGCATGGACAGCAGCCATCCCGCAGCCTGCTCTCTACCTTAATTCCTTATCTTGATTTATTAGCCTTCCCTCCCTATCCTTCCAACCACTCACCCACATATTCTTAAAGTATCATAGAAAGAGCAACATCCATCTCCTAAATAACAACGTGGCTATCTGGAAGTGTTATCAAAGGCTATCTTTATATTTATTTTAAAAATAAACTGTCTCATGTAATGAGGCCTTCCATCACCTGGACACCTGAGTTGGAAAAGAATTTTTACTGAAGTCATAAGAGAATGAATGTATCATTTCTCCCATTTCACCTCTTTTTTAAATCACTTTGGTCAAAGGTCCATCTTTCCATTTCATCAAAATTTATCTCCAGGCATTTCTCCCACTTTTTGGTAAAAAGGAGAAAATAAAAAGAGAAAAAAGGAGGGGATCTAATTTAGGCTAGAAAGGGAGAAAAAGGGGGACAGGTGTCCAAAGGGTGTGTATGTATGTGTAAGGGCACCCAGCTCAGAGCACCAGCACTCAGTCATGTTTTGTTGAAGATTCTATACTCTTTTATGACCCAGTACAAAATGTGGAAGACCAGTCATTTTTCTTTATGTGTCTTTGGAACCTTCGTTCTGAGGCTTTACATAGTAGTAAAAAGGATTGATTTTTTTAGATATCACTCCCCTCTTCCAAAAAGAAATTCCAAATTGTGTGTGTGTGTGTGTGTGTGTGTGTGTGTGTGTGTGTGTGTGTGTGTTATTGGAGATTGAACCCAGGGGCATTCTACCTCTGAGCAACATCTCCAGCCCTAATATTTCATTTTTTAAATTTTGAAATAGGGTCTTACTAAGTTGCAGAGAACCTCACTAAATTGCTGAGGTCCACTGCAAACCTGTGATCCTCCTATCTCATCCTCCCAAGTACTACGATTACAAGCATGTGCCACCATGCCTGGCTCCAAATTAAAATATAAAGAGCCCTGGCTCAGAGAATGGGTGTTTTTATCCTTCACCACCACTGCATGCCTTTTGCAGAGCCCCAGCGCTTGCACAGCCTCAGAGGATAGGAGGCTTGGTGGTCTGAGCTGGGAGGAAGAAGCCAGCCAGTTTAGGCACACTGACTTAGAAGCACAAAAGGTTCTAAGAGAAAGAAAGGCCTAACCCCCACATTGGACCTTTGCTGCAGCTGGGAAGCACACAGCCACCTCGCATCGCCTCTCTGCCTTGGTCACCCCAGCTGGGAAGTCCTACGAGTGTCAAGCTCAGCAGACCATTTCTCTGGCCTCCAGCGACCCACAGAAGACTGTCTCCATGATCCTGTCGGCAGTCCACATCCAGCCCTTTGACATCATCTCAGATTTTGTCTTCAGTGAAGGTGAGTGGGGCTGTGGAGGGCGTGAGGCAGGAGAAGGAATGGCTGGTTTTAATGGAGGGATGGGAAGATGGTGCTACCAATTGGATTTCCTCTAGGCTAAAATGACACTGGCCCTGTCTGTAACAATTTCCAAAGACTAAAAAGGTAGACTGCTGAATGATCAGCTTCCCTCTGTGGCCCTTTTCTCCTCTCCCACTTCCTCCTCTACCTCATTCCTTTCTTTTCTCTTTCTCTCTCTCTTTCTTATCTCCATCGTTCTCTTTCCCTCATCCCTTTATAAGGGGGAAGCTGTAAAAGAAAATTGATAGTCTATTTGTGTCTCAGGGTGAGATACTCATTGTGCTGTATTGCCTTCCTTTGGGCTGGGGGTTGCCATGTGAATATAAGTATTCAGATATTCCTTATATTAGGATCTCCCCACCTAGGTGACCCAACCCCATCCCCCAAGCTATCCATTCAGCTTTTATAAAACCCACTGGGTCAGTACCTACTACAACACACCCATGGCTCCTTTATTCTCGGAAGGCATTTGAGAATTTTGAAGTAGCCCTTAAGAGAATGGTGTATTTCTTATTTATCTTTGTATTTTTAGCACATTTCACAGTGCCTGCCTGACCCATTGAAGATGCCCAGTTACCTTTGGCTAAATTGATATTCTAAAGCTGAGTATTTAACTAGTAGAGGCTCCCAAATGTGTCTCTGCCAGGAAAGTCTGCATGTGGTCTATTCCTTAAAGCCATGCCATTCTTACCTGTTTTTGAGGAAAGATGAGGTATTCAATTTTAAATGTGTTTCCTAGAAAATTAAAATTAAGCAGGATATGTCAAGAACATAACAGTTTTAAAAATTCTACTTGGTTGGTTATGAAAATATTCATAAATGTAACAGTGCATTTCTTAAAGTGAAAACCTTAAGCATAATTAAATATAATTTGACTTATGATTTTTGATGACCAGGAATTCATTATGAAAATATTGGACCACGTAGTTTCAGTCCCCAGGGTCTCTACCCCAATTGCTTTTGAGTTTATATGGCACAGTTAATAGTCTGTGGTGACATTTTGGTTTTTGACAGTCAATTGTTATTACCTACTTCTTTACTTCTCGGCACTACTACTGTTATAATTACTAGATTTTACCACACCTCACCCTAACCTATTCTGTGTTATTTCTACATTGTTGCTGATAGTTGTTTATGGACTGAGAAATCGATTCTCGTGGCTATTTAAAATTGTGTACCAGGAAAGAATAAATAAGTACTGAATAAGGACTAGAGTGACTTTGCTAAAAATCAGTAAAATTCATTGCATGAAGTTAAAAAGCAGTTTTTACCCATTCAAAGGCCCTGGATGGGGATGACTGCTGGGTAGCCACACAGAGGTTATAAGCAGTATAATTTCCTGACTTCAGGTCTAGTAAGCGTAAGCAAATTGCGCTTTGTCTCAGCTAGGCTCTTGTGGGTAATAATTGGGATGTTCTCTCCTGTGCGATGGCCTGAGGCTCAGCTTGGACACTCCTGGGCGGAGACAGCCCCCATTCAGATCACTCACTGAATCCAGTGCCTTTGTGCAGAAGGGTTCCTTTTGTTTCCTATCTGTGCCTCTTAGCATCTGCCTTGTGCTGTATCTTTGTAAGAAATCATAAGATTCCATTTGTCAGGACTGGAAAAATGCCTTCTCTGGTGTCTTTTCGGATTCTAGCACTAGGGTCCCAGCATGTAGGAGCTCAGGAGCCTTTCCACGGACTACAGATGCATTTGCACGTGTGAGCAGAACATGCCTGCCAAAGGGGTGGTATCTGGTCGCATATGGACATTTCCACTATCTGGTGTGTATGTGCATTTAGTTGTGCGCATACATGTGCGTGTGTGTTTGAACACAGCCATGGTCAAGGATACCATAAGAGTTTCTCATGCAGAGCTATTCTCTGAAGGAGGTTATACCTGGCGGTCTTCAAGCTGCTTACTTAATGACTCTTACGAGAAAAGCAAGAAGGAGCAGCATAATTGTTCAACAGACACCCACTAGGGCTGGGGGGAAAGTAAAGGCAGGTCGACACAGCTTTATCCCCTAGGTTCCTTTGGTGCCTTGTGCTTGGGCTGCTACACTGACCCCCACATGAAAGTCTCTTAGCCCAGCTTCTGTTAATTGCACTGTGCACAGGAATTTTTGCTTGAGCTGCAGTGTGCACCACTGTGGTGTGGTTAACTGCAGTCAGGTTCTGTAGATCTGGAGCTGGGCAGTATGCTCTTTCACTAACCAGCTTCCAGATGATGCTCTTGATTCATGGAGTCTTACAGAAGGTTTGGAAGCTTATTGGAAGGGACACACAGTGAGCTCTCTTGGTGGAGATTGGACAGGGTTGTGTGGGAAGGAAAGCCCCTTATAGCATGGGACTGCTTAGAGGGCAGCTCATGGCACAAGGACCAGGGTCCGAAGGAGAGGGCGTGGGGGGCATGTGGCTAGGCGATGCTGCTCAACAGCACAGGGGTGGGAGAAGTGGGGACAGCTCAGAGAGCTTCAAGACACCGCAGCAGCTCAGCGCCTTGTAACTGCAGTGCCCTGACCTATCAATGGGCAGCAGCTGTTGGGTGAGGTTTCAAGGGTGGTGCAAAGCAGGTGGGCTTTTCTCTTTTAAGCTATCTCTAAAAAAAGAGGATGTGCAAATTTTTGAGTTTGGCGCCAGCAGGCTTTCATGCTAAAGGGGCTCAGCCTGTGGTTAAGAAATAAACAACCAGTACACAGAGGCCGCTTCGGCTCATTTATATACAAACACACTCTGTAAGCAAGTCTTGTCCTGCAGTTCAAGGTACCCCATGTTTCTCAGCTGGGGTTAATTAACCTGCCCTCTGCAACTAATTCCTAATGTATCCCTTGGAGGGCTCCGTGAGATTTTTGTCTATGATGGGAGGGGGTTTCCTCGTTAGTAGGGAATGAATCAGATGAGTACTTTAATGGACTGAGTTAAAGGAAACATTCATATATAATGTAAAAAAGAAAAGGAAACTCATAAGAGAACACGAAGGCTTTCTGTATTCCCCTTTATTAAATATTTATGATCATAAGTTCAAGTTCAACCTTAGTGACTTAGTGAGACATCACCAACTTAGCAAGATATTGTTTCAAAATTAAACATAAAAAAGGCTGAGTGTGTAGCTCAGAAGTAGAATGCTCCTAGGTTTTATCCCCAATGCCAGACAAAATAAAGAGATTCAGATTTAACAGGCATTCAAAACATACTGCAAATAGGCTGAATCCTGTTTAATCATCAGGGGGTAAAATCAACAAACTCTTTAAAAGGATATGAGTTCCCCATTAACAAGGGAACAGCCAAGGCCCAGGGAGGTGGAGATGCTTGGTGAAAGCCGCACTTGCTCCGAGAGCCTCAGCCACTCCTGGTGAATAAGGATGACAACCAGAGAGTGGGGTACACAAAGAATAATTTGTTTGTATTTTCTCAGGGTTGGTGGTTGAATCGAGGGTCCAGCTCAAGCTAGGCAAGTGCTCTACCACGGAGCCACAACTCTGGTCCTGATAAGATGAGCTTTTTATTATTGTTTCCCATAGCACTACTGGGAGATGCCCCCTGGACAGTTTTGTTTGTTTGTTTGTTTGTTTGTTTTTGGCACTGGGGATGGAACCCAAAGGCAATCTATTTCTGAGCTACACCCCTAGCCCTGTATTTTTTATTCTTTATTTTGAAACAGGGTCTCAGTGAGTTGCGAAAGGCCTCACTAAGTAGCTGAGTCTGTCCTCAAATTGCCATCCTCCCGTCTCAGCCTTCTGAATGCTGGGATTACAAGTGTGCGCCGCCATGCCCAGCTGACAGTTGTGTTTTAGTGGAAGTGAATATACCTTAACTTTCTCTGCATCCCCATCACACCCCCACACACATACACACACTCACAAATACAAGTTGACTTGTCAGGAACACATGGAAGGTTTAACAATTCAGAACTTTGTGTAGGTCTGTGATTTACCTGGTACCTTTCAACCTAGAAATGGGCCACACCAGAAAGGAAGGGAGCAGTCAGAGGAGGGATAAGCTTTTTCTTCTTTAACTTTCAGTTTTGTGGTACTAGGATTTGAATCCAGAAGTGCTTTACCACTGAGCTACATTTCCAATTTCTCTCTTCCTCCTCCTCCTCCTCCTCCTCCTCCTCCTCCTCCTCCTCCTCCTCCTTCTTCTTCTTCTTCTTCTTCTTCTTCTTCTTTCTCTCTCTCTCTCTCTCTCTCTCTCTCTCTCCTCCTCCTCCTCCTCTTTCTCTCTCTCCCTTATTTTATTTTTATTTTGAGACATATTTCACTAAGTTCATGAGACTGGGCTCAAACCTATGATCCATCTGTCTCAGCCTTCCAAGTACTGAAATTACAGGCATGTATCACCATGCCCGGCATCCTTTTTGTTTGTTTGTTTGTTTTTTGGTGGTACTGGGGTTCCTGGAAGCCCTTCTATCTCCGGGCTACACTCCCAGACCTATTTTATATTTTATTTGGAAACGGTCTCTTAAGCCAGCGCGGCTGGCTTCGAATCTGCGCAATCCTCCTGTCTCCGCCTCCCAAGCGCGGGGATTACAAACATGCCCCACCACACCCGGCTGTTTGTTTCTTTGAGACAAAGTCTCACCAAGTTGCCCCAGCTGGACTTCAACTTGCTATTCTCCAGCCTCAGCCTCCTAAGAAACTGGAATGATGGCCGTGAGCCATTGTGCCCAGCACAATCTGGTTATTAACACTGCTAAGAATTGGGTTGAGGGCTTTGATATGGAGCCCTGAGTGTATGGCCTCGAAGGTAGGCAGCCACAGGACTCCGTCAGAAGTCTGTGCTCTGGAGACATGCCTGAGCATCAGAGCCCCGAGAGGGCAGAAAAATGCTGGTAATTACCCCTCAACTGCCATCCATCACCATGCTAACCCCCTGGGACTTCTGAGCTGCCTCATGGCTGCCTCGTAAAGCCAATCAGAATGTATGTATAGGTGAATGCCAAGAGAAGAGAGGATGGGTTCATGCCTGTGACATTTAGGTTTGCGGATTTGTGAACTTACCTGGCCATGGTGGAGCTTGTGGTCTAATGGGAAAGGATATCTGTGATACAGGCCGTGCTCTAGTGATGTGCTATTGAACAATAAGAGCTTTGACAATTTTATCATCTCCAGTGTTTACATCTTGACCAAAGAAGCTGCCACTTAATCTGGATAACTTCTCACTATGTGAAATATATTTTTCTGAGATTACAGAAGACCAGGGCCATCCCAGAGGCCACAGGGAAGGAGGGTCACACTCCTCCCTCCAGCTGTCCCATCAAACAATAGAGTACGTATAGCCATTAAGAGGCCGCCCTCCTATACTAACGCAGGACAGCCCAGGTGTCAGGAGAGCTCCAGCAGCAGACAGTGTGGCACTCTGTCCATGCCAATAGTGTTCATTTGGGGAACAAGGAAGAGTCCTTGTAGTTTCCCTTGGGGAATCAATACAATTTTAAAATCCCGTGGTCATCAAACAAAACACAATAAAATAAAACCTACACCCAGTGGCCAGAAACTACCCCATATCTCAGTTTTTGTGTGTGCACTGGGTTTATGGTTGAGGAAAGACAGCAATTGGCCACTGGCAAAAGATGCACCCCTTAATGTCAGATCTGTCCTCTGTCCTCATCTGTGTTCTTAATGATGGGGCTGCTTGTCTCCTTTTGCAGTGATAGGATGCTTACCTTTTTGGTATACTCTAGAGTTGCATGAAGCCTGAGAGACCCCAGTCTTGGGGAAGAGCAAAGGTCCAGGGAGATCAGAATGTCCAATGCCTCATGTGGTCTAATCCATGGCTGCTCTTCTCCCTGGTAGAGAGCTGAGGCTTTTCTTGTTTTGTAATCCATGGCTTATATAATCAGTTTATTTCACAAAGATGTTAACCCTAAACTCTATACAGCTTGTGAATAGAACTCAGGGAGTCTGTAAATTTCAGTGGGAAAATTTTTTAAGTTTCTATTTTCGCTTACCTCTGATCAATATTTAGCATCTCCTTTGATATAAATGAAGGTACTATGCGACAGTACTAGCAAAACCTGTGGCTTTGTAACCAATAAAAATCATAGTTATTTTCATCTGGCATTGATTTGTGCAGATCTCACAAAGTAACTTTTATTCTTTGCATTGCTTTGCAAACACAACTGAGATACATTTGCATCAATCAAAAAGTATTTACATTGCCATATCTCAATTTATTAAAAATGATGATGGCTGAATTTCAGTTTTCTTTGTGTCTTGTGCATTTTAATTTGTAGCTTTCATAAACATTATTTTGAATGAGCATCAACAGTTTCATCAAACCTGCCCAGAAAAGATTGCTTTCTCTCTGCTTTAGTGGGTCATAAGCATCATTGCTTTAAGTAGCAGAGAATAGAAACACAAATTATTGTTAGTCAACTGAAGGCATTGAAAATACCTAAGATACTCAATTTAAAAGGAAGAAAGGCTTATTCTGGTGCATAATTAACACAGGGTCGCTTGGCCCTGTGCTTTGGGCTTGTGGGAGCATAGTACTTCATGGTGGGAACATCAGTTCACTTATGGTGAAAGGGAA
Source organism: Muscardinus avellanarius (assembly GCF_963383645.1). Taxonomy (NCBI): domain Eukaryota; kingdom Metazoa; phylum Chordata; class Mammalia; order Rodentia; family Gliridae; genus Muscardinus; species Muscardinus avellanarius. Next base: position 8,703,031 of record NC_137805.1, on the reverse strand, counting down.
GCAAAGAGATGAGAAGGAACCAAGGTCTCAGTATCCCTGCAAGGGCAGGTCCCCAAGGACCTAACTTCTATTCTCTAGGCCCCACCTCCTAAAGGCTGCTCCTCCTTTTAATAGAACCGTATGTTGGAGACCGTGACATTCAACACACGGACCTTTTAGGGGATATTCAAGATCCAAACTCTTAACATATTGGATGCACAAAGTCAGGATAACTATTTAAAAAGCTTTTGTTCTAATTATGCTTGTATACAAATATTTCAAGTTAAAACCTAAAATACTATTTCGCTACAGGTCGTGGGCATATTTTGGAAGCACTGGCTTTAGCCTGGAGGAATGCACATCCCGCTCTATGGGTTCAGAATTTTCTAAAACTATTGAGGCTAGTTGTTTCTCGGGATTGCAAATATTTTAGACTTTAGGATGAAAATATAGAGCCTAGGCCACATATTTTGTAAGACCCCAAAGAACACACCCCATCCTGTAATCAGACATTTTAATATATCTGCTTCCGGCAGGGAATCATGAATCTTTGTGTGGGTAGGAGGAAGGAGAATACAAGGAGACTTGCATGCACTGAAGCCAGGTTTTGCTGTCAGATAAGTGGTGTTTTTGGTCTCCACAGCTTTGCTGAGTTGGAGACAATAGAAAGCCACTATAAACCTAGGAATTCCCTTTTATTGCTTACTTAGTGAATGGGGATGGATAAGGATGGGGTTTGGCATTTTTCATGAGAATTCTTGACACCTTATTTTCCCATGATTATTTCTGACATATTCATAGTTTAGCATTTTTCTTATATTCTCCTTTCTGTGACACTAATTCATTTTTTTTCTTAAAGTAACAAAAATGATTTTTGAAGAAGAAATCATAATAGTATTTATCTCTCCGTCTCTCTCCAGAATAGATCACCATGTATTTCTCTTTCTTTTTTTCTCTCTCTCCTAAATCATTATCATCATTTCTTTCCCATCTGTCTTTAAGGATGAGATATGAGATGTGAATCCTTTCACCCATTACTGTCCACAACTTTATTCTACAATAGTTTGGCACTAAATCTCCTAAGGATTTCAGACTCAAAAGAAGCACACATAATACGTATAATAATTGTGTCTTTATAAATGTCAGTGATTGAAAGGCGACTCCCGTACCCAGTACCAGGGCTTGGCCTTCTGCATTTTTACATTTGATGTTCATGATAGCCATGCAAAGTAGGTGCTGACCCTCTTGTTCAGGAAGCAGAGCTTTAGGTAGAGTAAGTGACTTGCCCAAGCTTCCTTAACGGGCAAGTGGAGTATCGAGGCTTGAGCCCACTTTCATCTGTCTCCCTACCAGTGTGTCATTGCATCTGTGCCTTCCTATTGTGAGAATCTGGACCCATGAGGACCTCTAAAAGTTTATATGTATATACACTGATTTCCTTCCTCCTTCTCTCCCTCCCCTCCTAGTCTTCTTCCCTTCCTCCTCCTCCCTTCTCCCTCCCTCCTTTCCTTCATGTGCTGCAGTTTGAGCCCAAAGCCTATTCATGCTAAGCATACAGTTCTGCCACTGAGCTTTACACCACCCTCTACATCTATATTTCTATAGCTATATAGATAAATATATATACATAGACATAGCTGGGTATGGTGGTGCACGCTTACAATCCCAGTATTTGGGAGGCTGAGACAGTGGAATCGCAGCTTGGAGGACAACCTCAGCAAGTAGACTTTTATTAACCTAGTGAAACCCTGTTTTAAAATAAAAATTAGGGCTGGGGGTAAATCTTGGAGGTAGAATGCCACTGGGTTTAATCCCTAGTACCACACACACACAAAAAAAGATAGATACCCGCTACACCTCCTGCCCTATTTTTTATTCTTTATTTTGAAACCGGGTCTCACTGAGTTGCAGAGGGCCTCACTAAGTAGCCGAGGCTGTCCACGAACTGCGATCCTCAGGTCTCAGCCTCCCGAATGCTGGGATTACAAGCGTGCGCCACCACGCCCGGCTCTATTTCTATCTATATATTTGTTTATTCACAGGTAGATATATAGTATAAAAAAGCAAAAACATGACATTATAAATTGGTTAATGAAGCTTAGAGGCCCAATTCCAGACTCTTCCCAGCCTACTAACTCCTCCCTTCTTGGTCTGGGGGGATGTAGCATGTGTGGGTGAGGGTTCAATCATGAGTACAGTAAAAATAAAAGTAAGCTTCCCTTCTTCAAGAGGCTCTCCTGGGCTACTGGCCACCTCCTGTCCTGAGAACTTGGAGCAGTAGCCACAGTGTTTCTGAGAATGCTACCTGGCCTCAATCTCCAGTGTTAGTTGTGTCTTCTGCTCTCTGACACAACTCTGATCTCCTTCCTGCCTCCTGGGACTCCTGGCTAGCCGGCTGCTTGGGTAATTAGAGGTCAAGCAAAAACAAATTCGTTAAAACCAGGGTCCAACTGGTTGGACTAATCATGAAATTGCTTTGTGGGAGGGAGAATAAGAAGGGGAAGGTAGAGGCTGAGGTCAGAAGGACACTGTTGCCAAGATGCCTGGGGCCTACTGAGCAGCATCCTGGGTTCTCGTGTAGATGAGAGACAATGTTGTGCCACGGGCAAGACCAACACTCTGGAACCATGGAGTTCTAGGCCTACCATGGCCTCCGAGCACTGTGGACTCATCGAGGCCCTTCTCTGGGGACCACAGACTGACCCTCAGAGGGTTGGAATTCATTATGTTGAATCAAATAGCATGGAAAAAAAGGTTCTCTGCCAATTCATCTCCAAAATTCTGCTTGTAGTAAGGAGAGGTCCAGTTTAGTGGTTGTAGTTGCTCAACACTTCTCTAGCATTTGACAAACTATCTTTTTAAAAACCCTGTTTTTAGAAAAAATATATTTTATTTTCCAGTTGAGATGCATATATATATATATATATGCATATATATATATAGTGAATTTTTATTTAGGCATACGTCACATACTATTAACTACACATTTTGGTACATGATTTAATCAATATTTGACTTATCAATATACCTACAAAACCATTTCCATATGTAAGAAAAACAATTTATCTGCAGCTCCTGAAAGTTTCTTCATGCCCCTTGTGATAAATATCCAACTCACTGGCTTTCTGGAAGCTGATGTTTCTCTGTGATCACTACATAGATTAAAAAGCAAAATCCACAAGAAATCAAGGGCTTTCTGCTCTCTCTCATATGTGAAAGAGAGAGAAAAAGGGAAAGAAAAGGGACCCCATGAAAAGGAGGAGAGAGACCAACCAGTAGGCTATTGGAAGGGGATGGGGAGGGAGAAAGGGGAGGAGAGGGGAGAGATCCAGAAGGAAACAGTCCAAATAGTGTTGTGTGTATGTATGAGTGTGTCACTGTGAATCTCACTATCATGTACAATTACAATGCACCAATGAAAAGAATTTAAAAGAAAAAAGGAAAAGAAACAGAGTCCACAGCCCTACATTTTTCTCCTTGGATTCCAGATTCAGCAGCCTCTTAAAGCCAGTAGCTCAGGTCTGCTAGACACTGCCTTCATTAGGCTGTTGAGTTAAGCTGTTTGCATTTGGTTGGGGTTTTGTTTAGCCCTGGGCACATTATTCGGCCTTTTTGTATGTCAATGACTTCATGTGAAAATGGGTTTAATAACTTTATTTACCTCAGAATTGTTATGGGGATTATCTGAGATATTTTTTATGTTTAGAACTGGGTATTAATTTAGGAACCAGGTATATTAATTATACAGCTTTTTAAAAGCTGCATGTACATTTGAAATTTCCCATGGATTAGAGAGTAAAGATTCCTAGGGTTCAGGGCTCATCCTCCTTCTTTCTACTGCTCTCACACACTGAGAGATGAGGGCCTGTTAGTCAGCTTTGGTTGCTGTGACCAAAACAGCACCCGATGAGAACAGTTTTGAGGTGGAGAGAATTATTTTGGCTCTTGATTTCAGAGGTTTCAATCCACGGTTGGTGGTTCTGCTGCTCTTGAGGGAAGGGGGAACCTTGAGGCAGAAGGGTGTGGCAGAGGAACGCCCTCAGCTCTGGGCAGCCAGGAAGCAGGGCTTGACCCCTGCTTGACCCTGGAAGGAGAGGACAATCTCTTCCGGGGCACACCCTCAGTGATCTACTTCCTCCACCAGGTCCCCACTGCCAGTAGTCCACTTAGCCATCTGTAGGTCAGAGCCTTCAGGGTCCTGTCACTGCCTGAAAGCCCCACTTCTGAACCCCCACTTGCCGCACTGGGGACGAAGTTTTCAACACAAGACTTTGGGGGGGTATTCCAGATCCAAACCCAATTCCAAACCCTAACAGGAAATATAACTTCTTTAAGTGAATAAACAGAAATGTCTTGAGAAACTTGGGTTCTTTTATGTATCTAAATTTTGTTCCAGCAGCCCCCAGAAAGAAGTATCACTCTCTTTAGAAATCTACAAGAGCCGGGCGTGGTGGTGCGCGCTTGTAATCCCCGCGCTTGGGAGGCAAGACAGGAGGAGTGCACAGGGGGAGCTTAAGAGACCCTGTTTCTCAAAATAAAAAAGTTTAAAATAGGTCTGGGAGTGTAGCCCGGAGGCTGAAGGGCTTGGAACCCCAGTACCACCAAAAAAAAAAAAAAAAAAGAAAGAAAGAAATCTATGAGAGATGATAGTTACATGGGTATTCATTTGTTGAATTTTCATCAAGATATACATTACTTAAAGATCTTTAGTCCACTTCACATGTGTTAAAATGCACAGAATTTAAAGTGTATATGTGTATCTAAAAGTATAATTTTTATTATTTTTTATTTTTTATTTTTTTATTTTTGGTGGTACTGGGGTTCCTGGAAGCCCTTCTACCTCTGGGCTACACTCCCAGACCTCTTTTTACATTTTTATTTGGGAACAGTTTCTCCTAAGCCAGCACGCATGGTTGGCTTTGAACCTGCACGATCCTCCTGTCTCTGCCTCCCTAGCGTGGGGATTACAAGCATGTGCCACCACACCCGGCTAAAAGTATAATTTTTAAAGCACTAATTTTTTTATTTTATATTGGTGCATTGTAATCATATATCATATTGGAATACAAGACTTGAGAGGATATACAAGCACACATCATCCAATTAGCCCTCATCCAGTCCCCATCCCATTCCCTCGCCCTCCCTCGATCCCATGCTTGTTTGGTGATTAACTTTGATACATTTGTTTATGTACCTCCTGCGTTTTAAAGAGGCTCCATCTCCCCTATTCCATACCCTCTGATTGGTAAAGCACTAATTTTTAAAAAGCATATGTATACTAAGTGTGGTGTCACATTCTTGTAATCCTAGTACTTAGGAGGCTGAGACAGGAAGATTGCAGGGTTTATAGCCAGCCTCTGCAACATAGCCATTCACAACTTAGTGTGACCCTGTTTTAAAATAATAAATAAATAGGACTGGGGTTGTAACTCAGAGGCAGAATGCCCCTGGGTTCAATCCCCTGTACCCCCCCACACAAGAGCATGCGTAGATTTGTATGTAATTCTCTTTGTGCATATTGTATTTTAGTCAAAAGTTAATCAGTAATAGAGTAATATAATACCAAAAAACTAAAAGTTTAAATCATATTGATATTCTGTTGGCATCTTCCAGGAATCTGATAACTGAATGTTCCCCTATTTAATTGCTATATATGTAGGAATGTTAAGTGGCTAAGCCTTGGGGTTTGTTGGTGAAGGACATCTAACTCTCCAGAGATTCTGGTGCCTTGAGCCATTTTCCCATATCCATTTCTCTCGGTTTTGATAGGAGGATTCAGATATTTGATGATTCAGAATATTTGGGCTGGAGCTCACTGCTTTCCTTCTTCCCCATTTCAGAGCATAAATGCCCCGTGGACGAGCGAGAGCAGTTGGAGGAGACCTTGCCCTTGATTTTGGGGATGATCTTGGGCCTCGTCATTGTGATAACGCTGGCAATTTACCACGTCCACCACAAAATGACTGCCAACCAGGTGCAGATCCCCCGGGACCGGTCTGAGTACAAGCACATGGGCTAGGGGCCTTTCAGCAGGCAGCCCAAGCCCTCTCCGCCACCTGGATCGGGTAGAACAGCCAAAGCCCTTTTCTACCTTGTTCACGGGGTACACCAACATAGCTCAATCCAACAGGCCTGGGTATTCGAGGCTTGCTTGGCCTGTATCCATGCTTCAGTCCAGGGATGGGGGGTTTGGGGATTCATGGGGTGAATGGCATTTGTTCTCTCCTTGCTGGGGAGTTAAAAGGAAGAGGGTCAGCCAGCTTCTCTGCTCATGGTGGCTTGGCTTTGACCCCAAGGATCCCTCGAAGTTGAGGGATCACAAACATGCTTCCTTTGGGAGGAAACCTCTTTAGGTTCAGGAAATAGGGGTGCTTTGCTCCCGTGACCTCAGCTGGCTTACCTACACAGTTTTCAATGCACACAAAATACAACCTCATATTCCCTGCGGCAAGACCCCTGAAAGTGATCCGCGCTTCCGGCTGGCGTTCTGCATGTCTAGTGATTGTCTTGGGAATGTTTTACTGCTACCTGCACCCAGTGACTTTGCTGCACAAGAACCCGTTTAATGTTAACTATGCACAATTCTTGGGAATTCATAATGTGTCAGGTCCAAGTGAGGGGACCTGAAGAATCAATCCGTGTGAGTTTGTTTTTGAAAAATGAATTAAAACACACTACTCTCTGGTCTTGGCTGCTTTCTTGAAATGAGAAAACAAAGCTGAATCAGTTTATCTGGCTACAGAGGACAAAGGGGAAGGAGTGAGAGGGAGTTTTTTTGTTTTTTTAAATTTTCTTTTTTCTTTTTCCCCAAGAGGAAAAGTAAAGAAGAGGCAGGAAAGAAATGATGGGTATATTAGCTTTCCATCACTGTGACAAATATCTGAGAAAAACAACTTATAAAGGGAAATGGTTTCTTTTGGCTCATGGTTTCAGGTCCTGTTGCCTTCAGTCTGTGATAACAGAGTCCATCATGGAAGAAAGTATATAGTTGAGGAAGAGGTGGCAAAAATAGGGAAAAGGGAGGGGCTAGGGTCTACTATCCCTTTCAAGGACATACCCCTGACCTACCTCCTAAAAATGCTATCCCCTTTGGGATGCCAGCCCTTCAATACAGGAGACTTGGGGGACAGTTAAGAACTGAACCTGGGCTAGGGGGAAGTTGACTTTTACTGGTGAAAAGGGGTGTTTTATTATTTTAACAAATATAAGTCATTTTTTGTGGTGGTACTGGGGTTCCTGGAAGCCCTCCTACCTCCGGGCTACACTCACAGACCTTTTTTATATTTTTTTTATTTGGAAACAGGGTCTCTTAAGCCAGCGAGGCTGGCTCCGAACCAGCGCGATCATCCTGTCTCTGCCTCCCAAGCGCAGGGATTACAAGCATGCACCACCACCCCAGCTCAAATATAAGTCATTTTTAATAATGATATCTCTTGAATGATGGGCTTACTGTTGCTTCTGATTTCCCCTGGTCTTGAGTTTGACATTTCTCTTGGGGTAAAAAGTTGGGCTGGACTGATAGCCCATGTTGAGTTTTCTTTCCAGCACAACATGATTTACTGAAATTTTCTAGGGAAACGCAAGTAGTTTGAATTGTATTCATATGCTAAGTAATCATTTTTAGCATGGAGTGAGAGTTGAGGAAATCTTGTTCTCTAAGTTTTGGGTGGGAATCTCCCCCACTCTCCCTACATCTCCACCAAATGAAAGGCGGCTCATGAATTTATCTCACCAAGTCTTCAGCAGTTGACAGCTGGGCATCCCAGACAGTCATGATCTCAGCAAATCTGGGTAAGTATCAGCCAGTTATGCTGCTCCATCATCCTCTGTCTTCTCTACTTGATCTCTCTTCAGTGTCTGCCTGGTATTACTGTGAGAAAAATACCCAATTCCTCATAAAAGTTCCACAGGGAAAAGGAGACATCTTTGGTGTCAGTGACTCTTCCAAGGACAGTTGACTCACTCTTATTTATCTGTGACCTTTTCCATGTTAGCATCTCACATATTAAAAAAAAAAACTTTTCATTTATTTAGAGTGATTACAATAAGTTGCTATTTATTTCTGTAACTCTGACAGGAAAAAAACACAAAAATAAAGAACAAAACTCAGTCCTTTCTGAATCTGAGGATCATCCCCGGTGAAAAGGGACTTTTCAATTCTACATCTGAAAATTTTATGTTTTTTTTTTAATTTTCAAGTTGCTTTCACAAAATACATGATCATTATTAGTTTTGGTTTGTCATTCATTCACAGTTTCGACAAGCATTGAATTTGAACACCTACTATCATTTTGATATTGTTCTGATCAGTGCAGGCTTATTGATGAGAATGCAGCAGTAAACCTGATGACCTAGAGCCATGGCCAGGGGCTAACAGGAAAACAGACACGCCATGCGCACACACGCCCCTCTAAGGAAGAAGAGGGTTCCTTGGGCCTTTTAAAATGGTGGCAGGTTGCTGCACCCCAATGCCTAAGCTGACTAATTAAATCTCTCTGGAACCCCAATTGTTTCATTTCACAAATTAAGAAGGATTTTCTACCTGTAATATGGGATATGAATAAAAAACATCCTTGCCACTTACTATTATTGTAATGATCAGTTTCATCATTGTCTTTTGTAATCTATCTGTCCTTAAATTAGATGGAACTCAGCCTAATTCCCTCTTCTTGTTTTTTTTTCTTCTTTTTTTTTTTTTTTTTGTACTGGAAATTGGACACAGAAGCATTCTACCTCTGAGCCCCAGCGCCAGCCCTGTTTTATTCTTTATTTTGAAACAGGGTCTCATTAAGTTGCAGAGGGCCTCACTAAGTTGCTGAGGCTGGCTGCAAACCTGCGATCCTTCTGGTCTCTCTCGGCCTCCTAAGTACTGGGAGTACAGCTGTATACCAGCACGGCTGGCTCAGTTCCCATTGAATCCACCAGCTCTGTCTGTATCTTGATTATAAATTGTATAAGAAAAAGGAGAACCCTGAGATACAGAGCAGGAGCAGTGCTCTCTGGGCAGGTCTGAGCTCAGCATTCCCCAGCTCAAGGTGCCCAGAGGGAGAACTTCTGCCTGGGCCCCGCTCGGACTTCTTTAAGGTCATTGTGAGTGTCTTTACATTTTGCAGCTGCTCCTGGAAGGGGACCAGGCCGCAGAGGCAGCATCTTGCCCATCTATCTATGTTGCTTCCCAGGGTGGGAGATGGGAGAGAAAACAAACAGATAAACCACAGATGCTCAACGACCCCTTTAACTGTCCTTTTTCTTTTAAACTGGGACTTTAAGCACAAATGATCCTGGGCACAAAGGAATGCTGGGTCTCATTGCAGGGTCTGCCTGCCAGGCCAGATGAGCCCTAGGCAGATTTCGTTGGAGGAATAGTGACTTTGATTTAAACCCTAAGCACATGGTTCTTTGCAATTTCCCTTCTCCCTTGAAACAGCTCCCAGCGAAACTGCCTCAGAGGCCCAGGGACAGTTGTTTCTTACCTGGAGCACGAGAATGTCCACCAATCTTTCCATGAACAAAACTGTGTGGCTGGGAGACTCCATAGGAATGTGGGTAAAGAAATGTGAGGAAAAGATGTTAAGAATGACCCTCTGTGCTGATGATCCCGGGTGGAGCAGCAGGCTCTGGGCCCTGAGGATGTGATCCTAATGAGCATGGGGTACAAACACTGCCCTGGAAAAGCTACTTTTCAGCTGAAAGTCCAACTTTATTTTTTATTTTATTTTAGTTTAATATTTTGCGGTACTGGAGATGGAACCCAGGGTCATTCTACCTCCGAGCTACACCCCCAGCCCCATTTTTTAGTCTTTATTTTGAAACAGGGTTTCCTGACTTGAAAAAGGGCCTCATTAAGAAGCTGAGGCTGTCCTCCAACTGCAATCCTCCCGTCTCAGCCTCCCAGATGCTGGAATTACAAGCGTGTGCCACCACACCTAGCTGAAAATCTAACTTTAAATCAGGAGGTCTCAGCACAAAGTTCTAGAGTATTGTCTGGACCCTTTGAGAATCTGCATAGTGAGACCCTGAAGTCTGTGGTGTTACTAAATCCCCCAGGTGATATCAGTGTAGAAATAGGAAAAACTCTGGTTAACAAAGCCCTGGTTATCAGCATATGTGCACATTCTCTGAGTTGTTGGGCTTCTCTCTGTTTGTGTTTATTTTCTCATTAGAAAATGGAACTCATAAGCTGGGCATGGTGGCAAATGCCTGTAATCCCAGTACTTGGGAGGCTGAGACAGGAGGATCTTGGTTTGCAGATAGTCTCAGCTACTTAGTGAGGCCCTTTGCAACTCAGTGAAACCCTTTTTCAAAATAAAGAATAAAAGCCAGGCGTGGTGGCACACGCTTGTAATCCCAGCATTCTGGAGGCTGAGACCCGGAGGATTGCGGTTCGCGGACAGCCTCAGCTACTTAGTGAGGCCCTCTGCAACTCAGTGAGAACTGGTTGCAAAATAAAGAATTAAAAAAAAATAGGGCAGGGGCTGTAGCTCGGAGGTCAAATGCCCTGGGTTCCATCCCCAGACCCCGCACCCCCCACAAGAATAAAAAATAGGGCTGGGGCTGTAGCTTGGAGATAGAATGCCCCTGGGTTCCATCCCCAGTTCCACACACACACACACACACACACACACACACACACACACACACACCAGAAAAAAAAAAAAAACCTTATAGTTGGACTGAGTGGTGGCACAGCCTCCAGTACTTGGGAGGCTGAGACAGGAAGATCAAAAGTTTGAAGCCAGACTCATCAATTTTAGTGAGGCCTTCAGAAACATAGTGACATCCTGTTTCAAAATAAAAATAAAATAGGGTTGGGGTGTAGCTTGGAGGTAGCGTACCCTTGGGCTCAATTCCCAGTACAATATAAAAGAAAGTAGGAAAGAAAATGGAACTTATGAACATAACGGACTTTAAATAATGTGGATGGAAAGATACCTGTAGGATGTGAGGGAGGTCACTCCATCGATGGCCAGGGTTGATTTGGCTTATCTGTATGGCTAGGCGAGTGTCTGCTTCCATCCTCACTGCCCCATGTGCATTCCTCCCTCCCTCCTTCTTGAATAGAAGAGACTGGTCTTCGGTCAAGGGCATAAGAGAATCTGCGCTCTCCTGCTACAACCTCCAAACGTGCTCTCAAGAAGCATACAGTAAGAGAGAACGTATGATATCCTCTCTTACTCTCTCTTTCATTTTTCTAAGCAAAACACTCCCCCAAAGCATCATAGGGACCAGTGGGGAACTGAGGTTCTGGTAATCTAGGTGGCTCTCGTCTGCTGCCTTGGGATGCTCTCAAAGTAAGCAGAGATGTCTGACTCTTATCTTGGTCCTGTGAAGACATTGCCCTGCTGTTTAGAGCGCTCTTGGTGCAGATGATATATATAGTTTCAGCTCCACTTTGATCCCTTTTCACTGCAGAAAAGCAGCTACCTGTCCCTTTAGTTTCTCCCATGGCGCATTCCTCCAATGCACTGTGAGTGTTGGGTATTTTTTAAATTAATATTACGTTTTTTCTTGTTTCTTCTCCAGGCTCCGTTAACCAGTCAAGAGAACTGGATGTCTTCTTCCCTAGTGCAAAGGCTGAGGCACCTGACTGGGGGAGGTTGCCTCAATCTCCCTCTTCATTGGCCCCTGATGTATTATGTCCTTTTTTATCATGCTATCTCATGCCACTTTCTGAGGGTATTCACCTTGAAACTTTTCCAGATGAGCAATGGATGCTTTTAATACCAGCAACCCCCTCAACTTCATGAGGTCAATGTTAATGTCTTCTTTGTCACTCACAGAAGAGGAAGAGATACAACACTCTTTCCCAGGCATAAAGAAATCTACCACCTCTTCTAATCCAGGCACTGTTTGCATCTTCTTGTTGGTAAAAGCTCACAAATCAGTTCTGCTTCTTTAAATTAGAGAAGTGGAGAGGGAGCCCTTACTCCTGAATCTGGTTTTCCTTGAACTTGGCCTTCCGGAATTTAATATATATATTTTTTTCTCAGTAATGGTATCTGTCTTAGTCTTACACTATTTGTAACTCTGGGTATGAGAGTATTGTTTTTATCTCATGTCATCATGATAGTACATGGAATTTGAAACCAATTCATTTGCATTCCCCAAGATCACCATAGTGAGACAATTCTTGGTTACTTGGTCTGACGTATTTGGGAAATCATGAGAGTTTCCAACAACATGGTGGGGAAAAGGCAAACATTTATTTTTAATTGCAAATGCAGTTTCTGCCAATAGTTAGTGCTCACAGATCCATTTAAGCTACATTAACTTTTGGTAAACTCAATGAATACATTAAAAAATAGCCCGTGATAAGAAAATTACAGAAAACATTTCCATTACACTGTCAAAAATGTTTGAATCCAAAGCCCATTATTTTTCTGCAGTGGTTTTTAATGTTTGTTCTGGTTAAAAAGACATTTTTATTTTATTTCTACTTCTACACAGTCCTGGTTAAATTAAGACAATCTATTTCATGAAATGCCGTGTTCTGGATTTAGATTGCTTGCATTCTTACATATTTATATTAATGCTTTAATATTTCACATAAATAATTGCTTTGCTGTGTTTTATGAAACAAAAATTATAGCTCCTCCTCACGGGGAGGCATATCCAGTTTGAGGGAAATTGAAATCTAATCAATAGACAGTCATTTTATGCCTTTTTTCCTGTTTAACTATAATAAATAATTAGCAACCTATTAATTACAAAAAATCTTAATTATGCTTAGCGTAACCAGAGCATTTTAAACAAATCTAAATTCATATTTGTTACAGTATGTGAAGTCATTAAGAAAAGCCTCTGGTTTTCCAGTTTGATGGCAAATGGCTTTTTTTTTCTGATGCATAATTAATAGAAACTAATGATGACTATGTAGCTCTTCCAGAGTTTTAAAGGCAAATCTATATTGGCCTACAGTTAACATGCAAATTCATCCAACAAGCAACACAAAATGTATTGTAGTAGTCATTCATTTTTATCAACATTCAAGAAGACCTAGACAGCAGCACAATTCTCCTATGTCGGAAACACTTTATAACATGGTTACAACTGAAGTCAGATCATACCTGGTAAAATACCCCCTTGCTAATTCATCCTCTAGCATCAGTTCAGACTTCCAGCACAATACATGAACAATAGCAGTTAATACTGTGGTACGAAGGTGAATGCAGACAAGAGTTTGGTGTGCTAGCATACAGAGTTTTCAAAACATTGACGAATGAAACCAAACATCTTGCCTTGTTCACTCTTCTCTCCCTTTGGGAGCCTGGGATTCCCATGGTCCCACTGAAACATTCAATTTGGGGGAACTGAGTCCAATGATCCTAGTACTCAGATTGCTCCCTGGGAAGGAAATTTGGCCACAGAAGGATCACATACCCGTGTGAGGGCATGCACTAAGGGAAACATCTTGATGAGAAAGAGGAAAAAGAAAATAGTTTGCTACTAGAAGCCTTGAAGGAAAATAGGGTTCTTCAAAAGATTTAGCGTTATCCCAGGGAATAGTTTGGTGGTATACTGTGGCTCAAGTTTTATTTCATTGTTTTTGGTTGGATAAATGAAATGTGTACACCATCACCATCACTCTTAACTCTTCTTCCATCACATAAGACACTTGTTAAGATAAGAAAGGTATTCTACTAAAGCTGACGGTGATTGAGAGTCATTCAGTATTCAAAGTTCTTAAAGAATCGTTGGTTCTCTGAAAGGGATAAAAAAGTAGGAAAGGCTTTGTTCAAACTCCTGCTAGTAAACAAGTATTACTTCAACTGATACAATGGCTACGTGACATCAAAGTACTATAAATTATCAAAACTATCGTACAGAAAAATTACAAATTCATTGCAAAATACATTACACTGCTACCATTAAGAAAAAAGTGCTTTTTGTTTTCCTTTCTTTCTTTTTATTTTTTGCCAGAAAATTATTCTTTCAATATAGAAAATCCTATGTGGTACCCTGCATGTGGCTAGGATATATCATAACGGAGTTTGTACTGAGTCCTTCTGATTTGCTGGATGAAGGGCTGAAAAATAGAATAATGACTTATTAAAGCCATGCTGCAAATGACCATGCCAGCTGTCAGTGGAGAGATGCCTAGTTAAGACACAAGAAGATGCCCTGGTCTGTTGAACCCTGCCGGTCACTGCACTGTCTCACCAATCAGCTGGTCTAGAATGCACAGGCCTTTTGCATGTTGTGTAGGTTTCCCGATGTTCTTCTGAATTTTTCTCATGCCCTCTCCTCCTAGCTTTGTCACCTATATGAATCTTCTGCTCAGTGATGCCTGTACTGTCTCATGAGAGGAACGATGCAAGAGGGTGGACCTGCCAATTTTAAGAATGGGTGTGCGAGGAGTTCCTGGGCTGTGGCTCTTTGAGAGGGTTCCCTCACCAACATCAGGTCTAGGAATCCCCGGAGTACTGAAGAGACCTGTGGAAACACACAGAGAGAATCCTGAGGAGGAACACAGAAACCTAACGCAGCCCTCCGAAAGGGCTTCCCAACTACTCCCATCAACAACTTCATCACCTTCAGGAGGACGAGTTTATGAATGCCAATGCAAACATTAGTAACACAAGATGTTTTCCTTACTGTCTTCAATTCTGAAGTGATGGGTAAAGGATGGCACAACTAAGAGTGAACACTTATTTATCAGATAAAACAATAATGGTAATGAGAGTGATAAGGGCAATTATTATGTTGTGTTTACCATCTAGAGCTGCAGGTTACACATGGGATGAAATAGAACATAAATGTGGAGAAGTTTTATTTTTCTAGCGATTGTAATCTAGGCTCTGTGGACCTCCCTTTCTTGAACAGAAACATTTTTGGGAAGGGTGTATCTCTTCCCTGGCCCCTCCCCTTATCTTTGTCTCTCTCTCCCTCTGCTTCATGGCTGCCATTAGCTAAGCAGCTTTCATCTTACCAGGATGTTTCTACCTTGGAGTCAGCTAACCATGGACTAAATCCCCTAAAACCATGAACCAAAAAGCAAATATTTTCCTCTTGTGTGTTGTTCTGGGTAAGCATTTTGGTCACAGAAATGAAAAGCTGACACATAATCTTTTTTTCTTAGCCTTCAGTCCTTGCACTTAATGTTCCTTCTTCCTGGGACACTGTTCTCCCATATGTTTGCATGGCTTGTGCTTTCTTTCCATTAGGTCCCTGCTCAGCAAGGGCATCCCTCACTCTTCAGCCTAAACCATCTCTTAGTCCTGCTCCTACCTACTCCATCACCTTACAGCACTTTACTTCAGAGCATGTGCCACTCTCTGAGTTTTTTTGTTCATCCATTTGATTTTACTATATCATCTCTTTCCCCAACTTGGAATGCAAGCTCAAAAACAGACAGTAAGTCTGAGTCTTGCTCTGAAATTTCTTTACAATTAGAAGTCCCTTGCAGGTAATAGGTGCTCAGGGAGTAAACCCTGAGTGAAGTATCTGATTCATTCTTTTCTTTTCTTTTTTCTTTGTGGTACTGGTGATTGAATCTAGGGGCATTCTACCCCTGAGCTACATCCAAAGCCTTTTTTTAAAGTTTATAAATAGGGTCTCAGTAAGTTTCATGGGCTTCACAAAGTTTCTGAGGCTGGTTTCCAACCTGTGTTCCTCCTGTCTCAGCCTCTCAAGTACTGGGATTAGAAACATGCATCACAATGCCTGGCTTGATTTGTTCTTCAACCATTTCTTTAATAGAGGAACTGATCACACCCCATTTCACAGATAAATTCTGGAATCAGAGAAGCTGAGTACAGCAAATGCACAGAAGAAGAGAAATTCAAATCTAGGTGATTAATTCCAAAGTCTATGTGTCCTTACCCCAGGATCTGTCTACCCATTAGATGTGATATGCCAGTCTTTAAAGCCACAGAAAGGCTGAAAGACCCAACACTATTTTGGATATAGCAACACACAGTGCTTCTCACCTTGTGAAGTTCCTTCACTCTTGGAGGTAAACTGTCCCGGATCCTCCGCATGGCCTGGAGGGGAGGCTCATTGAAGTAGGGGGGCTCACCATCGATCATCTCTATCACCATGATTCCGAGGGACCAGATGTCCACCTGGTAGGCAGAAACCATTGGTTATGTTAGGCAAGAACTCTCTGCAGTGTTGGATGTACCCATGGAATCCAATAGATTTCTACTCATTCACAAGTTAGTGTGACATATGTAACTTCTCAAAGTTTATAATACAGATTTAAAGGCTAAATTGCTAATTGATTTTTTTTTTGTGTGTATGTGTGTGGTACTGGAAATTGAACCCAGGGCATTCTACTTCTGAGCTAAATCCCCAGCCTTACATTTTTTGAAATAGGGAGGGTCCTCACTAATTTGTGGCAGGCCTTACTAAATTGCTGAGGTTGGCCAGGAACCTGTGATCCTCCCATCTTGGCCTCCCAAATGCCAAGAATACAGGCATATACTATCGCACCCAGGTCTTTGTTGTTTCTTAAAGACTACTCCACTGAAGTTTCCACCAATTAGGGATAAATAAACATCTCGATATTCTGAAGTTTAAAATTCAACTTTTATCTTATTAATATCTGTAGTTTGCTCTTTTTAGGGCAAACAAAACAAAACATCCAACTTTTATTTTTATCAAAACAGAAAAGAAAGTTTCATTTAAAATAATGGGAAAATAAAAAATCTGCCATATTCATAGCAAACTGCAGAGAGCTACAGTGTATGAGGCATTATATATTCCAATATTTTTACTGATTTGATTTTTAAAGAGGTCTTTCCCCACCTACTTTGGGAAGACCCCAAGTGTGGTGGGATTTGAAGCAGCATGCAGAAGCCGCTGCTTTATAAATGATTTCCAGGAAGTTGATACATAAAGAGGGAGAGATGACAAGCCATTCTTTCTGAGTAAAGAATGGGAAGGCAGGGTGAGAAGGAGCTGTTGTGGTGCTATGCTATAAATCCCAGCTTCAGACACTTCCTGCTTACAGCCTCATCTCTTCCCTTATCCTTGTTCACCGCATTCATGTTGTATTTCTCATAGCAACCATCACTGAGAATTTATCTCTTGGGTCCACAGCAAGAAAAGCAAGCGAGTGCTCATCTAAGGTCAAGCAAAGGAGAAGAAAGCAGAGTTGACTTTAATGCATGCCTGTGTGTATCCTTCACCCAGTGGGCAGCCTATAGTCATGCCACCACTTGGGCTTCTCCGTCAGAATCACTATCTACACCATAGCATGTGCAGACACCGTGCACAACTGACACAAACTCCTTCCCCCCATGTAATCTGTGAGCTCTGGAGCTTCAATCATGTTATTCCTTCCCTAGAAGGCCACTGACACACTCCCGCTGGACCCTCATCTTCGCAAATCAAGTCCTGTCTCTAATAGATTGCTTCCTTTCTAGAGGGCAGAGAAACTGACATTTTTTGAATAGGTTAAAGACAGTCATATATGATTTTCCTTTTCAAATATTTGTTGGTGCATCAAGACTCTACATAATACTGGGATTCAGTGTGATGTTTTTGTACATGGAGATAACATAATTTGGTCAGTTTCATTCCCTAGTACCTCCCTTCCCCTTCCCTCTTCCCACCTTCTGGGTTTCCTTTCTTTTTTTTTTTTCTCTAGAATTTTCTTTCTAGGAGAAGACATTATTGCCCATTCAGATGTTACCTCTATTGATGTCACTTTCTCGGATCCCAGTTGCCTTTTCTGAAGCATCAACCTGCTCATCTAAGCATCTCTGGCCACTATCAAGTTTCAGTGCCTTGACTTGTGTTGCCTTCCCCTGAGAGTGGGACCAATTTGTCTCTTGTAGGACTAGAATAAGAGCCCCTAAGTAAATAATATCATGAGTGGCGGCTAGTGTCCCTTCTACCACACCCTCTCTGTTCTACATCAGCAAGTGGGGAACAGATGTGGAGGCAAAAGTCATTGCCCCAATCTCCTGTGTTCACTGACTAGCATGGGACCACTGCATCTCTGAGCCTGTTCCAGGCTCTCCACTCTCAAACAATGCTTGTTACCCCTTACCTCTGTCCCATAGGGCAGCCTAGAAATCACTTCTGGTGCCATCCAGTAGGGGGTGCCCACCAGGGATTTCCTCTTTGGCACCTCTTTGGAAACTTGAGCACAGAAACCAAAGTCAGATAACTTTATCTGAAAAGAAAAGAAATGCAACAGTTGGAAGACTTGGAAACAGTCTGGTAGAGATAGAAATATATACATGGACCTAGAAATAGAGACATAGAAGGTTTCCATTTTAAATACATTAATCAGCCTTAATCAGCCTTAGACATATCAAAGAAGAGTTTGGCAGACCCTTTCATTAGAAAGGCACAAATCCATTTGAATAGAAAAACTTCTCACGGGTCTTCCAGGCTTGACTTCCAAATGTCTGAACTCCCAAAGCTTTAATAAAATCATGGGATACAACAACAACAACAACATAAAAACTCTCACAAATTATATATATATATATATCCCAAACAATATATTCATTAAATCTCAAATCCACACATTCCTTTAATGTAATGGATGATGCTCTAGTCTAAGTAAATAACTCTTTAAAATGTGAATTTTGTACAGATTGCTGCAGTTTAGGTTCTTTTGAGCTGAACACATTTAGATTTCTATGAACCATGAGGTGATGCAAGCAGCAATCCTCTTTTCTATATCTAGAATATTGCAAGACCTTCCTTTACCCAAGGTGCTGAGATATCACTTCAAGTGTTGGGTCCCCTCTCCTCTCTGATTTGCCTATAACAACTGAGGCTGCCATTGTGAACACCTCTGCAAGTAGAGATGGAGGCACAGAAACTGGGTGTCAGCACTTGGTGGTCAGGTTGGCATCCTAAGAACCCAGTGTATTTATATTTTATCTTTGGCATCATTAAAAAGAAAACAGGCTTTGGAAATTCCTGAAGAAGCTCCTATCCTTTTAAGAACATGCTTAAGCACCTGCTGCCTTATGTATTCTAAGTGACTGGGGTTCAGTTTAGTTCTATGGTGTACGATTTCTGGTCATGGTGACCTGCTCTGAACATCAGGTGGACTTACTAAGAAGAACATCAATGGGCTACATAGAGCTGTTAGTGATGATAGACTCCAATAGACAACAAGTGGTTTAGCATTGTTTAGCAATTGTGCAGAATGACCATTTGAAAATAAATATTTCAATATATCTAAGGAGCCGTCTATAATGTAGAAGTTCACTTTTGGTACTCTTCATACTGTTCTGGTTCTAACTCTTGCCTCTTCTTTATTTTATTTACTCTTGTTGATACTCCTTTTCTCTCTCTCTCTCTCTCTCTCTCTCTCTCTCTCTCTCTCTCTCTCTCTCTCTCTTTTTGGAGGATTGAGCCCAAGGGCATTCAACCTTCAAACTACACCTCCAATTCTATTTTATTTTCTTTATTTTGAAAAAGGGTCTCATTAAGTTGTGGAGAGGTTCAGTAAGTAACTAAGGCTGGCCGCAAAGCTATGGTTCTCCTGTCTCAGCCTTTCAAGTACTGGGATTACAAGTGTACCTTATTCTCCTCTATTCAAAATCTGTATTTTGGGGTTAGGCATATAACTCAGTGCTAGAGTGCTAGAGTCTCTATCATCCAAGAGATCCTGTGTTTGATTCAAGCACTGCAAAACAAACAAAAAAAATAGTATTTCCAGCTAGTATATGTCTCCACATGGGTGACCATGGATACTTCCAATCAAACTCGCTATTCCTCTCTCTGAGCTAAAATCTAGCCGCTCATGTATCTATCCTGTCCTAGTTAGTGGCAACTACAAACAGATGATGACTAAAGCTGAATTCATGAGATTCATTCTTGACTCTTCCCTTCATCTCCCCCAAAGTCTGCTTATCAGAGCTAAAAAAAATTAATCTCTATGGCTTCAGGATCTAAAGGGGCATTTGACCTATATTCAAAATCAAGCTTGCAAAATGAACGGATGAGTTTCAATCATGAGAAATGATTGAAGCCTCTGAAATGGAAGGACAAATGTATTAATATTATTATAAAGATCAGGAATCAGAGAGGGCTGGACTCAGGCAAGATTTAACCCAATATGTTAATAAGTTTTCAAACACTTTGAAAAACAGAAACAACTGCACAGTGAATATCCGTATATTCACCAAGTAGATTCTATACTTGTTATTGTCTTCTTTGTGGTCTTTATTACATTCTCAATACATCTATTTTATTTTAGATGCATTTCAAATAAATTGCTGACATCAGTACTCTTCACTCTTCTTTATCATTACCAAAGGTTCAACATGTGTTTACAGTTTATAAAAATTTCACACAGAGTAGAAAGGCATATGTCTTGGGTTTATCATTGAGGAATATTGACAAGTACATATAACATTGACAAGTTATACACCACCACCATCACTGAGGCACTGTTTGGAGAAGCCTTAGAATGTAGGTGATAGTCAATCACTCTTGAAGATTCTTAGGATGGACAAAGAAGATGAACAAACAGGAAGTTCTGGGAAGCTGAAATGATTGAAATAAAGCATTATCAGAGAAACAAGAAAGACACCAAACAGTCAGAGGAGAAGCAAGTAAAAATGGTTTGGGGAAGCCAAGGTAGGGATAGTTATAAGCTATAAAATAAAGAGATCAAGCCGGATCAGAAACAAGTTACTACTGTATTTGGCAACAATATTTTTATTTTATATTGAATAATGTCTCCCAAAACGCATGTGCATTTGAACCTCAGAATGTGACCTTATTTGGAAACATGGTAGCTTTGCAGATATATAGTCGTATATTGCATAAAGACATCTCAGTCAATGATGGACTGCATATATGATGGTAGTGCTATACATTTATATTGTGTACAGACATTGCAGATATCTCTGTTTGTGTAAGTATACTCTATGATGTTTTCCCAAAGAAGTAATCACCTAAGGGTGTGTTTCTCAGAATGTATCTTCATCCTTATGTGAAGCATGACTGTAATTAGTTAATGCAAAATCATACTGGGTTAGTGTAGGTACTAAATCCAATAACTTATAAGAGAGGGCTCATAGACACAGAGAACATGCAAAGATGGAGGAAGAGGCTGGAGTGGTGTATTTCCAAGACAAGGAATAACAGGGATTACTGATGACACTCAGAAACTAGGAGAGAGGTATGTTATACATTCTCTCCTAAAGGTTTCAGAAAGAACCAATTCTGCCAACACTAGTTTTAGATTTCTGGCACTACAAACTATGAGAGAATAAATTCAATTCAATGAGAATAAAGATCACTCAATTTGTGGTGATTTGCTACTATAGTCCTAGTAAAATTCTTGAGTGTATACCTGATATAATCTAGATAAACATCACTGAGTTTGTACTACATGCCAGTTTAACACTTTAAGTTCATTAAATGCGTATCTCATTCAACTGCTCACAAGAAACTAATGAGGTAGGAAAATACTGTTACCCACGTTTTACAGATAAGTAAGCCAAGGTACAAAGTGGTTAGGCCACTTGCAGAAAGATTCAGAGCAATAAGTGGGAGAGCTCTCAGGCATTTATTTAATCACCACTCTGTACTAAAGAGGAAAATTTCAGGTTGGAAGAAGGAAATCAGTGGAGTGATAGGCATTAAAGATGCATGGATGATATGGTTCCTGAAGAGATGAGAGGGATGGAATTCTGGGTTTTGCTACTTAAGTAGGACAGACAGCGGTAGCAATAGCAACATCACCTGGGCACTTGTTAGACTTAAAGGATCCCAGGCTCCACCTGAGCCCTACTGAATGCCTCTCTTTCAACAAGATCCTCAGGCTATTGATGCTCATGTTCCAGCTAGACACGTAGAGATCACTACTTGTCTAAGAAGAGGAAGAAGCATCTCACAATCAGATGAGGAGTAAGTGGTGTTGGTTTCCATAGTCGCATCTCTTCATTTCAGCATTAAAATATTCTTAATGTTTTTATTGAGCCCGATCTTCCCGACTCTGACTTAAATACATTGACAACACAGCAGGATGGTTTTCAAGACCTTTATTAATCTGGCGCCTTTTCCTGCAGCCAACGTCATTTCTCATTGCTTTCTACACACAATGACACACCATTCCTGGGGACCCACTGGAATGTGGGGTAACCAGTGCTAAAACTGCAGGAGTTTGATGCAAATCAGAAGAGGCAGGTAAGCCTATGGTCTGCTCCCAACTTTTCAGTTGTGTTCGTATTTCTTCTTGCACATTAAATTCTTAAACACACTTCAAGTGTTTAACCACATCTGGATTTTTTTCTTAGGAATACACATATTTCTTCCCCTCCAAAACGTTTGTCATACAATCTTGAACTATTTCCATTTGCCATCTGTGTCTCTTCAGTTAGAGATGACATCTCACAGGACAACAGATCTGATTTTTATTGTGGGGCTCCCCTATGTTCCTTAAGCAGAACAAACAAAAAAATTATTTTAAAAAACCCACATAGGATTAGGTTGATTTTATTTATATTGAGATAAACATATGTGGTAGTAGATCATGTGATGATAGAAGGCACGTTGGGACTCTTCCTGAAATCATGATAAACACACTTAAAACAGCTGCTTCTAGAATGAAAGATGGAATACAGAGGAAATAGAGGTAGGATTTTGGAAATTAGTACTTTTTTCATTTCCTTGTTTATGATCATCTCATTAATCAGTCTAAAGCTAGTGGCTTGGAGTAGATCAAACTATTCCTGATGGAATGATAAAGAAAGCTGCTTTAGAGGAAAGATAATTTTCTCAATTGCTTTGACAAATCAAGAACTACCCCCCAGAGAACTACAATATCAATATCATATGAAGAAGAAAACCCTAAAGAAACAATAGTCCATTATCATTGCTCCCCTATTATAAAGGCACCTATGGTGCAGAGAAGTGAAAATCTCATGGTATATCCATTTTGGCCTGGGATTACATGCAGAAGGGAAAAGAGACATCATCAGTTGTATCAGGCCCAATACTCTTTATGGTACATCAATTCTCACTATACCCAATCAGATGGAGGTAGACTTCAAAACTATCTGTAGTATATGTACCCACAGAAACAGGGGGGGGGGAAGAAGGCCCACATGTACCTGTGTTTAGAGGTAATATTAAAAAAAAATATTTAAGGCTGGGCATGGTGGCACACGCTTGTAATCCCTGCGCTTGGGAGGCCGAGACAGGAGGATCGCACAGGTTTGATGTCAGCCTCAGCTACTTAGTGAGGCTCTCAGCAACTTAGTGAGACCCTGTTTCCAAATAAAATAGAAAATAGGTCTGGGAGTATAGCCCGGAGGTAGAAAGGCTCTGGGTTCCACCCCAGTACCACCAAAAAAAAAATTTAATAATCAGATTAATCTAGACCAATAGATATACAGTCAAGATGAGTCCTAGAGTTGCCCTTAGGGAGAGGAACACCATTTTAGTTGGGAAAGGCAAGACACAGGAAAGGGATGGACTATAGAGGATATTTTAAGTACTTTAAACAGTGGCTAGTAACCAATCAGGATGAAACTATTGCAATATTCAAACAATGGGTGTAGACACTGGTGAAAACCAATTGAACATCAGCCTTTGCCATTTCCAATGTGGCTTCCATGAAAGAAGAGCAATAGTGTGGGTAGAAGGGGGCTTGAGGCAATGCTTCTGTTTCCACCACTTGTGTGTGATGCTCAGAGGTCTGTAGATTCCTTAAAATCTCAGCAAGGGAATGGAAGTAGGCTCGGCATAAGCCCACGGTTGAAATGTAAAGTCAGCCAAAAGAACAGCTTTTAACACATGAAACAAGAGGCTGGAGCTTTGAAGTACTGGTGAGGCATATCCTGAGTGGCCCAGCCACTGATGGACAAGGTAATATTCATTCCAGGTAGTGGCACAGCCCAGGAAAAGCAAGACCAGGACTAGAGGGAAACTTGATAATGAGTCTTATCTCTTTCATCTCGAAGTCCCACCCTCTTCCTCTAAAACACCATCACCAGAGGAAAGAGTGAGAATGGCCAGTTCAAAGAGGGGTTTGGTGATAGCTAAATCAAAAAGACTGAGTTTTTAAGGGTATCAGCTCTGACTTAGAATAATGCGGTTGAACTTTGATAATGTCTAAAATTTTCAGGCAACCTGAATCAAAAGAGACAAATTTATAAAAACTCTAGTCAGTAGAGCTTTGTGAAGAAGTCCAGGTTAGTTTTAAGAAACTACAATGTCTCTTTTTGTAGGTGAGGGTGATGGGGTTGGTTATTTTCAAAGCTAAACCATGAGTAAATGTGCAACCCTACTACACAGAGAAAGGAGGAAGAACAATCATGATGATAAATTTCATTTGTCTATAATCTCAAGAAACTAAAATGACTCAGGAGGCGAATGTGTCAGCATGTTGTTATCGGCAGTTCTTAAATTCAGTATCCCTAGTGTGGGTTTCTCTTTGCTGACATGAAAAAAACCCAAATCCCTCAAACTCTGGCACGCTAATAATTATCTCCCTGACAAAATGCAAGATATGAAATTGAAATTAGACACTTGGAAGTTAGGCCTGTTCTGTTGTAGGAGTACAAGTGCTTTTGTATGGTATTTTTACTCATCTAAGTATATAAGAGAGACAATTTTCTAAAAGAGCATAATTGCACACAACATTTGTCCAAATAAATCTGCAAGTAGATAATGAGAACTCAAGTAATGAGCATAATAAAGCGCTCTAGGCAGATATTAAAAGCAATCACAGACTCTAAGCTGAGCCCATTTTAGATGGAACTGTATAAATCGGCTACTTGGGAAAGCACCCTCTTTTCACTAATGCACTGAGGTTAAGAGAACTGTAGCTAGTATACTGCCTGTCCCCAAGAGGTGGAGATGTAGCTTATTACACAAAAACAAGATGAACTAGTGTGCAGAGCTCAGACAAAGTGACGGTTTAAACCTGAGATCCTATCCACCTGTAATGTGTCCTGGCTAGGAATCGTGGGCCATACAGAAAGATGGAAGCCATGGGAAAAGAAAGTCGATCCATAGGCTAGCTTCAGGCTTAAACCTGAAGTTAATAACTGCATATACTCTAAAGAATTCTGTGTTTGCTCCAGGTTTTTTGTGAGGTCTACAGATGGTTGATTTTCTGCCTACTACCTGGATGCTTTCTACAAAGCACTTTTGTAGTCTGGGTATCATGTGAGAACTTGTTAGAATTCAAGTTCTTGAGGACCACTGAGCCTGAATGGTTTGTATCCCCACAGGTAGGGACCAGGAATCTGGTGTTTGTTTGTTTGTTTGTTTTTTGGCAAGCTCTTCACTGTGTTCTAGCTCACTAAAGTTTGAGAACTTCTGTCTTAAAAAGAACAATGACCTAAGGACAAAGGAACTGAGAATAGGAATTAAAGGGGCCAGTTGGAGGATGGTGCCTTCAGGTTTGCTTAAGACCCAGCTCATCAGCTGCCAACTCCAACTGGAGAGGCAGGGGGTGAGGAAGGCACACCTAGAATGGCACAGATAGCTTAGCCACCCCTGGCCATTTGATAGAGCCCAGAAAGTAGCTCGCCCAAGGCTGTAAAGCAGTGCTAAAGGGGAACTGCCACCTGGCTCTCTTGACTTCATACCATGCTTCCTGAATCAAGAAAAGCTCTCTCTGTTGACTAGCAGGGAGGATAGCTGAAGATATGGTATGTCTCAGAGACTGTTGAAGCAGAATGGATTTCAGCAAGTTATTTCATATGCTTAAATCCCTGTTTATTTAAGAATAGCTTCATCAGGCATAGTGGCACATGCCTGTAATCCAAGTACTGAGGAGGCTAAGACAGGAAGATATCAGGTTGGAGGTCAGCCTCAACAACATAGCAAAGCCCTCAGCAACTTAGTGAGACCCTGCTTCAAAATAAAAAAAAAAACAAAGAGGATACTCCAAGATGGAATATCCATGAGTTCAACAAAACAAAACAAACAAATAAACAAACAACCCAAACATATGTCTGGGAAATACTCTTCAGGCCATCTATTACAAAATTCTACTAAGCCAGGCATGGTGGTACATGCTTGTAATCCCAGCATTTGGGAGGCTGAGACAGGAGGATTGCAGTTCATGGACAGCCTCAGCTACTTAGTGAGGCCCTTTGCCACTCAGTGAGACTCTGTTTCAAAGTAAAGAATAAAAAATTAGGGTTGTGGGTGTAGCTCAGAGGTAGAATGCCCCTGGGTTCTATTCCCAGTACTGTAAAATAAATAAATAAATAAATAAGAATAAAATTCTACTTATTTTGGAGGTAACAGAGCTAAAGTGAGGAATGGAAAAAGCTAATATTACATAAATTAAGTGGTCCAAGGGGAGTTATCAGTCAAATGGTCCAAGGTAAATTAATGGAATATTACAAGTATATGCCCCTCATAATGAGGTTCTGGCTTCCAGAAGATTGTCAGGGACACAATAAAGAAGGGGCAGAATGCTCTTAAGGGCCTGGTTGCTGGCCTGTAGCCTGGCCATAAAACTCTCTTTTAGCCCTACTTCAAATTCTGTAGGAGAAAGGTCACACATCATCCTGTCTCCAAGTACCAGGTTAGCTTCTGCTTCCCCAGAGCACATGTCACAAGGCAAAGATTCTGTGCAAGTTATTTACTTGGGGTACGCAAGAAACATTAGCAGGGAAATGGATAAGTATGACAAGGAGGAAGGCATACGAATAGGGATTCGTTTTCTAGCAGGTTACCACTGTGCACAATTACAGCTCAGTCCTGCCAAGGAAGTCTGGGGACTGTGAAGAACAGTGACTCATCCTTACTCCATCCGAAAGGGAGGGAGCCGGGGTATGATACACCCACACTCAACATGTGACTCAGGGCTGCTCCTGGGGAGGTCCAGCCCAAATTTCATGAAAGTTTTAGCTTGGTTTGTACTGCATAGGC
Organism: Muscardinus avellanarius; assembly: GCF_963383645.1. Lineage (NCBI taxonomy): Eukaryota > Metazoa > Chordata > Mammalia > Rodentia > Gliridae > Muscardinus > Muscardinus avellanarius. The sequence continues at coordinate 8,676,229 of NC_137805.1, read as the reverse complement.
AGACTCCATTGGCCAGAGGAAGACTTCACAGAAAGAGCTGCAGGTGATGGTGCCATTTAGAAGTAGAGCTATTAAGCATGAACTAGAGTTTTATGAAAACCCAAGGTAGGGCACCAACATCCTCTGTGAACTCTCCACCTTTATCACAGGTCTTCCATTATCAGCACATGCGAATCCGGGCATAGTGTTGCTGGATGCTTTCATTTTTCTAGGAAGACAGAAACTGAAATTCTATATGAAATCTCACAAGTTTTAAAGTGTGCTAATCAATTTATAGCTGAAGTGTGTGTGTGGGGGGGGATAGACCACTGTGTGTCTCTTTTCAATAGATTCATTGGGCTTAGTAGATCAGAGATTTGAATTTCATCCTATTCAATGAGTCACTAGTCATGACTTAGTGACCCCAAGTATCATCTCTCAAATGTAAGCCCCATATCAAGGAAAGATGGTGAGAGTGTTCAATTCTTTCTTACCAAGGCAGATGCAATGCCTTCTGACTGAGCATCTACCTTGTGCCTGGTGTACTTCCAAAGGTTTACCCAAATGATATCATTAATTCTTGTACCACTCTGTGGGATGGGATTTATTTTCCTCTTTCAGTCCTCAGATACCACAATCCTCCTATTTATCACAAATTAGTGACTCATTAGATACCACGTATGTCATAGATAATCAGTGAATGATTTTCTTGCACGCAAATGTTTAAAGCAGTTTTACTCATAATAGAAAATAAATTATTTTCTAATCTTTTAAGGCAGAAGAATTTGCCCTGTCAAAGCAAGTTACTGTCATTTTCTTAACTTTTTTATTTTCCAGGAATAATGCCTTTAGAGCATTTTCAAAGAAATGTACATCTCTCCTACTGCTAGCGTCTTATACAACTGTGGTGTAATATCAACTAAGAAATTAAGTTGAAACAATCCATAGAGCTTATTCAGATTTCATGAGCTGCACAAGAACTATTTCTGTTTGAGTATGTACATAATTTGTGAGTATATTCTGAATTTTATCACATGTTGCCTTGTATAACCACCATCATAATTAAGATATGCAACTGGCCCATCACCACAAGATTCCCTATGGTACCACTTTATAACCACTCCCCTAATTCCTGGCCCCTGGAAACTACTTATCTGCTGCATATCTCTTATTATTTTTACAAATATTATATACATGAAATCATGCAGTATTTATCTATTTGAGATTGCACGTTTTTATTTTTTATTTTTGGTGGTACTGGGGGTAGAACCCAGGGGCTTTCTACCTCCGGGCTATACTCCCAGACCTAATTTTTATATTTTATTTGGAAACAAGGTCACACTAAGTTGCACAGAGCCTCACTAAGTAGCTGAGGCTGGCTTCAAACCTGTGTGATCCTCCTGTCTCAGCCTCCCAAGCACGGGGATTTACAAGTGTGAGCCACCACGCCTGGCGAGGTTGTACTTTTTTACTTAGCATAATTTTCTTAAAGTTCATTCACTTTCTTTCTTTCTTTTTTGGTACTGGGGATCGAACATACTGGCTTTCTATGTCCTAGTTACCTCAACCCTATTTTATTTTTTATTTTGAAACAGGGTTTCAATAAGTTGCTAAGGCTTTTCTTGAACCTGAGGACACTGTCTTAGCCTCCCAAGTACTGGTATTAAAGATGTGTACCACTGTGCCCAGATGCCCAAGCTCACTCGTTTTCTTATATGTATCAGTTGTTTCTTCTTTTGATTTATTGAGTAATATATCATAGTATAGATATACACATGGCTTACACATGGCTTAATCATTCATTCTTTGAAAAACATATGATAGTTTACAGTTTGGAACTATTATGAATAAAACAGCTATAAACATTTGTGTGCAAGTTTCTGTATGAAAATAATCTTCAATTTCTCAGTGATATATGCCTAAGAGTGAATTACTGGTTGAACAGTAAGTTCATTTTTAGTTTGGAAAGGAAGTGCTAAACTATTTTCCAGAGTTGATGTACCATGTTAAATTCTTACCAGAAGCATATGAATGAATATAGTGTCTATATTTTTCATTTTAGCCATTCTTATAGGTGTACAGTGGTGTCTCATTGTAGTTTTAGTCTGCCTTTCTGTAATGTTAATGATGCTGAACATCTCCCACCAGGAAGGGAATCCAATACTTCTTGTGTAGCATATAATATTTTCTCAAAATACAAGCAACATTATCACCCATCCAATAAGTTCTTCTTAAAATGTGACTTAATTTTCTTCCCAGTAAGGAGGATTTTTTACTCTATTTCCACTGAATCTGGAAGGAGCTGTGACCACAGTTACATGATTTGATCCCAAGACTATGGTCAGAAAAATGCCATTACTTTCATGATGTTTCTTGGCGCATACTCATGGAACCCATGAAGAAGCCCAAGCTTCATGGAGAGGCTGGACTCTAGGTTCTGGCCAATAGCTCCAGATGGCCCCCTAGTCACTAGCTAGCACTAATGTGTTTAGTGAAGAAGACTTCTAGATGATTCCATCTCAGGCACCCTCTAGGCAAAAGTCAGAGCAGTACTGTGCTTCTGAGACCAGCCCACCTTCTGCCACGTGAGACAATGTTAAAGTTATCACTGATTCAAGACCCTCAGTGCTGAGTGCTTTGTAATAGCACCAATAAGTCATCGAGAAAGTCTTCTCCACTCTGTTTCGGTATGTTCTCAAAAGTCAGTATAAAAATGCATCCTTGGTCTTTTGTTGGAGTAGTTTTACTCCATCTCTGTTCTCTTTACATAGACAAAAGGAAGTTTCCTTTCTTTATAGAAACTAAAGAAGTTTTTAGAATCAATATGGCATACAAGTATGAATGAGAAAATTTGGGGCAGTATGGCCAAGAGGCACAGGATCCATTGACTATGCCATTTGTTCCCTCTGCCTGAAACATCTTGTTTCAAACAAAGGGTCCAGCCCCCCACAAGCCTCTTCATTAATACCAGTTATATCACTGCATCATCAGTGTCTTCTGTCAGTGGCCTCTGTAATCAAGCTCTGGCCTCTTCCCCCTCTATCCTTATTCTGCTTAAATTAATTATAGAAAATCTCTTACCTATCACCATTTGGTGGTGATATAACTTATTTATTGTCACATTCCTATCCTATAAATAAACTTAGTGAAGGGAGTGATTTTGCTTCATTCATACTTAGGAAATATAACCATCCCTGCACATAAACAGACATTCAGCAAACATGCACAAACCACTAAGCCTAAAAGCACTTCCTGTAAGCTGCCCCTGTGAGCTCTTTGTGGGGCACATGGAGGTACAAGAGATGTTTGAGACAAAGGTTCTGCCTTTGAGAACGATGACTAAGTGATTTAATAATCTTGTACATGGAGGGGAGGGAAGATCTTTAAGTTAGCTGATTACACAAAGACTTACTATCTTAGTCTCCTGTTTGATTTTGGCATCAGATACATACTTCTAGTTGCACCATAAATCTAAAAAATATTGACTTGAAACTGTCTTGTACTTTATTTTTTTTAAATACCAATCTTTAGCCAAGTGTGGTGATACACGCTTGTAATCCCAGCATTTGGGAGGCGGCGACCGGAGGATCGCAGTTTGCAGACAGCCCAGCTATTTAGCGAGGTCCTTCGCAACTCAGTGGGACCCTGCTTCAAAAATATAAAAAGACTAAAAAGTAGGGCTGGGGGTGTAGCTTGGAGATACAGTGCCCCTGGGTTCCATCCCCAGTACCATAAAACAACAACAACAACAACAACAACAAAAAAAAAAAAGACCTCCAAAAATGAAACTGTCCATTAAAATGTAATCCTGAATTTGCCAATTTACTTATACATGTATATGTAAATATGCTAAAATAAGTCATAGGATTATGAGTGATCTTTATTTTATTCTCTATACTTTTCTTAATTTACTAAACTTTCTACAATAAAACTTCTAATCTCATCCAGGCATGGAGGTGTTCACCTGTAATCCCAGTACTTAGGAGACTGAGATAGGAGGATCACTGGATGGAGACTTGCTTCAGCAACTTATTGAGCCTCTCAGAAACCTAGTGAGACCCTGTTTTAAAATGGAAAATAAGAAGAGAAGGGAGTATATCTTGGAGGCAGAATGCCTATGGATTCAGTACAATAAAAAAGTAAATGAAGTGAAATGAAACTTTTTAATTTTTATTTTGTGTGTGTGTGTGTGTGTGTGTGTGTGTGTGTGTGTGTGTTACTGGGGGTAGAACTCAGGGACTTTTCTATCTCTGGGTAATACTCCAAGACCTATTTTATACTTTATTTGGAAACAGGGTCTCACTAAGTTGCTGAGAACCTCACTAAGTAGCTGAGGCTGGCTTTGAACCTGTGCGATCCTCCTGTCTCAGCCTCCCAAGCACGGGGATTACAAGTGTGCGCCACCATGCCTGGCTCTTTGCAATGTTTTTAAAATCAAAATAAGAAAAGCCAAAGTTCTTGGCCAGTTTCTTCCTACAGTCCTCTGATAATTTCTGGGCAATTCTTATGTGAGAGGAACATTTTACAAATGACTAAGTTGCAAAGAATGGCTGGCTCCATCCATAAAAGCCATTAATTCTGGAGGAAATTTCAGGTGAATTAAAAAGGGCATAAATAGTGAAAATCTATGCTTCAAAACTATTCCATATAACTAAGCTTTCCTTATGATATCAGATCATTATTTACTTGGCTATTTATTTATTGTACGTTCTATAACACTGACATGGTTTCTGAGTTTCAAAAAAATCCCTTGTGCAGGTTTCAGTGAGGAGAAATGCAAAAGTCTGGGCCTGGTGTGTGCTGCCATGAACATCTTGTTTGCCCTTCCAGACTCATTCTGAGCTTTTGGAAGCCAATCTCACTGACTGCATTGATGGCTTCAGAGAAAGTTGAGCAAGTGGGGAGGACTAGTAGAGAAGAAACAAGGAGCAGGGTGAACTCCGCTCCTATCCTGCAGGTTCACTGTTGTCTGGCTTCTATCAAAGGTGAGAGCTCCTACCAGGCATCCCTGAACATAATAATTCATTTCTAGATTCTAGTAGCCAGTTCCTTGCCTCAAGTCTTCAGGCATGAATCAGAAAAAAATGATGGTCTGTTCTGGAGAAGGTCACTCACCCCAGTGCTCTATTCCTATTCTCATAATCATCCCACATGTTTATAAACTTTCCCTTTGATAAACTCTCCTCAAGTCACCAAATGGGGTTGGTCATTTATTTCTTGTGGCATCTTGAGAGATACTACAGACATATGAGGAAAAGGATAGACTTAAACCTAGAAAAGCCAGCTCCTCTCCTCCAATAAAAATAGGAATGTGGCAGAAAAAGAAATTGCCATAGTCTCCATTGCTTCCTACAGCCATTGTAGAGGAGGCAAATTATCCATCAAATACGAGTCATGGGTTATTCTGACTAACAGGATGACACAGAGGATGGGAAGGTAATTTCCTTTTCCCAAATCTCCTGGTAAGTGCAGTGGGCAGCTTGTGACTAAGAAAAGTAGAATTATGACAGTGTTCTTAAGAGAATAACAATCATGAGAGACAATTGACGAAATAAGTGGTAGAGGAGCCGAACCTGGAAATCTTACCCGGCCATCACTTGTCAGGAGGATGGAGTCACTCTTTATGTCCCTGTGAATCACTCCTTGGTCATGAAGGTAGGAGAGAGCTCTCAGAACTGACAAGCATACGGTAGCTATCTGTTCTTCATTCATTCTAGAAAGGAAATGACATTGAAGGAACAAAACAGGTTTAAGAACACCTTTCACATGCTCAAGACGTGGCATTTGCTTGAGTTTTGGAGAATTATTTTCTCAGCTCAGATCTGGGAAATGTACAGGCAAAGAAAAGGAAGTCTCTGACATCGACCTCTTAGAATGTCAAGCTTGGAACTGAGAATGAAAGAGACCCAATATAAATCAAAGGAAAGAGAGCTCCATTTGTCAAATTTTGGGTCTTCAGTGCAAATGTACTTCCATGGATTTTTTTAAGGATAATTTCTTAGGCATCTATAGCCGTGTAAGACCATTATAAGCCAGAGTTGAAGCCTTTCTCCTAGGAGGTACATTTTACTAACATAAAACTTTTATCCTCACCCTGCCCCTTCCTTCCCTAGGTACTGGAGGTGATATTAGCACATGGGAGTGGCATGGCAACTCAGAACAGAACTCAGTTTTGGAACTCAAGGTCAGGGTAGGAAGTTATGTTATTTGTCACTGAAACTTCATCCTTAGCAGCTAGCTGATTTAAAATCAACACAAAGGGGGATGCCGGTGTAGCTCAGTGGTAGGAGGCATTTTTAGCATGTGCAGGGCCCTGGATTAAGTCCCCAGCATTGAAAAACACATTATGTAAACAAATAAATAGGTATTAGTGATCTGCTGAGAGCAGGAGGAAAGTTAATTGAAGGAATAGATTACACGAGCATGATACAGTACATGATAATCAACTCTGGGGAATATAGAAGAATGAGAAGTCATGCTCTTTGATTCTAAAGGGCTAGCAACTTGTGAAGCGTTTGCGAAGATAGTCTGTACACTGTAGGAGAATAATAAGCACCCTGAATTATTTGTCTGAATAATAAAAAAATTACCTTGTATGAGTAACGATGTCTGTCAAGGCACCACCTTCTAGAAACTCCATGACCACCCAGAGCTCATCTCCAACCACGTAGCTGTTGTACATGTCGACCACGTTGTCATGGTGGTAATCCCGCATGATCACAACCTGGGTGATTGAGAAAGGTGCTTTTGACTCGTGGAGGGGGCATTTGGCTATCTGTTTCCTTGTGACTTACCTACACTCTACGGGCAACTGGGTAAGAGATATTGATTGTGGGAAAATTTATACAGCAATCTACTGTAGACAAAAGGCATTTTGGGTAGGCAGGGAGAATAAGAGGAATGAAGTTAGTATATTGGTGAGAAAAAGGGAGATCACCAAGACCCCGGAGAGGGAAATAGGACATGTGGAGCCACAGCAAGGCCCATATTCACACCGACTTTTTTGGGGATCTGAGCCCTAATTGTCTCCTCTAGAATGCACTGTCTACACTGCACTATGAGTTAGCACACAGCAAGTGAACGGTGGGTCCCAAAAGTGAACGAAGCAGAGTAATTCAGGGTAAAGCACATGAGATCAACTTCACTTTTCCTTGGGAGAAGGTATGGGGTGAATCCTAGGGAGGTCTGGTCTGAATACAAAGAAGATAAAACTAAATATAAGGTAGGCACTAGCCGGGGCTGGTGGCACAAATCTGTAATCCTAGTGTTTGGGAGGCTGAGGCAGGAGGATTGCAGTTTTGTGGCCAGCCTCAGCTACTTAGTGAGGCACTCTGCAATCTAGTGAAACCCAGGTTCAAAATAAAGAATAAAAAAAATTAGCTTGGGGGTAGAATGCCCCTGGGTTCAATCCCTACTATCCTCCCAAAATACAGGGTAGGTATAACAATGGCTAACTTCCCAGAGACAGCTGCCAGGAATTGCTGTCTCATAGCCGCCCCCACTTGCTGTATCAAAGTTAATGTAAATATTACATTATGGAGTTGTTTATCTATATAACGTTGCCCTGTCTGTTCTGGCACTGTGGTTTGGAAATAAATTGCAGGAATCAGGAATAGTAGACAGGGAAGATGCTTAATCCCATCACCTGGAGCCTGCTGTGAGATCTGGAACAGGAGACAGAGATGCGTGGAGGCAGTGGGGGCACAAGAGGACTATGGGAGAGGGTCAAAGGCAGAGCTGAGAGAATCTGTGTGGTGTCTATGGCTCAATTTGTGCTTATTTTGAGAGAATGCGGATGTTCACAACCAAAAGTCAAAGGGGTCAAGTGGCTGTAGCTTGGTCTGGAAGTTAGGAGATGTAAATTGTATATCCCTTGCTGGAGATTAAAATATTATCCAACATTAATATCTTGACTTGATGTCGTTAGGACATTGATTTCCCACTCATTAAAACTCATCTCTCTCCAGGCGTGGTGGCGCACACTTGTAATCCCTGTGCTTGGGAGGCTGAGACAGGAGGATCGCATGGGTTCAAAGCCAGCCTCAGCTACTTAGTGAGGCTTTCAGCAACTTAGTGAGACCCTGTTTCCAAATAAAGTATAAAATAGGTCTGGGAGTATAGCCTGGGGGTAGAAAGCCTCTGGGTTCCACCCCCAGTACCACCAAAAAATTTAAAAAAAAATAAAAAAAATTAAAAAAATACTCATTTCTCTCTTCAAGACTTTTAGAATTTATTAAAGGAAAATTACTTCAAAATGCTTATGTTTCCTAACAGTTACTTATGGTTTCATGCTTGTTTTAGAGCTCTCATGGGATAAGTAAGTTGAAAAAAAGTGGAAGAATATGTACAACAAATACATATGAAAGGGATCTTTTATATATCAAGAGCTTTTACACATCAATACGTCACATGCTGCTACCTTATTTAAAGAGTGTGCAAAGGATATACAGTTTGGTAAAGAAATAAAAACGATCCATGAACATAAAAAATAAATTGAGCCTCACTAATAAAAGTGCCAGTTAAAACACTAGGATTTATTCATGTCTATCATATTAATAGAGATAACATGACTGTGTGATAATGTGAGTGAAGGTGAAATCAGACTGTAGGTGAGGGTCCAAGTTGATACAAACTTCCTGGAAATGCTACATATCATTTCTCTAAAAATATTAAGTGTCATTTCATCTTCTCATTCTACTCAATGAATCTAAGAAAATTATTAGATGTGAGGCCAAAGACTTATGTGTAGCAATATCTGCAAAATTATGATAGCCACAAACTGGAATTAATAAAATTAGACTGGTTTAATAAATTTGATACATAGATATGATCGAAGATTATTAGACCATGAAATTTTTTTTTTTTGGTGGTACTGGGGTTCCTGGAAGCCCTTCTACCTCTGGGCTACACTCCCAGACCTATTTTCACATTTTTATTTGGAAACAGGGTCTCCTAAACCAGCGCGCGTGGCTGGCTTTGAACCTGTGCGATCCTCCTGTCTCTGCCTCCCAAGCGCGGGGATTACAAGCGTGCGCCACCACGCCCGGCGTGACCATGAAATATTTTTGACAGTTAAGAAAATATAGCCAGACGTGGTGGCGCATGCTTGTAATCCCAGCATTCGGGAGGCTGAGGCCGAAGGATCCTGGTCTGCGGACAGCCTCAGCTACTTAGTGAGGCCCTTCGCAACTTAGTGAGACCCTTTTTCAAAATAAAGAATAAAAAATAGAGCAGAGGGTGTAGCTTGGAGGTCAAATGCTCTTGGGTTCTATCCCCAGACCCGCAAAAAAAAAAAAAAAAATCAGTATATTTTAGTTTGTATTAATATTTACTAACAACTTAATGTTAATAACAAGTGAAATTTAAAAGTTATAAAACTATACATACAGAATTATTCTACATAAAATGTCGATAGAAAAATATAGGAAGAAAATACTAAAATATAAATTCAGGCCATTACTCGCTTGGGAGATTATGTGGGACATTTTCTTATGCTTTTCATATTTTCTATGGAAATAATTAATTATTATAGTGAATAAAAATATTTTAAAGTTTAAAGGAATGATAGGCCATCAGTAAACTGGCTTATATTTATTGTGTTAATAAATTGGCTTCAAAGAGTCCAAATGGTATCATGGAAAACACATTCCTAGTTGGCCCTGGATTTCATGAGTTCTGTATCTGTGAACTGAACCAACAGTGGATAGAAACAGAGCATCTTTACTAAACATGTACAGATATTTTTTTAGTCATTATCCCCTAAATGATGCAATATAACAACTATTTACATGACATTTTCATGGTATCAGGTCTTAGAGATGATTTAGGGTATACTGAAAGATATTCATAGATTACACATAAATACTACAGCATCTTATGTAAGTGACTTAAGAATGAACAGATTTTGGTATTGCCAGGATATCCTGGATCCAGTACTCAGGTATCAAAGGACAGCTGTATAGTGGTGTAGACAGATAATGTAGCGTGAGATTTAGAATCCACCAGTCAGGGATTTGCTCCCCAGATCTGCAGTGAATTTGCTGTATGAATCCGGCATAGTCTCTTAACCTGAGTCCAGGGTTTTTGGTTTTGTTTTTTGTTTTTTGCTAAAAATGATTACAACACAGCTGAAAGGAAGTTCACAGGTTTGAGACCAGGCTCAGCAACCTAGCCAGACTCTCAGTAACCTAGTGAGACCTTATTTCAAAACAACAAAATTTTAGAAGGCTGTAGGTGTAGATCAGAGGTAGAATGCCACTGGGTTCAGTCCCCAGGGACACACGATAATATAATACCATACAATAAAATAGTGACAACAGCTTTCTGCCTCCTGGGGGAGGCTGGGATGTCCAATTAAATAAAAAAGGGAAGTAAATGCTACATGAGAGAGGAAGGGCTCTACACACACACACACGCACACACACACACACACACACAAACACACACTTACCTCGTTGAAAAGCAGCTCTCTTCTCTGTTGCTTCCGGAGGTCCATTTTCTTCACCGCCACTTGTTTCCCTGTGTGTTTTTCGGTGGCAATGCACACGATGCCTGTCGACCCTTCTCCGATTTTGATAAAGTTATCCAAGTATTCCCTGGGGTCTCCCGGGCTGACCACCAGCTGCAGTGCAGCCCGGAACTGTTCGTGGGACACCCTGGAGGGCTGCTGGTCTGAAGAGGAGCCCCAGCTGGGAGGAGGGTAGGTGCTTGATGAGATGCTGAGGGAGCTCAGGTAAGACGCTGTGGAGATGTACTGCGAGCTGGTCTGCAGGGAAGGGTGGTGGTATAGGCTGGCTTTGTGGTACCCAGAAGGGTACTGGTGGCTGCTGGAGGAGTAGCCCCCTTTGCTTTGACTTTGAGGTAGTTTGGCGGGGCCTCTGGGGTAGGTGTCAGACCCTGACAGTGGAGGACTGAGGACCATCTGTGCACGATCATAATCCACCTGGGAAGAGAAACAGGGATGAAGAGGATTCACTGCTAGATGGAATCAGAAGCCCATAACTGCAAAATGAAGATAGGCATTGGGTGTTGACATGGTGTGTCCCAGGAAAGAACCAATGGTACTGGCTCCACTGGGAAGGGGCCCTTCCCCATCACTGTACACAGGTGTGTGTATGAAAAGACATGTGACCAGATTGCCAAGGGATTCCAGCAAAGAACATTCCACTCTATTATTATGGCAAAGAATGGATTGAGGGAGTTGAGTGGGCACAGTAGGGGCAGAGGAAACCTGCGTGGGACTCTTTCTTATAGTATCCCAGGTGTAGATCCCAGCAATCACCTCCTAGACAAGACTTGAAAAGGGCCCTCCCTGCCCCTCCTGGGAATGACGGAGATCAAGGCTGAATGCATTCCACATCATACCACATTCATCTCTTTGTCCAGGCCAGAAAGTACGAAGAAGTCAATGTATTCTTTTTGTAAGATCCTTATTACAGCAGAGTGCTGGCTACATAGATGGTACTCAAAAAAGTGTAGTAGTTGACTGCTTCTTAACACAGTACCCTAAAAATGTCTCTGTCTTTCTGTTGGGAGATAATGGAGTGACATTAACTTGCCCCTGAATTCCTCCCATCCACCCTTAGGACCTATGTCTACCCTAAGATGGTAGCTTTGGATATCTAAATAAACAAATAAATAAATATATATATATATATATATATATATATATATATAGTATATGTATATGTATGCATATGGCTATATATTGATTTCGATTAAAGTTAATAGAAATAAAATAAAACAAAATCTATTAATCTATAACATTAAGATTAACATTAATAGAAATAAAATGAAACAAAAATTAAAACCTCAGTTCCTCAGTTACACTCGTCACATTTTCCATACTCAAGAGCCACGACAGCAGAGAGCGCTCACATGGAACACATTCTCCATGGCAGAGAGGGCGATTGGGCAGTACTGTTCTAGATGAACTGACGGTTCCCATAGGAAGCATCTAATCACTATTCCAGAAATTAATATTTGTGCGTCTCTTATGTGCTAGACACCCTCTCAAAGGGCTGGGAAAACACGTCCACAAAAATTAAATTGGATAGTTATCTCTGCCCTCCTGGAGTTTAGACTCTAGAGAAGGGGACTGATCACAAATAAGAAAGCCAGCAAATGTACGGCATGTGGTCCAGTCCCCAGTGAGAAGAGGTTTTGAGTAGTGGGGGCCATCTTGAGTAGGACAGTCATGGCAGCCTTCTTCCATGAGGGGAGCCATTTGAGCAGAAACTCGGCTGAAGTGAGGGAACAAACTTTCTGGCTCTCTGGAGTGGGGTGAATCAGGTAGAGGAAGCAGAATGCAGAGGATTCTGAGGCAGACCCAGGGCTGCAGACTTAAGGGGCAGCAAGGAGGCTCCATCAGTGGGTTTAAGAGGAGGTGGGTTTAAGGCTCAGAAAGGTTGAGAGAGAGCAGCCAGAGGGCAGATCACAGAAACATTGGCAAGAAAGCTGGCTTTTCCCTGAGTGAGGCAGGGGCTGTTGGAGGTTTGTGAACACAGAGGAATGATGCGTTCTGACTCTTGGGATGATGGAGGAGAGGAGACTTTGGTGGCAAGAGTGGAAACGGGGACACCAGTTAGTTTCCTGCACACAGTGAGGGCTGAGATGACTGTGGTTACTGTAGAAGGGATGAGAAATAGTGGAATGGAGAGCAGAGCATAAAGGGACATCCGATGGGATTTGCTGATGGATGGGTGAGCGTGAAAGGGATGGATACAGAAGAGGGATATGAATATTCAAGTGTACAGCAGCACAATCCTCAATAGCTCAATAGTCAAGGAACGGAGCCAAACTTGGTGTCTGACAACAGAGGAATGGATGAAGAAAATGTGGTCCATCTTAACAATGAATTTTACTCTCTTTTAAAGAAGAGCAACGTTATGTCATTTGCAGGAAAATGGATGGAACTAGAGAATATTATGCTAAGTGAAACTAGCTGGTCTCAGAAAGCCAAGACTCATGTGTTTTCTCTCATATGCAGAAGTTAGTGAGAAAATAAGAAACCGAAAGGACTTCAAATAAATGAGGAATGCCGGGGCCAGCCGGCAGAAATATGGTGTTCTGAAGAGAGGCATAAGGATGAAGAATTTAACTCTAAGAATTTGATTCTCAGAATATTTAATTTATTTTAATGTGTGTGGGGGGAGCCAGCCTACTATCTTTACTGGCAGACCCCTGTTCTTGGGTCAATATTTCCTACTGGTAAACGACTATGCCTGGGTCAGTATTCTTTATTGCACCGATGCTGGGTTTGTTTTTCCAGAGGTATTTATACAGTCACAAGTCAATCAATAACCTCATGCTACCACCACCAGAATACAATAAAGACCAAATCCAAAGCACATATATTACAGATAGGTTAATCAGTATCCTTGTGCCATCACCATCTGATTTTCTCCCAGACCTTTTATTCTGAACTTTCCATGACCCTAAACCTTGATGACTCTGGGCGAAGGACAGTCAGCTGAGTTAGAAATATTAATCTAGGGGAAAGCCTTAATGGCTCCCCACAGAGGAAAGAGACCAGTAAAATAGTGCAAAGCCGACTGGGGGAGGCAGGTGGGGAGAATAAAAAGGTAGCTTAGTGGAGAAAATGGTTCAAATACTGCTGTGTCCACATATGAAGCTATCACGCACTACCAACCTCACCAGTAGGTGAGAGGGAGCAGGCAGGATCCAGAGGGAAGCCGCCATGTGCTGGAAGCATGTATGTTGGTGTCTCTTTGACTCTCCCTATGATGTATAAATATAACTGTCGGAATTTGGCCTGAGCAACTGGCCATTTAATGACATGAGGAGGGAAGGAATGGGCGTGTAGGGTGTGGTGATCAGCCTCCAAGATGGCTTCCCAATTTCCTGACTCTGGCATTTTTGTTCTTGTGTAATCCCTTTCCACGCTGCATCAGGGTTGATCTGAGATATGAATGCAGCAGAAGTGGCGACATCGGCCTCCTATTCTGTCTTATTGTGGGCCAAGTGAAAGTTTGCTTTCTCACTCAGATCATTTGCTCAGCTTTTTCCAGCATGTTAGAAGGCACTCGGGAATCCTACAGAGAGGTCCAGGTGGTGAGAAACTGAGGCTCTCTGCCAAGAACTAGATAGAAACTAAAGAAGGCCTCTGACCAACAGCCACATGGGCCATAGAAAAGTGGAGCCTTCGGATGACTGTTGCTGGCTGGCATCTTGACTGCAGCCTCATGAGAGATGTCAAAATGGAACTGACCAGCTAAACCTCCCAAATTCTGACCCACAGACCTGTGAAATAATAAATGTTTAAGTTTATGGGAGACATAATTTGTTGAACAGCAATGATTTTTGTTTCAGGAGGTATTTTTTCTTAAAGAGCAATTGATAACTAATACAATGTGAGAGTTGGCTCAAGCAATAATGGGTGATAATAAATATTCAGTGCTATTTTAAGTTGTCAAATTTTGGGACAATTTGTTACACAGCAATGCATAGCTAATACATGGGAGAAAATCAAGTGTTCTGCTATGGCCAGGTTCAGTTTGAGAGTTATCAGACGTCTATGTGACTTAGGCATGCTCCAGGACCAGGGAAGAGTAGAGGGAGCTGAACATCATCAATGCTTACTTTGTGTTAAAGCCCTAATAGTGAATGTGTACAAGCAGGTCTAAAGACGCTGACATCTAGAGACCAGAAAGAGCAGGAATATAGTGCGAAAAGGAACCAAGGGGGAGTGGTTGGTGATATCGGCAGGAAAGGAAGGCAGCAGGGTGTTTCAGAGCAGAGGAAGAAAAAGTACTTCAAGAGGGGAAGGAGTAGTGAAGCAGGACAAATGCCCCCGAGAGGTGAAGTGTGCTATGCCCACCACTCAGTGTCTGGCAAGATGGCCGGAGCAGGCAGGGGTCTCAAGCTCCTGTGCCTTCTCACTGCATGAAAGGAGGCCAAGCCAGGGAGCAAGGAGTGGACACAGTGAGCTCTTGAAATTCACCACCGTGGCATTGCTCTCAGTCTTCTGCACTGCCCACTGACTCTGGGATACCAGGGCTACTCTACCACACATACAACAGTGAAGCCCATCCTGCCTCAAGAGCAACACATTCTACTCAGGGGAGATCACCACTCAGAGGCCCCCAAACCACAGGCAGGCCCAGGCCCTGTCCTGGTTGAGGGTGACATACTGCGGCATGAGTCCTGACTCTGACAGTTTTAGTCAAGTCACTTAGCCCTTCTGAGCCTGCATTTTCATTTGTAAATGGAATAAATAACTACTACTACTACTACTACTACTACTTCCTTAGCTTATTGGGAACTACAAAGAATCCAATACACATCAAAGGGTTCTAATAGTCACTGGCCAATAAATTTTAGGTAGTGTTGTTATAAAAAGTGCTAAGCACAATAATTGGATATAAAAGAAAATAAAGGGCAAATGATATTTATCAAACTAGTTAGCATTTATTGAAAGTGTGCAATGTGTTGGTGGCATATATATTCTCATGTTTTAATCCTCAAAACAATCAGATAAGTTATCTTAAATTGTAATATATTGAATAATATAATACATTATTCAGTTATGTGTGTATGTGTGTGTATGTGTGTGTGTGTGTGTGTGCGCGTGCATGTGTATAGTACTGAGGATTGAACTCAGGGACATTCTACCTCCAAATTATATCCCTCAGCCCTTTAAAAAATTTTTTTTGAAATACAGTTTCGCTGAGGCTGGCCTCAAACATAAGATCCTTCTGTCTCAGCCTTCCAAGTACTGGGAATACAGGCACATACCATAATTCCCAGCTAAATAATATACTTGAATTAAAATAATACAATACGCTTGTAATCCCCGCGCTTGGGAGGCTGAGACAGGAAGATCAAAGCCTCACTAAGTAGCTGAGGCTCTCAGCAACATATCGATACCCTGTTTCCAAATAAAATATAAAATAGGTCTGGGAGTATAGACCGGAGGTAGAAAGCCTCTGGGTTCCACCCCCAGTACCACCAAAAAATAAATAAAAAGATAAAAAATAAATAAAATAAAACATTACAGTATATTAGAAAACAGGCTGTTTTAAAAAGTCCCTGTATTTGTGTCACACTGGGAAAACTTCTGTATGTACGTATATGAGTTCACAATGAAAGTGGGGGCAGATAAAAGCGTAAATGAAATAACTGGATTCTTTTTTTCAATTAAACTTCAGATGAGCCAAGTGCAGGCTAGCCAGCAAGGCCAGGGTGTATGAGGAAGCAAGGTCCTTGACCTTTATTTATTTTATTTTATTTTTTTATTTTTTGTGGTACTGTGGTTCCTGGAAGCCCTTCTTCCTCCGGGCTACACTCCCAGACCTATTTTATATTTTTGAAACAGGGTCTCTTACGCCAGAGCGGCTGGCTTCGAACCTGCGTGATCCTCCTGTCTCTGCCTCCCAAGCACGGATATTACAAGCGTGCGCCACCACACCCAGCCTTGACCTTTATTTTTGAAAGCGTGTCCTGTGTCCTGGGATCTTCTACATGCCATCATTTTCCTGTATCATTCTGGGAGGGTTTGGATTTGTGTTTTAAACAAAATTTGTATTCATTCTCCACAAGATGTATAACTGATCTCTAAAGACATATAGCAAACAGGAAAGCCGGGAATTGCAAGCGCCGCTACACACTGCATTAGGCCCCGTTTGTTTCTCTTTTATTATCCTCAGCAGCATGATTCAAGTCTACTCTCAACAACTGGCTTGTGGCTCAGGAAGAGAATGTCTACATGCATGAGGGGGACAATCTCCAGTCACAGACCAAAGGCAGAGTCATTTGCTAGGAGCTAAATGTCTTCGAAATTACTTCTGGTAACCAGCAGTCATGAGAGACAATTGTACCATACTGTCTAAAAGCAAAGAAAAGCAAAGAAGGAGCCAGGAGTGGTGGCACACTCTTGGAGTCCCAGTGCTTGGGGGCTGAGACAGGACAATCACAAGTTTGAAAACAGTCTCAGAAAGGAGTAAGACTCTCAGTTGCCCAGTAATACCCTGTTTCAAAACATAATAATAATAATAATAATAATAATAATAATAATAATAAACAACAACAAATAAAGGGCTGGAGTGTAGCTTGGATGTAAAATTTCCCTGGCTCACACACACACACACAAAAGAGCTGGATGTGGTAGCACACACCTGTAATCTCCTTCAGTCCTTGGGAGGCTGAGACAGGAGGATCACAGGTTTGAGAGACCAACCTCAGAAATTTAGCAAGACCCCCAGCAATACAGCAATACTCTGTTTCAAAACAGAATATAAAGGAGCCAGGGGTGTAACTCGTAAAATTCCCAGTACCAAAACAACAACAACAACAACAACAACAAAAAAAAAAACAAAGAAAAGAAATGACAGCCAATACTCCAAGATACAATGTTTAGAACCATATTCCAGTTCTTCAAAGGATAATGAACTATTTGCCTCGGGTGAGGGAACAGTGACTTTTCCCCAGGACTTCCATCTACTCATGGAGAAGATAGCAGATAGCTGATTTTGTGAGGAAGAAATGTATGAGTGATCCTTTCGGGTCCACCATGGTCTTAAACTAACTGTGGGTTAGGTTCCTTGACATGAAGGTGTGTGTCACTACCCCACACAGGCCTCATTATTTTTTTTTTAACTCCAGAAGTTAAATAAGAATAAAAAACTTATATGTCATTTTTCTGTTGATGAAATAGCCTCAGGGAGATGAAGATTAAACTTCCCCAAGCTATCCAGGGCAAATGACCCCATACTCTCAAGAGGATTATGCAACCTTATGATGGACGCTTCCACTCAGGTCAGTCCCTTGCTCCCCCTGGGCTTCCAGAAGCCCCAGCTGCTGAGCACACCGGCCCCACATGCCTGCTCTTTCCTGCTTTGTCTATTGTACCATCAGCTCTCCCCACCTGGCTGTGAAATCAAGGATGGGCCTCTATCTTCTCACTAACATGAACAGGTATTTTACTGGAGCCAAAGTGGGGCCCCTTCCAGTATATGACTGCATTTCTAGAAGCCCATCTTATCAGTAATCAATATTATCAATATCGATAATGATATTTTCGAGTGCTTTCCACATGCCAGGTTCTCTTTTAAATATTCTATGAACATGACTGCATTTAACGCTCAATGGACCCCAGAATTGTTCTATTTTACAAATGAAAAAGACTGAGGCACAGTGTGTTGAAGTAGATTGTGCAAAGGTCCCAGGATTCAAACTCTGAGTCATTTTAGTCATTTATTTTTTTGATGTACTAGGGATGAAACCCAAGGGCATTCTACTTCCAAGCTACACCAGAACTATTTCTATTATTCATCTTGAAACAGGGTCTCTCTGAGTTGCAAAAGCCTCACTAAGTAGCTGAGGCTCTGCGAACCGCGATTCTCCTCTCTCAGCCTCCCAAATGCTGGGATTACAAGACTGTGCCACCGCGCCCAGCCATTCCTGCCTGGGTTCATAGAGAGAGGCTCCAGTGACAAGAGGAGGGTGGGGTCATGGTTAGGGCAGAGACCAATAGAGTGTGGAATGATAATTATAGAGATAAAGCCTGGCCAGGGGGGTCTCATGGGGGCCCAGATGTTGGAACAGCCTGGAGCAAAATGTAAGAATTGGACAAGAAAATAATGAACAGTGCTGAGGAGAGAGGAACAGAAAAAAATATTTTTTAAAGTCTTGGCTTCAAGAAATCAAGCTCAAAATGTACCAAAAATTAAAAAAAAAAAAGCCCAACAGACAAACACACAAAGAATCATCACAGCAATATGAGGCAATCACCCATGTACATAATTCATCATTTTCATTTTCCCTATGTTTTATAAAAGCAAACCTTGTGTTCAGTTGTATCAATGCCCACATCTTCTGTATGTTCTTTAAAAAAAAAAAAAAGAGAGCCAAAGCTTTTTCTGTGATGATCCCTAACAATCGTGTAATTTTCCTGCTCTAAATTGTCTTTCTCCTGATGGCCTATATGCAGGGGCAGTTGGAATGTGAATGATGAATTTATCTGTGTGTACAGTTTTGCACATATACGCATATGCATGTAAGAAAGACATACAAAAGAATGAATCCTAAACGGTGTGTACTTTTCTACAGTCTCATTTACAAATACATTCTAGAAGGAAGAAGCGTGGGCATGGGGTTTCTGTGAGCAGGCCTGTCTGTGAAAGGCCGTGAGGTCTAATTGCTTCGTAAAACTGCAGTGTAGTAGAACTGGGCCAGTGCTAGTGAAGGTAATGTATTCCCGCACCACCCATGTTCCAAACGTCTCCAAAAGATTTTTGTATGTACTTTACCTTTGCAAAAGCAGAGGGATGCTGAAGAGTAGAAAGCTGCTATGTAGGGAAGAAAACAATAGAGAGAGCACAAAGACTTCTTCTCTGATAATCCTGTGCTTTTATGAACAAACAGCTCCTTAAGAATGAGGCCATGGTCTATGGACTTCAAAGGGAGATTTCCATATGGCACTGTGTAATCAGACAGGGCTAGATGGATTGTCTTGCAAATTATCACCCAGCCTGCCAAACTGCTTAGCTGCAGTAGGAGGTCACTAATGGTCCCTGAAATCAGATGGATGGATTTTGAGAATTTCTCTCTATAGGAATCAAAAATATTCACAGAATGAATACATATTTGTGATTTCTTTCCTTTTTGAAGTGCTTAATGACATACCTTTGGTTTTTAGTTTCCTGATACCTTTTAGGATGACATATAAATAAATTCTTAAATGTGCTTTTTTCATGTCTCTATTCAAAATATAAATAAGAAGGGAAAAAGACTCTATTGTATGAGAATAAATATTCCCCACTTAGCATATCACTGTCTCCTCTTCCACACCAAACACAGCATCTCCAAGGATAGGGTCAGAAGCAGGCTTTAGATGTCTCGAAATTATAAATAATTATAGCAATGATTCATTTAATCAATCACTTTCAGCAGTGGTGCACTGGGGCGGACGGGGCATAAAACTCCACACAGCTATCAATTGCTCCGATTACAGCTGGCTGTCAGCCAGAATTCCCCTGATCCATGTTAGTTAAATGCACATTAATCTGAATTTGGCAGTGTAATCAAGGACCTAACTGAACTGTGAAATTGAATTCTGCAGTAGAACATCATTTGACCATTTTATGCCAAGGCTGGGGGGAAGCCTTGGTGAGGGGAGGTCAGGAGAATAAGAGAAGAAAAAAAAATCCTGCCACAGCATCTCTATGTCAACACGACCTTTGGGACAGAGGACAGGGAGGCTGTGGCTGGACCACACTGGACCAGGGTGTCCAGGGTGCCGCGGGTGTGAGTCCTTATGTCCATCGAAACGGGGACTGTAGAACGTTCCATGAAGGATGGAGAGTTACAAGGAATCGGAGCCAGCTGCTTCCAGCGCTTAGCTGTGACACTCCAGTACACCTTTTGGGAACGCAATAAAACAAAGAGACTGCTCATCCACTAAATGAAAGAAAGAAAGAGAAAAACACATAGTCTGCACTGTTTGCTCGCACTACATAAATCAAATACAGGCTAAAAGTGAATCACAGTCCTCTATTATCTGAGCATGGAAAGATCTTAAATCATCCTGAGTCGACCCAAAGAAAAATCATCATGGGTCCAGCCTTTTTGGGGGAAGGAGAAATGAAGCCTTATAAGAATTCTGGGGGGTATCATTCACTTGCTTTCTCTGCAGGGACATTTTAGAGACCGGGAAACAGAGGAAGGGGATTCATTAAATTAAAATTAAAAACAGAGCCCTCCAGTTGTGCTCTGTTTTCCAATTTTCCCCTGAAATGGGTGGAAAATCTACTGATGGGGAGTGCTTCTCCCCACCTGCCCTCATGTGGGGTAGGTGGCCTATCCTGTGGGTTGGTGGGTTTCTGCTTCTCTATCTTTGGGTCTCCAGTCTCTGCTACGAGCAAGTTGGTTCGCCTTCCTGGGAGCTCTGGTCTGTCTCTCTGATTGCAGAGTGTTTGGGAACTATTCTCCCTCTTATTGCAACCTAATGAAACAGTCACAGCTGCTCCTGCTTGAGGCAAAACTTCAACGCGTACCCAGCCATGGTCAGTTTCCTCTGAGTTACTTATTTTCATTCACAACACAGCTGCTTTATTTTATAATGAATATTTCACATTCACCTTGGCCGGATGACAAAGGAACATAGCACGCAATTTCAGTGGATGTTCAATTTCAGTAAGACACAAGCATGCTTGGCTGCTGCCAGTGAGCAGTGGTCATGAGCAGGCCCTGCAGGCACCTAAAAACTCAAGGTGACTCTTTAAGGTGCTGAGGCAGGGGACTGAGGAGGAGGTTGAGTTCTGGGTGATAAGACATGCTTGCAATATTTCCAAACTGCAGATAGTAGAAAGCTCTTTACCAGTTTGATGGTTTTGCCAAGGAATCTCCCACAATCGTTATATCGGGTTCCCATGCAGGCATGTAGGAACATGTCCTTCTGATATGAAGTCTGAAGACTCATATATTTCCCTGTCTTGTACAATATATGGCAAACGCACACATGAGATTTCAGACAAGTGGCTTCTGACCTCCACAATTTAACAAAGCCTAGTTCAGTAGCAACATGATTAAATCTATAATGAGCAGGATCAGGAATGCAGGTATTTCAGGCTCTTCTTCTACCTAGGAATTGGCATGTTCAATTAACCCCCGCAGTTGGGGCTCCAAAGTCCAAGAAAGCATCCTCTGTTCAAAAGCAGCATGGCAGAGCCGGGCGTGGTGGTACACGCTTGTAATCCCCGCGCTTGGGAGGCGGAGACAGGAGGATCGCGCAGGTTCGAAGCCAGCCGTGCTGGCTTAACAGACCCTGTTTCAAAAAAATATAAAATAGGTCTGGGAGTGTAGCCCGGAGGTAGAAGGGCTTCCAGGAACCCCAGTACCACCAAAAAAAAAAAAAAAAAAAGCAGCAGGGCAGAGCAGAATGCACCGATCTGCCATCCGTCCATGCCTGTAGCAATGTGGAGGGACTCTTTCCTGTGGGGATTGGCCCCTTGCCTCAGAACATTGTTCAAATGTGACAGGGCTTCCTCGAGATCTGGGAATGGATAAGAGGCAGTTTAGATTCATTTTATTTTTAATTTGGAAATGGGAACCTCCCCTCATAATGACACAAATTCAATTTATTTTGAACCACAGGAGCATTCATGGGAAAATGTGTCCATTCATATGCTAAAGTCTTCATCAGAAGGGACAGATGTTTGAATCACCCCTTCAGATGCTTGATGAGCCTTAATGAACATCCCATAGCAATGTATAGGTACAGAAAACAAATCTAAAGGCAATGATATCCATTGTTACACTAAATCATTAAGTGCTTCTCTTTCTTTCCCCTTCTTTTTTTTCTCTCAGATTTTTTGGCAGCTCACCAGTATTCACTAGCATTGCCATTTCCTAACACATTAGGCTCCTAGCAAAGCTCTGAAAAGTGTTTCCCTGAGATCCCCATTAGAAATGGGGTGGCTGCATCTGGCCAGGGCATGTGCCATATAGAATAGAGAGTCCCTAAGAATAGAGGGCTGTTGGTTCAGGAAGCCTGCACACCCTGGCTCTCGGGCCTTTCCCTTTCAGAGAAAGAAAAGTGATAGCTAAGCAGCAAAAAAGAGCATTGCATAGGTGAGCTTGGGAGGAAGGTCTATAAAATTACACCATATTTCCCCATCTATCCATTATTGTTATTCAGACTCCTTAATATGCCATCTGTTTGGGACACCCTGGGCCACAGCAGTGGCCACTTGCGCTGCCCTGCACAGAGGAAGATGATGGAGTGACCTGGAGGCGTTTCCTGGTGTTATATAAGCAGACTGTTTTTACTTAGTCCCTGGCTCCTGAGGAAGCTCTGATAATTTTCCTTCCATTCTAAAGAGCAGAATAAATGTTGGCTTGGGGGTCCTGGGACCAGCTTAGCTGCTGAGGTTTTGCAAGTCCTTGAAGAAGTCACCCAGCATCTTGGTCCCTCTGTGACCCACATCTCTAAAGTGAGGATAGTCATACTTTTAGGACATGCAGAGGGGCTGTGTGGGAAGTTAGAGTTTGTATCCATATACTGAAAATATGTAAAAGATTGTACAGGAAACATGCCTAGGGCCAGTACCAGCGAATGTGATGACATGTTTTCCAAATAGAAACATTCCTGCGAATGAAGGTGAACCATATCCTCTGAGTGCCTGCCATATGCTAACTATTTAATGCTTATTAATCTTATTTAATCCTCGCCACATATTCAAAGCACTGAAACACTATGGAGAAACTGAGGCATGGATAACCAGAGAGCTAATAAGTGCTCAAATCCAGGAAATCTGGTCGTAAAGCTTTCATTCTTCTGTAATGATTGAACAACTTCTGGTTCTTTGGGTTATTTTTTAAAAAGTTAAACAAGGCTTTTTGCTCAAGGCAGAAGAGGTACACAAGAGAATCTTAGGGATCTTTAACGCTAAAGCTTTCTTTACAGCCTGTGGTTCCAGATTTTAGCCATAATTCATAGTCTGGGTGATGCAAAAAAACTTCTCAAGGATTCCATTTCACCCAGGATGGACAGAGTCAACGGCATTGTCTGTGCATCCCCAACCCCCCTGAGGTTCATTCACCATCCTTCGCCAGCAAGGTAGAGCCACGTACATGTGTGTGTGTGTCTTGGCCCAAGACCTGTGTCACCCTTTCCCTTTCAGTTTTCTGGGGAAATGGAAATGTTCTGCACATCATGACTCTGGCCTCTGAGGGATGCAGCTTTGAATGCTGCTGTTAGGTAGTTAGATTAGAGGTGAGCAGGGTAGGGAAAGGGATGGGATGGAGGATCAGGTCAGCACTCATGAAAAGAGAGGAGACTCTACACCTAGCTGCAACTGCCATTTTAAACATTGTCCTTACTCAGAGTTTCGCTGTTGCCACCTGGAGAAAGTTTCCAACACGGCAGGAACTGTGTAAGTGCATTAAGCTGTAGCATGAAGAGATAGTTTGGCTTGGCGTGGGAGCACACACTTTTAATCCCAGCATTTGGGAAGCTGAGACGGAAGGATCACAGACAGCCTCAGCTACTTAGTGAGGCCCTTTGCAACTCAGTGAGACCCTGTTTCAAAATAAATAATACAAAATAGGTCTGGGAGTGTCACTCGGAGGTAAAATGTCCCTAGGTTCCATCCCCAGTACCACACACACACACACAAAAAAAAAAAAAAGAAAAGAAAAAGAAAAGAAAGAAAAGGAGAAAAGAAAATAGAAAGTTTCCCTCCCCAAATGCACATATATAAATGAGGGGGAAGGTTTCAGGGTAAATAAATGCCACCAGGCAAAAAACACTTCTGGATTCTACTTCTGAAAACAGACTTTCCAAAACCTTCATTTTGGCCTTCTTTATCATGGTCTTCTCTTAAGCTGTACCCCTACTTCCCTGAATAAATCTTTAATATTCTCCTATTTATGTTTTCTGTCTTAAATCTCTCTTATGAAGCAAGGTCCGAGGACAGGAGATCACCGCCTTAGAGTGTTTATTTCCAGGAGAGATTATCACCCTTTAACACTGCCTCAGCCATTTGCCTTCATTCCCGTAGTGAAATCCATAAAGATTTAGCTTCTTCAAGTGAAAAACAGAGAGGAACCCGAATTCTTCTGGCATTGGCGTGAAGATGAAATTGGGTAATGTTTCCAAAACGCTTCTCATGGCACCTGACACGTAGTGACACTCAAGTCATGGCCACCATCCGTCTACATGTTTCATGCTGCTGTGTAGACTACGTGTGTGCATAATTAAGCCATTCTAACTGATTAGTTTATGAAACTCACATAACACGATGAGGCCGGGACTGTCTAGCTGTATTTTATAAAGAAGTGGAGGCATAACTGTGCACCTTGCCCACCTGCTTAATAAGTGGCACTCTATCCTTAACTTCCCCCAAATTACCTGACCAATGACAGCTGCAGAATGGTGGTTCTCAATGGGGGTTCCTCTTTCCATGGGGCATTTGGTGGTGTCTGGAGATACTTTGTTTTATAAGAGATGGAGGGGTGCTATTGGCATTTAGTGGGATAAAGCCAGGGCTCCTATTAGAGACCCCACAATCCATAGGACAGCCCCTTACATAAAGAACCACCACATCCCAAACGTCAGTCGTGTTAAGATTGAGAAACACCGATATGGAAGGGAACAGGATCATGCCGGCTGTTTGTTGAATTAATTGCTAATTTAATTAATTGCAACCACAACTTTATTACTTCAAATATTAAAGAGAGATGGGGGAAGGCAAGTCGAAGGCTTGGAAGCTTCAGAAGCTGCTCCTGTGCCATGGGGGATTATCCCATGTGCTGTGAAAGAGTTTGACCCAAAGGAGTAAATGCCAGCTATGTTGTGAGCCGACTGACCAGGCTATCCATCAAGCGGGGCAAGAATTCCTGCCTGGCAGGGCTGCGGGACTCACTAAGACAATGCATGTAGCCCTCATTAAGACAATGCATGCATCTGGCATACGGCGGGTACCTAATGATCTGGTGGAATTGCTATTATGTTGGGACTGAGCGCTTGCAGCCAGAGCAAGGGAAGGATGTGCTGTGCCAGCAACAACACACACGAGCCAGCAGCTGCCTGGTCCCTGGAGAGCATCATCGAATGAGCAATATGGAATACTCAGCGATGGTATCTGCAGCCAGTTCCCCTCCCTGTCAGGCAGACGAGTCTGCAGGGGAGGGCAGAACACATTCTCTCTCTGCATCTGGCAGTTTTATGTTCTGTGTGACTGGTGCTGTATGGCTTTTCTTTCCTACCTCAAGGTTTCATCTGCTCACCTTCAGCAAAAAATATTTAAAAGTACAGACTAGATGTTAATATCAATATGTTTCATAATATTCATGATTCCTGTCATACTAACAGGAAAATTAGATAGATAGATAACACCAGAGGTTTTTTTTTTTTATTCTGAGTTAGAAGTACTATATTTAAAAAAAAATTAGGCAAAAATATAAAACTAGTGTCAAACATATACACACACCCGTCCTTGATTTTTCTCTCTCTGGACACCTACACAAGTCCCATGTTTTCTCTTACTGCTGCAGGTGTGAACATCACCCACCCTCCTCTAGAAATTGCCTAGAAACACAATCAAATTGTCTGAGTCATGATCACTATCTCTTTTCTCAGCTTGATACAAATATGATTTGTAGATTTTTCTAAGAGTACAGTTCTAAAACCCAGGCTCCTCTGTCCTTTGGAGAGACGTTACTTACGTAAACAAGTAAACATTTTGATTACTGACACACTTCCCATTTCCCACCCTCCAATGAAACCCGCTCATGAGTTTCTCATGGGCTTCCTGTCTGGGCAGGGGATGACTCCTTTGGAGCCCTGATTTGTAAGGGCTGAGAACCCCTTGCTAGAAGTGCCCATAGGTGAATAAGCTGATACATGATTCCTAAGCCACCATAGTTTCTGCATTATCTCCAAGTTTGGCAAGGCCAGATTTCAGGGCAGGTCTGTTTTGACGTATATTTGGAAGTGTTCAGAAAGAGGTGTCTTCAAGGAACGATGCAAATTATTCCTCCTGTCTCTCCTCTTAGCACAGTGTTCTTGGGCTACTAGGACTTATCACTGGTTTTACCGGCAAATTCACATGAATCCTCAAAATAACATGTGCCATAAAATGGGAAGGTGGTAGAGTGGGAGAACCATCAGTTCTGCATTCTTGGCCTTGTTCTGCAAACAGCCAACTATGAATACTCAAGCATGCCATGAGACTTTCTGGACCTCTGTGTTCTCTTCTGGCAAGTGAGTGGACAGGGATTACTGGTGGTGATGTTAAATCCCCCAAATTTCTAGGGATTAGATTAATTGGAACATGAGTAAAGTAGGCTAGACAGAGCCTGTTTCAAACTGGGGAGCCGTTTCCCTTCTAATGCAATAGCCTTTACATCCAGCACATTCTATGTCATACAGTGGGTTCAGAGATACGGGATGATCTTCCCAAGCCCCCTTGCTTTTTTTTTTTTTCCAAGAGAAACTTGAAACTTTATAAATCAAGATTTCTATATAAAATATCTTGAGTTTCCAGTTTATATGTGGGAAATGAATATTTCAAAAGCCAAACATGTCAATGGGCTAAATACAGCTCTAGGGTTAAAAAGTTACTGCCTCTGAGCACCATTTTCTCTATGATCATGACCCAAAACAGCTTCTCAAGCCATGTTTAAATATACCACATATACACAGACTCCCATTTGTTACTCCTAGGTAAAATGCCATCAATGTCCAAATCCTGAGGATGTAACTCCATCCACTATAGAATATATTAATTTGCTTATTTCATTCTAGAATTCCGAAGGGATTCCCTCTAATAGAGAACTCACAAAGAACATTGTGCACAGAAAATTGAATAAACTATCTCATGTATCATGATGCATTCATATGATTCTACATAGCTTTTGACCACTGACAAATTAGACTCCATTCCAACAATCACCTTCCCCCAAACAATAGGAAGTGAAGGCATTTATGAAACCCCGATTGTGAGTGTTCCAGTGCAGTAATGCAGCAAGATGAGAAACATCGTGGTTTTCTGGATTTTAACTGGAGGTGCATATTTCAGGCTTCCAATTCTCAGAATTTATTTTTAATTTTATGTTTCAGGAACTAAAGTGACAATTTTTTGTTTTTCTCTAAAATATAGTTTAAGTCACTTCCAGAATGTCCGTAAATGGCTGCTTCTTTTTAAACAAATGAGAACAATAAGCAAAATAATATTATGTACTATCTATAGTCAATAAAGCAGACAAATGCAGGCAGACTTGTTTTTTTAGAGTCTCCTGTGCCACCCATCCAGCTGTTGAGCAGAAAGCATTGGGTACAAATGTAGATGACATCCCTGCTAAAAACCATGCCCCTCTCAGCTGATTTGAGACCTCTGTGTCCTCCATAACCCACTACCAAATGCTCCATTTCTATTTTTGATGAGGCACAAAAAAAGTGATTACTTGCACAATCTTCAAGTATTCTCAACAGTCTTAAGTCCTCATGTCATATCTGTGGTTTGAATAAAGATTCAATAACTTCTCAAACTGTGTTTCTCAAACTTTGGGACATCATAGACCAGTCAAATTTCAAAGCAAATTTCCAACAGCCAATATTTAAAACTTTTTCTTAAACCAACATAGAAATTACAACAAAACAAAATTTTAAAAAATACCGTAATTGTCCTGTAACCATAATGGTCTTCTAGCAATTCTCTCCAAAACTTCATATAAAAATCATTATTTCAGCACAAAAATAGTAGTAAGGGCATATTCTTAAAATGCAGCACTGTGCCTTGAACTGAATGAAGTTAACTTTATTAAAAACTTACCACATTTTCCCAATTTTGGTTTCCTATTCTAATGTTCCACATAAATTCGGAAGAACTGGGGAAACACTCTCTTATTTCACTCTGCTACGATTGTTCACTTCTTAGCAAAGAACTTAGTAAAATATGGTCGAATAAGATTTATCATTAACATATCAGAAAATCTTCCCATTCCATAACATTTTCTTAGGCTTTTGATCAGAAACCTAGTAGGAGTTCCCAAATGACAGCTTTTGATTTTAATGAAATCAGCACCTTGTCCCAAAGCCTTTCCCTCAGGGGCTCACTGGTGGAGCTAAGACAGGAAGTGGTCATGGATTCTCCCTGAAAAAGCAAAGGAACTCTTAGAATCAGCCTATAAAAAAAAAAAAGAATGTGCTGGTCCTTCCTTTGTGGGGTCGTCATACAGGTGGGGAAAGAGGCAGGGGGCATTACCTTTGGAATGCACATTGTGGGCTCGGACAGGCGAGGGTAGGTGTAGGAGTTGTAGGAGTGTCCTTGGGGGTGGGTTTTAAATGCACTTGCTCCGAATGGCATCATGGGTTCCTGGAGCCCCGAACCTGACCTGGACCTCTGCCGCATGGCCGGCTGAGGGCTGGTCTGATGCAGATAGGATGACTTTGGCCTCCGGTCATAGTCATCCAGGCTGGTTCCCCAGTCACTTTCGCTGTACGCCAGGCTCTCCTTGGAGCACCCGCTGGTCCCTGCAGTCCTAGAAGGCGTAAACTGGAATGAGTAATCCAGAGGGGAGCTACTTGAGGCTCGCTGGTATCCCCACTTGAGGTCACCGTATTCGCTCGATTTGCTCAGCGAGTCCAAGTGTGCGTGGTAATCTGCGGAAAATCTGGCAATATCCGATTTCAAAGGCTTCATTTCCGAATAGTAGGCCTCTGCGTGTTTCGTCTTCATGACGTGCCCGTTTTGCCTGGCTGCGTGGCTGCCCCTGTAGTACGGATCAAAGTCGTCTCCATAGAGACCCCTGTCTCTGTACTTTTCGGTGGTGTAGTCGGTAGTGTCGGACTCGCTGGAGTATTGCGAGAAGGTGATGAAGCCGTTTTCCTCCGCGTGCCCCTGACCGTGGCTGGTGGCTCCTCGGTCAGGAGTGCGTGGGCTTTCTTTCCTTAGGGAGTTGGAGCGAGTCACAGAGATGTTGTCAAAATCCTCCAGCAGCCCGTTGATGGAGGTTTCCTTGCCAGGTTTGTTTCCTCTAACGATTGTCTGGGAATAAGAAAGGGGATAGTGTTAAAAAAAAAATTCATGCTTTAAAATTACGGGAAGCATTCTCCACTTCTGCTCCATCTAATTTAAACAACAGAAGAAAACAGACCCCGGGAACTTTTTATTAAGAAAAAAACTGGTAAAGTAAAAAAAAAAAAAAAACAAAAAAACCCCCCAAAAACTGTTGATTCCAGTGACAAAATAAAGTACTAAACAACAGTTTGCAAGTTTGTCCTTACCTATCTAAATAGAGAGCTCAATTAAATGCCAGAAATCTATTTAGAAGACTATACAAGCTGGTCATACTTACCAACTTCCAGGCAAATCCCTTCTCCCCGTTCTTCACCCAAATAATAAACCCTAGCCACCTAACAATGAGCTGGTGATGATGAATTTTACCTATCTACAATGATTTGATTATAACAACACACTTGTTAGTTTTTTTTACATTTATTATTCAGATGATTTGCCAAACCAATAAACATTTTCAGTTGACTATTAACATAATTGGGTACACATTTTATTTTTTACACATTTATGGAAGACATTAATCTGTTGCTATGAAACTTTGTAGAAGAAGTCACTTTCTGAAACTGTGACTAGGGGACAGTATGGTGATTACTTGGGTGGTATAATTTGTGATCAGATGCAATAGCCTTAATAAAAGAGTCACTATAATGCTTGCTGTGGTCATGCCTCTGGAAATCATCACTGAATTTTGATGACTTGGTAATGCTGTGATTATACCTGGATCCTTGTGACAAAGTGTTTCTTAAAATTTTATGAAACTGAATAACGCTGGAAAATATGGAAGAGAGAGAAATTGCAAACCACTCACAAAGCCAGGCAGCTGTTCCTTGACAATGGCAAGGTTTGCAGCAAAATATGATGGGGGTGGATAAAAGAACAAAGTATTGTGCCTTCCAGGATTTTAAGAGAAAAATACCTATGAGCTTGGCAAGGAGTTCTAAACCATTTCAGTTAGTACAATAGAAAATTTTAAGCTGGAAGAAGACTAAGTTATCCTGGAGCTTAGATTTAACAGATTGATGTTTCTTAATCTATTCATAGAGAAGCAGGACTAATATTCTTAGTCTCTACGCTTTTAAGTAAACTTTTATTTTTGAATTTTTTAATAAGCAGAGAAGTTGTAAAGGGAGCATAGAGAATTGTCACTGACTCTCCTCGTCCAGTTTTTCCTGTTGTTAATACCCTACACGACTATTAGTGAAACTTCACACGCATTATAATAAATTTAATTAGTTTTCTTTTAGGACTCCAGGGCTCTATCCAGGACAACCCATTACACTTATTTATCATATCTCTTGGGTCTCCTCTCAATTTCTCAGACTTTTCCTGTTTTTGATGATCTTAGTGGTTTTGAGGAGTACTAATGAGGTGTTTTGCAGAGTGTCCCTTAATTGAATTTGTCTGATATTTTTTTCATGGTTAAACTAGGGTTATGAGTTTTGGGGAGGGAGGCTGCAAAGTTAAAAAGCAATTTTAACACATATCTAGCATTCATACCTTCAACACGACATATTGCTGATGATGTTAACTTTGATGACTTGGAAGAAGTAGAGTTTGCCAGGTTTCTGCACTGTAAATTATATCCCTCCCCCTCCCTCTTGGGAGGCAAGTACAGACCATACTCATGGAATATGGAGTTAAGCTTTACTCTCTTCTTGGGGGAAAGTAGAGTTATATAAAGAATTTACAACTCTTTCTACAAGGAGATTTGCTGATGGTCTCCCATTTGTTCATTCATTCATTCATTCATTCATTCATTCATACAGTCAGTCATTTAATTGAACTAGTATGGATGAACTCATATTTATTAAATACTTTGGCTTAGTATCCAATGCTATGCTATTTGCTTTGTTGCTCAAAAGGTTCCAGCTTCTGTCACTGAGGGTTTTTCAAGTTGGCTGCTGTGCCCTGTGACAGACTCTCTGCCTGTTCCTTTCTGAGCACAGGATTCCTTTACTTTCCATCACTATGAGATGATTTCAGCTCCTCTTGAATTTTTTCTCTGCCTCTGCCTCCAAACCGGCTACTTATCCAAGGGATCCTGGTGCCTTTTATTGGGAACCAGGTACTGGAAATTAAAACCTGTATTCTGGAATATTAGGTATTATTCTTTCTAGTCCTCAGTGAAAATAACTAGGAAATATGTGTTTGTATACTAATCAGCATATGCACATACATCTAGAATTATATCTATTCACCTAAATTTATAATAAGTTGAAATGAATTCATATTGACATTTTGGATTCCGATCCAAGACCACGTGGTTCATTCTGGCCTTCCTCCTTATTTATCTCTATCTTCCTTCAATGAAAACCTGGATTTCACCTTCTACCAATCGGTTACTTATGCTACCCCAGGATAAATGTGCAGCAGTTTCAGAATTAATTAACCCACCCTACCACAGGAAATATTTTTGCTAACTGGAGTACAGTACTTTATGTAAAGTTCCTTTACCATTTAGTCTTAGAATTTCCAGCAAAGCATTGTTTCCCAGCATGATCCCGGCGTAAAAACAAAAAACAAATACCAATGGAATAGAAAAGAAGACACAGAGACAAATTCACACAGATATAGTCATCTGATCCTTAACAAAGGCACCCAAAACATAGGTTGAAAAAAAAGATAGCCTTTTTGATGAATGGTGCGAGGAAACTCGATATCCATGTGTAGAAAAATAAAACTATACCTCTATCTCTCACCCTGAGCAAACATCAACCCAAAATAGGGCAAAGACCTAGAAATTAGACCAGATCCTTTGCAACTGCTAGAAAACTATAAAGTTGATGCTCTAACATAAAGGCACAGCGATTACTTCCCCAATAGGATTCCTAAAGCTCAGGAAATAATACCTAGAATAAATAAATGCAGTGGCATCACATTTAATGTTCCTGCACAGCCAAGGAAATGTAAGTATGAATAGAGAGCCTACAGGATAAGAAAATCTTTGCCAGCTATTCTTCTGACAAAGGACTAATAACCAGAATATATAAAGAACTCAAAGCATGTAATGCCAAAAAACAAATAACTCTGTCAGTGTGTGGGCAAATGAACTAAGTATATATTTCTCAAAAACAGAAGTACAAATGGCCAAAAAATATGAAAAAAGTCCAACCTCTTTAGCAAGCAGGGAAATGCAAATCCAGATTACACTGAGATTTAATCTCATTCTAGTTAGAATGGTAATCATCAAGAGTCATCAAGAATGCAAATAATGATTATGCTGATCAGGCTTTGGGGTAAAGGGAACACTTATAAACTGTTGGGATGGGTATAAATTAGTACAGTTATTATGGAAATCACTATGGAGTTTACTCAAAAGACTAGGAATGGAGCTACCCTATGACCCAGCTATACAGCTGCTCAGTATTTATCCAAAAGAAGTCAAGTTAGCTTAGTAAAGTGATACATGCATACCCATGTTGATAGCGGCACAATTAGCAATAGCTGAATTAGAGAAAAAGCACAGGCGTTTGTCAACAGATAAATGGATAAAGAAAATATGGTATATATACAGTAATAAAGCTTTACTCAGCCACAAAGAGGAACAAAACTGTGTCATAGGCAGCAGGGAAGTGAATGAAAATTCTAAACATTATTTCAAAGGAAATAAGTCAGACTCAGAAAGGCAAGGGTATATGCTTTCTCATATGCAGAAGCTACAAAAAAAAAGGGAAAAAAGAATATAATTAAAATAGAGGGTAGACCATGAGAATAGGGGACGGGGAGCAGAGGGAGGGAGTGGGAAAGAGAAAAGGAAGATACTAGGGAGTAAAATTGGCCAAATTATGTTATGTGTGTATATGAATATATTACAATGAATCTCACTATCATGTATAATTATAATATACCAGCTAAATGACTTAGATTAAGGTCTCTCTTTTGAGCCTCCTTTTTCAGTGTTAATAGTAAGTGTATTCATATTTCTGTAGGCTATTAGAGAGCCACGGTTTCTGCATAGAAATTTATCTGTGGCCTCTGAACTTGGAAGCCTGCTGTTCCCGTGCACTGGCTATCACATATGCAGAAAAGTTCACATGCAAATGTATAGCAGTGAAGTCAATAAATGAAAATGTGTACATTTGTTAATGTAGGAGAACTATCAATCTTGCTATGAGCTAAATTCTCTTTAGAAAAAATAATAGAGGCTAACCACTGAGTAAGAAACATTTTTAAAAAGCAACATGTTAGCTTGGCGCGATGGCACATGCTTATAATCCCAGTATTTGGAAGGCTGAAACAGGAGGATTGCAGGTTCGAAGCCAGCCTCGGCAACTTTATTAAGACCCTGTTTCCAAATTTAAAAAAATAGTGCTGGGGGAGTAGCCCAGAAGTAAAATTCCCCTGTGTTCCATCCCCAGTACCACAAAATGCATATGTTATATTATTATTATTATTATTATTATTATTATTATTATTAGAATTGTAGGTTTTTAGCACTTTTTTTTGAAGATTTAAAGAAGTTTATTAAAAAGATAGAAATACAGAAAATAGAAATATAGCCCCATGCCAAAATGGCATGGGGGGGTGACTTGAAATGAATACACCCGGTTTCTAGCACTTTTGAACTATGTGATATCATGCAAATCACTTCACCTTTTTAAGCAACAGATATTTTATTTAATTTTAATTATTATTCTTTGTGCTAGGAATTGAACACAGGTCCTATGCATGCTAGGCAAATACTGGACCACTAATTTACATTTCCAACACTCAAGCCACACATTTTTACTCTCCAAAATGATAAGAATATATCCTTATCTCAGAGTTAATGTGATGATTTAGCAAGATAATGCATATAAAATAGTTGACATAAAAAATAAAATAAAATAAAATAGTTGACATGACTCTTGACATATAGAAAATACTAGTAAACGGTAGTTATTTAACTATTCCAGTGAAATCATTTTTAATTAGGTTGCTAATACAGGGGAAAAGAAGCTATGAGCAATATAAAACAATCTCAGTTTTATTAACTAAAAGATATAAGATTTCAAGTGGCAGACTTAAAATTATTATTTGTTACTTATTATTTATAACAACTGAATACTTTTAAATCATAACTAGCTCTCTATTGGTATCTTTCTTAAAATCCAATTAATGCATCAAAAAATTACAAAATCAAAATTTAAATGGAAAGATAGGTATGAAAAAGAAAGTCTATTGGAAATATAATAAAATATCAACAATGGTCATTCCTGGAAAGGAGATTAAGGGTGATTTATATGCCAGATCAGTACTTCTCAAACTTTACATACAGATCACCCAAGGATACTGGTTTTATTTTGTTGCTGGTTTTTTTTTTTTTTTGGTTGTTTGTTTGTGGATTTTTTTTTTTTTTTTTGGTACTTGAGATTGAACCCAGGGGTGTTCTACCTCTGAGCTACATCTTAACCCTTATTTATATATTTATGTATTTATGTATTTATGTATTTATTTATTTAGTGGAACTGGTGATGGAACCCAGGGGCATTCTATCTATGAGCTACAACCTCAGCCCTATTTTTATTCTTCTTTCTTTCTTTCTTTCTCTCTGTCTCTGTCTCTGTCTCTATCTGCTTTCTTTCTTTTCTTTCTTTCTTTCTTTCTTTCTTTCTTTCTTTCTCTCTCTCTCTTTCTTTCTTTCTTTCTTTCTTTCTTTCTTTCTTTCTTTCTTTCTTTCTTTCTTTCTTTTTCTTTTTTTGTGGTACTGGGGATTGAGCCCAGGGCTTTCTACCTCCAGGCTACATTCCCAGACCTATTTTATATTTTATTTGGAAACAGGGTCTCACTAAGTAGCAGATTCTGGCCTTAAACATTCAATCCTCCTGTCTAAGCCTCCCCAACTACTGGGATTATGGGTGTGTGTGAACACACAGGACTCCCAGGACACTGTTAACAGGAAATTTCCTATTTGTGAGATCTGTGAGATCTGGGGAGGGACTTGAGATGCTGGAGTTCTGACAAGTTCTCAAGTGCTGCTGCTGCTGCTGCTGCTGGTGCTGGTCTGTGGCTCACACAATACACATGAGAACTGGCATGTTTTTTCAGATTTTCTGTAATCACGGTTACTTCTATAATAAAAAAATACTAAGATATGCCTTTCAGTGTAATACATGCACATGCACACACAATAGTATTAAATACGTATTTTATGAACTATATGTGAATAATGGTAGATGTGTTATACATAGTCTTCTTTGTATACATACAGTGTTAAGTATATACACATACTTTGTTAAAATTACTTCTCATAGTTGGTGTTGGGAGCTATATGGTTCAACATTTTCTTAGTCCTTCAATGTGAAATATATTTTATGTTTAACTAAAATAATGACCTTAATAGATTTCCCTATGTAGATACATGAAGCTGTACCCCTAAGAGTTACTTGATGAAGAAAACCTGGGTACCACAAAAGTGAAAGTGTGGTTGCAGACATTTGAAAAGAAGAAACATATCTATAGGAGAAACAAAACAAACAAAACCCAGAACAGCCAAACACAATCCCAAAGGAAACAAAAGCTTGTTCTAATTAAGATGCTTTCTCTTTCTTTCAATTTTAGCACTTGAAAATGTTTGTGGGTGGAATCAATGCATCTCTCCTTGAGGAATGACATGCCTTTCTTGTTTAGATAAAAACTGTTAACTCAGTGCTAAGGAGCAGGGGCTCACAAAATCTCAATGTTGATTAAGACATATTGTTGAGAAGCCTAAAAAAAGTAAAGGAAAAGAAAGATATTAGAACATTATTTGATCAGGAAGGCTAGTTAAACCAGAATCAAGCAATGTTTGTTTTGCTGACTCGGGTTTTACTCCTGGAATCATAACTAGCGAAGCAGTAATAATGAAACACAAACATGTAGAATTTTTTCAATATGGTTTAACCAGTACTTAGAATGAAAAAATCCCACTATTTATAATTGTCAGCTTCTGATGTTTATTAAAGCAGGGTTGTGCAGCTTTAGAGAGATCAATAACGCAGTAACTACGAAGAGTCTCAGTGAATTTTATGCTGGAGAACCTCCACGCATTAAAAATCAATGCAACCCAATCTATTTGAGTTTGAAGTCGTGGTTGTCATTGTCTTTCTATTTTACTCTGGACCAGCTCGGCATCTGTTCTGGGTCCCGGTGACAGTGGCCATATTTCACACCGCTCCTTCCGCAGGCTGGCTGCTGGTGATAAGCTATAATGGATCTGTCCAAGAGAACAGCTGTCTCCCCTGTTCCGGGGGAAGAGATGAAAAAGTACCTTTGCTTTCATAGACTGTATTAACCTTGACAATAACGAAGTGTGTAATTAACAGCTTTGCCCTAATAACACCTCACATTTCTTTTTCAAAAACAATATATTCTCTACACCTTAAGAATGTGTTTCATTTTGTCTTTCTGGGTCAATTCTTCTCAGGAGGCCAATAAGCCAACTATTCCTATGACTCAAGAATAAATCAACACTATCTTAGAAAATATCTCCTCTTAAACTGTCTACCCAAACACTTTGTTGGTAGAGAACCAGTTCCCTTGTTTTTATTAAAGAATGTGGCGGAAAATCTGGTTATGTAATCACAACAAAAACAGATCTGAGATAGTGAGTCCTTGTGGAAAGAAATGCTAATTTGTAGTTGGATTTGGTAGTATCATAAGACCCCATGTCAATTTTTTTCCCAATTTTTTAGGTCATGTGGGGGAGGGTAAGTTGGAAGAGTTATTGCAAATTATATATCCTTTAAAAAAGTCAGTTTTGGTAAAAACTCAGAGTGGAGGTGGTGGTGAAATTTTCTAACCATAAAGACCCTGATTTTTAAAAACTCATCTTCTATCATTAACCATATGGAATTCAATAAGATAATTCCTTCACCGAAAATATTGTTTTGTTTTGCACAAATCATAAGAATGTATAATAAATTTAAGCCAAGTTTTATGAATTCAATAGAAATAAAGATTTACTCATCAACTGGAAAATGTTCTATCATTGCCATTTCCTCTGCTTTCTATAGTATAGTGATACCAGTGCAGTGAGGCTGCCGTAAGAACATTACTCCCGGAGGTGACTTTCTATTTATTGTTAACTTGGCAAAGTGGATGTGCACAGCTTGTAGACTGGATTATCACTGCTTGCAATGTAAGGCAGCTGGGCTGAGGTCAACTCGTTCAACAGTCAGAAGTGTTTTATGTTTGTGTTTAGAGTCAGTTTGAGATGATGAGTCCTGTAGTTGAAAATTTATTACTTTCTTGTTGACTTTGGATCAGATATGGAAGTATTTCTGCTCATTAATTTATCTGTTTTTTGTCTGTGATGAATGGGACAAGAGTTAACAATCTTTTTCTCTCCTCCTCCTCGTCATTTTCCTCCTTTTACTCTTCCTGCTTCTTTTTTTTTGATATTGGGGTTGAACTTAGGGGCTCTATTTCTCCAATTTATATCCTCAGCCCCCCTTTTATATTTCTGAAACAGGGTCTTGCTAAGTTGCTGAGGCTGGCCTGCAACCTGTGATCCTTATGTGTCAACCTGCCAAGAACTAGGATTACAGGTATAATGCCACTATGCCCAGATAACTTATTAAGAAATAACAGTTGGGTGTGGTGGTGCACACGTGTAATCCCGGCATTTGGGAGGCTGAGACAGGAGGATCACAGTTCAAGGACAGCCTCAGATACTTACTGTAGCTCTTTGCAACTCAGTGAGACCCCGTTTAAAAATAAAGAATAAAAAAATAGGGCTGGGGGTATAGCCTAAAGGTAGAATAAGCCTGAATTCCATCCCCAGTCCTGTAAAAATAAGTATATTTCCTAACTTGGGTTGTAGATAGAATTTAATATTATCCTTTAAACTTTACACATACTATATTTATATCTTAGCTTGGGCTTCCTGAAAGCAGAGTAATTTCTTTAATATAAGGTCAAGAACAGTAGAGAAAGTAGACCAGAGAAGTAGGGTAGATCAGTGCAAAGGTGCCTTATTAGGCTGCTTATTTGTGTTCAGTGGGGCTCAGTGCTTCTGAAAAGCTGTGAAGACTGAGTAGGAACTGACCACTTAAGGGAATGAAGATGGATGCATTCATCTATATGCTCCTGTCTCCTGTGTCAGAATGACTGAGGGGGGCTACTGTAGGCATCCTACAGGTGACAGTAATGGAGCCACCAGGTCGGAGCGCTGGGGTACATAGTACAGTAGTGATGGGCAGTGGGTTTCCTCAGCAATGGACAGAGTAAAAAAGTTGGCCTAAAAGACATGAGATGGCATACACAAGATGCCCCATATACCTTTTAAACATGTATGGAGGATCATCAGAAGAATGGGAATGAACTTAGCATATGATACAGTCATATCACTTCTGGGTATCTACCCAAAAGAATGGAAACCAAGCTACCAAGCCAATGCATGCGTATTTATGTTCATAGCCACACAATTTACAATTGCCAAACTATGGAGCCAGCCAAGATGTCCATCAACAGATGAATGGATTACAAAACTATGGGATATGTACACAATGGAATTTTACTCAGACATAAAGGAAAAAACAAAATCACGTCATTTATAGGGAAATGGTTAGAACTGGAAAACATTATGCTAAGTGAGATTAGTCAGTCACAACAAATAAGAAACTGGATGTTCTCCCTAATATGCAGAAGCTAGGGAGAAAATAGATCATAGGAGGAACTCTAGACAAACAAGGAGATACTATAGACGAGCAAATAAGGTGACCTAACTGAGGGGGATGGAAGGGGGGAAGAGGGAAATTCCCTATGTATATGATGTATATTCACAGACATATCAAAGTCAATCACTAAGCCAAACATGAGAAGGAGGGAGGGAGAGGGAATGGGGTGGGAACGCAGTAAGGGCTAAATGAGTAATATGTGCATGTATGTCTCCACCATCTTGTACTCAATTAAGGTGTACAATTACAATGCACCAATAAAAAATTAAGAGATAAATAATTTAAAAATGAATAGTAAAGAGACTCATGCACACTCATGTTTACAGCATCATAACTCACACTAGCCAAATCAGGAAACCAGACAAACTAGGTGTTGTCTGTCAACAGATGAATGAATAACGAAAATGAGGTATACACATGCGATGGAATTTTACTCAGCTATAAAGATGAACAAAATTATGACACTTCCAGGAAGACGGATGGAACTCGAGAATATTTTGAAGCCAAGAGATATCAGGCTGCTTTGCCAAATTTAGGTTACTCCGAAGGTAAGGCATCTGTCCCTTCTTTTTCCTCTTTTTTTCCTCTTTTTTATTTTATTTTTGGTAAATCTTAAATGTTACTTGTTTTTCAATTTTCAAAAATATATTGTTATTAAGCAAAGTCACCATGTTGTGCAATAGATGTTTTGAACTTGTTTTTTTTTTTTGTCTCCCAGAAATTTTGTGTCTGCTGACCAACATCTCCCCTACTCCCCACCCATCGCCAAGTTTCTGGTAACTTCCATTCTACTCTGCTTCTATGAGTCTAACTTTTCTAGTTTTCACATACAAGTGAGATCATGTGACTGACTCATTTCATGTAACATGAGGACTTTCAGGTTCATCTATATTGTTACAAGTGGACAAGATTTTCTTTTTTAAGGTGGAAAAGCATAACATTGTATACATATACTGTACTTTATCCATTCATCTGTTGATGAATACTTGGATGGAGTCTATATTTTGGCTTCTGTGAATGTTGTATAATGCACATGGGAGTCCAGTGGTCTCTGACATACCACTTTCATTTTCTTTTGAATATAAATCCAAACATGAGATTGCTAGATCATGCCACAGTTCTAATTTTTGAGGACCTGTCCCTTTCTATGTATGCTAAGATCTTCACAACTTTCATCTTAAGATTCTTTAAAAATTGAGATATCTTAATCTATCAAGAATTTTTTAAAATATGGTTACTAGGAAATATAAAATTAAATATGTGTTTGAATTTTATTTCTATTGAGCACTATTGATTAAGAATGGAGGTTGGCAAATCATGGTCCATGTGTCAAATTTGGCATCTCTTATCTTTGTAAATAATGTTTTTTGGAACATACCTGTGTCCACTTGTTTTTGCATAGCATATGGTTGCTTATTCTCCATAGTGGCAGAGCTGAGTTACTGTCATAGAGACCATATGTTTCACAAAGCATAAGCTATTTTCCCATTGGGCCCTTTACTTAAAAACTTGGATTCAGCTGGACATGGTGGTGCATGCTTGTAATCCTAGTATTTAGGAGGCTGAGATAGGAGGATTGCAGGATTATGGCCAGCCTCAGCAAATTGTGAGGCCCTTTGCAATTTAGTGAGACCCTGTTTCAAGATAAAGAATAAAAAATAGGGCTGGGTGTGTAGCTTGGAGGTAGAATGCCTCTAGGTTCAATACCCAGTACCACACACACACACACACACACACACACACACACACACACGCACACCGAAAAACCAACCAACCAACCAACCAACCAACCAACCAAATAACCAACCAAACAAACAAACAAACAAAATAAATCAACCTTATATTCAGAGTTTTTCCAGGTGTATGCCCCTTACCTGCCCAGGAAAATTCTTGTAGTATTTGATTCCTGGGCTGTGCCCAAAAGAAGTTCACATCAGTTGGGTGCACTTTTTTTTTTTTTTTCAGAACTAGGGGACTTTAAAACCCAGGGGCATTTTACCTTCAAGCTACACACCCAGCCCTATTTTTTATTCTTTATTTTGGAACAGGGTCTCTCTGAGTTGCAAAGGGCTTCAGTAAGCAGCTGAGGCTGTCCTTGAGCCACGATCTTCCTGTTTCAGCCTCCCAAATGCTGGGATTACAAGCCTGAGCCACCAGGGTGCATTTTCCCAATGGGATGGGGTCACATGGCACCAACAGACCACTTAGCTTATGTACAGTCTGATTTTGAAGCACAGGAGGGTACAAGGCACAGAACTCCCTCTCCAGAAGCAATTCTGTTTGTGGGTGAAGCCTACTGACTAAAATAAAAAACCCAACCCTGTCCCCAAATAGCAGATGGAGAAGCAAGCCAGTTGCATTCTCATTGGGTGGTAAGATGGACATTAGGCAGTTGTAGATGTGATAGGCAGAAATAAGAATTTAGCAGCTCTCCTGGCCCACACAGGACCCGAGCTTTGAATGATTTAACATGTGAGTTGATGAATCAAGTAAGCCAATCAAGTTATAGTTTGATTGAATCATCTATCCCTGAACTGGTTTAAGAGAGCTTCAGACCCTAACATGGATTAGACACTCACTGCGTGCCAAGGTGATTACAAGTGCTTTCCCATTCTTTAATCTTCACAAGACTCTGAGATAGATGATATTATTACCCCTTTGTACAAAGGAGGAAATGAAGCTCAGAGAGGCCAAGTAATTTGCTCATGTCACTGAGCTGGCATATGGAGGGTTTGAAAGCAAGGCACACTCTGACCTCTTACAAATACTTTCTCTCACTATAATATGAAAAACAGCATACATGTCCTATGCACAGGACAGTAAAAACCGACAAGGCCAAACTTCACCCTCTTTGTGATACACTGAATGCAGTGTAAGTTGTAAGTGTATACCCACAGATTGTGAAGAGGTAATATAAAATATTTCCAGAAACAGACTACTTTTAAAATTCCAAGTTCTGCATATATAGAGATAGATAGATAGATAGAAAGATATATATATATATGATAGATACAGATATAGATATAGATATAGATATTTGGTGGTACTGGGGTTACTGGAAGCCCTTCCACCTCCGGCTACACTCCCATTGGCTACACTCCCAGACCTATTTTTTTTAATACCTTTTTATGTGGAAACAGGGTCTCTTAAGACAGCGCTGCTGGCTTTGAACCTGCGCGATCCTCTTGTCTCTGCCTCCCAAGCGCGGGGATTACAAGCGTGCACCACCACGCCCTGCAAATTCTGCTTAAATTTTTAATTCTGTTTAAAACTCAGATCTGTTTGGGAATTGGGGGAAATACACAGGCTGTCTTTGAAATGATTAGCCTTTACAGCAACTTAAAATTTTATCTAACACAAGAAACATCTTGTTATACACGTTTACTCAAGATTGACACTTAGATATTTAATAACAATGTTTAGTATACACATCCGTCCCTACTCCCACCTCCCAAAACAAATAAACTGATTAAATGGTGCTTGAATTATTGCTAATATGCAGTATTAAAGTCAAAATCATTTGCTTTTTAAATAAAGAATAAAAAGACATTTAGTTTAAATATAGTCAACACAATTTTACCTTTGATTTTTACAAACTTAAATTTCTAATATTTTTTTACTTCCAACCTGACATTTCAAACCATCTTTACAAATATGAAAATTATCTCTTGAAGGCATACTGAATGTTAAGAAATATTTTGATCTGAAAATAAAACTGCTAGGTGTATAAATAACATTTTAAAGTACAAAGGTGGTACTGTAATTATGTACTTCATTTTCCAGAAATTGATTGGTCTTAGAGGCCAAGAATGAAATATGCCCCATAGAAAAAACAGAAGGAAAAAAATCTGGGCTCCAAATCTTGCAAACATTTCAGAAATGTAAGACTTCTAAGCCTTAAATACAAAAGTCAGCTTTGCAAACATTTTGAATTGTTTGTCATATCTTTTTTTTTTTTTTTTTTTTTTGGTGGCCAAAGTCAGAGTAACTAACGTAACTAACTGTCCCTGGAAAGGAGCCAGGGGAATGGTGTGAGTTCCAACAATTTCTCTGACTTGACCTGGTTTGTGGTCACATGAATGCATATATATGTAAAAATTCAGCAAGATGTAAATCCATGATTTGTATCTTTTAACTATATGTAGATTATCCCATTTTATTATGTCATTGTAATGACACCAAGTCAAATAGTTGATTGATATTCCCGCAAATACACATCACCATAAGTGCAGCTCCTGAACTGTGAGCACTGGATACATCACAGAATGGATGTTGGCTAAGGCATTGATTGTCATGGGTGGATGATATCCATTGAAAGGTGAAAGGTGATTATTTTTTAATTTTTTTATTGGTACATTATAGTCATATATCTTAATGGAGTACAAGATGGTAGAGTCATACATGCACACATCACTCATTTAACCCTTCCCCAATTCCCACCCCATTCCCTCCCCCTCTCATGTTTGGCTTAGGAATTGACTTTGGTATGTTTGTGAATATATAATATGCATTAGGGCATTTCCCTCTTCCTCTCGCCCATCCCCCTCAGTTAAGTTGCCATATTTGCTCATCTGTGATTTCTCCTTCCTTGTCTAGAGTTCCTCCTATGACCATTTTTATTCATAGCTTCTACATATTAGGGAGAACATCTGTTTTTTTTTTTTTTTTACTTTTTGTAACTGACTAATCTCACTTAGCATAATGTTCTCCAGTTCCATCCATTTCCCTGTAAATGACATAATTTTGTTCTTCTTTATAGCTGAGTAAAATTCT
Source organism: Muscardinus avellanarius (assembly GCF_963383645.1). Lineage (NCBI taxonomy): Eukaryota > Metazoa > Chordata > Mammalia > Rodentia > Gliridae > Muscardinus > Muscardinus avellanarius. The sequence goes on along the minus strand of NC_137805.1, from coordinate 8,632,299 downwards.
ATCGTGTACACATCCCATAGTTTTGTAGTCCATTCATCTGTTGATGGACATCTTGGCTGGTTCCATAGTTTGTTAACTGTAAACTGTGTGGCTATGAACATAAATATGCATGCGATAGTTTGGTAGTTTGGTTTCCATTCTGTTGATTATTAAATGAGGGGGTTGATAGGTAAAAACAATGGAACATGACCGAAGACGGAATATCTAAGGGACAGAGAAGAACAGGTTCTGTGGGGTGGGTGTGCTTGAGTCTGAGAGGAAGGAAATTCTGCCCAAAGACATAGGAGTGCATCTTGAATATTTCAGAAATCTTAACAAATATTAAAGGAGTGATGTTATTGATGCTGTAAGAGTCGGTGGCTCCCTCATCCTCAGTCTCTTTACAATTCCACAGTGGAGCCCAGTGCTTCTCTATCTACTAATTTGGCTCACCCAAAGCATCTGCAGATCTATATGGCTTTTCTTCTGCACAGCAGAATTGTTAACTCTGCAACATTTCTTTGATTTCTGTAAGTTACATAGAGAATAAAAATTACATGTATTTTCTTTTCCTTTTTGAAAATGAGACTCCTTTGTGCCAAAGACAACAGTCTACTTATCTGGGTTACAGGTATGTTCACATTTAAAAGATTTTGTCTCTTTAAAACCCTATGAAAGGATTAAGAATACACACTGAGATTTTTCTACCAACTGTTAGGAAAGGCTAAGGCAGAAAGAGATTCTTTTGCATCCAGCAGCTTCAACAGCAGCGACTCTCAATCAAAGCTGTACATTGACTTCACTTGGGAGCGTGTGTGCATTCCTGAGACTAGAACCTCTCCCCATACCAAGTATATGTCCAGTGGTGGTTCCAGGCATCTCTAAATTCTAAATCTTCCTGGGTGATTTCAATGTGTTGCATGATTGGAACCATACTGCTAGATTTCTTTTCCTGCTATTCAAAGTCCTCTACTCAAAGAGTAGTAACACGAGTGTCAGCTGGAATCTGGTTAAAAATGCAGTCTCAGCCTTTTCCAGAACTCCTGAAGCACAATCCTCATTCTAACCAAGACTCCAGGTAACTCATATGGACACTAAAATCTGGAAGCACTGTGATTATCTCCTTTGGCTTACTCCTGTGGTATCTTCTTGTGTATAAAAAGACACACACGTGCACATGCGCGTGCACACATACTCTCTCTTCTCTCTTCTCTCTCTCTCTCTCTCTCTCTCTCTCTCTCTCTCTCTCTCTCTCTCAGGGAGAATTGTTCAACACATAGGCACCTCTAAATATCTTAGATATAAATATATATGGTGAAAGAGAGAGGTTATCAATGAAAAAATATATTTTCTAGGTCTTAAGTCCAGATTAGTAGGGTCATTGCTGTTTGATTAAAAAAAAAAACACAAAGAAACAGTAATACAAAACAGGGGGAAGTAATTGATTTCCAGCACAAAGCTATCCTCTAGGGTATTATATTCCCAGCACATGTTATGTGACTTAATAATGGAGAGTATTTATATTATTATAATTGTGTCCAAATACCCCAGAGGGCAAGTTTAGGTCCAGAATGCAGCAGTCTACAAAGAGTTTACTAGGTAATTCTGTTCACTCCCTCAAGGAAATTAACAGAGCCCCCAAAATGCTTGCACCAACACAGAAAGAAAATCCACTTCAATCTAAGTTACCTTGATAAATTAAAAGAGGAGATCCTATAAGTCCCCATCTCTTAAGTGATATTTTAGATAAAGATAGACCCACACAACCAATATACACTAGAAGAGACTCAAACAATATTATCTTACCTTTTTTCAAACCTGTACTGCATCAGTTGTGTTTTTGTGTTATGACTGCTGATTTCTCAAAAAGATACTCTAAGAAAACTGAAACCTAGTTCTGCCTTTCTCCTTGGAACATTCACGAGGAGATAGCTTATTAGATCACGCAGTGTTCTGTAAAACAGCCTCATGTAACATTTGCTTACAGATGAGAGTGAGAAAGTTTTGCTTTCCTATATACTAATTTCCCACTTCCCTAATCTATTGATAAATATCTTGAGACCATTTAAGTGTATATCTAAATGGTCTGAAAAAACATCAAATTTATAGCTTAACTATTATGTTTCTGTGTACAACCAGTATGTTTGGGTCATTTTAATGCTATTTCTCCCTTTTATGATTTATATTTTTATGGTCCTTACTCTTTAATTGTATTTATAATTTGGCACACTCTTATTATGTGGGATTTCATTACATATTACTGTCAATCCTTTTGGGGAATAAAACTTTATCAGTTCTGGTGTTTAATATGTGTTCCTGAAACAATCTATTCAAATAATCTTCAGCATTTATAAACTCCTTCTCCTTCTGAGCCAGGACACTGGAGTAAGCAAATCAACTAGGGTCTTCATTTACTTATTAAGAAAACACGAGCCTGTGGCATTAGAGTAAACCTAATACAAAGCTGTCAACATCGTCAGTGCCTTAGCAATAGACTACAGAGTTGTGTTGTCTGTGGGAGCTACAAAAAGTCTTTATATTCAGACTGCACCCAAGAGCAAATTAATAAGAGTCTCTATGGTGCAGTCCAGACAACAGCAGTTCTAAACTTCCCCCATGTGATTCCAATCAGCAGTCAACTTTGAAGCCAGCACCCTAATGCAGTACATATTAAACCCTACTACACACACAAACCCCCTGTGCTTCCGGTCACTCGGATGCCTACTGAGATGGTGTGGTGGAGGCATGAGGTTCTGAACTTCTAGTAACTCTCTGGCAAAGCTGGGGTTGCTCATCTGCAGAGTATATTCTTGGAGCTGCAAAGTCATGAAGATCAAGTTTCTTTGACAGCCGGGTTGGAATTTGCACATTCCAAAGCAAAGGAGATCAATGTCACATTGTGGCGAGAGCATCATGTGGTGCACTTGGTGGTGTGTACCGTACTTCCAGAGCTGTCACTGGCCACTGTGCAGCCTTCGTGAGGTCACTTTACCCTTTTAGCTTGGTCTTGGCTTCCTGTCTGTACTGAGAGAGTTTGTGTGTTAATCAGATTTTTATCGCTGTAGAAAAAGCCCCAGGAAAATTAGCTTAAAGGATGAAAGATTGGGTTCATGGTTTTAGAGGCTTCAGTCTATGGTAAGCTAGACAGACAGACAGACAGACAGACAGACAGACAGACATTGACCAGGGACAAGATACACCCCCAGTGACCTACTTTCTTCACTTAGATCCTGTCTCCTAATATTTCTGCCACCTCCCAATAGTGTTGTCTGCTGTGGTGCCCATCAATAGACTAACCCATTGGTGAGGTTATAATCCAGTCATTTCTGAAAAGCCCCACCTCTAGACATGGCAGCTTTGGGACATGAGCTCAGCACATGAGCCTCTAGGGACACTTCTTATTCAAACTGTGACAGTAACAGTTTGTCTGGACTCCTCCCAGCTTCCACATTCTGGGGCTCTGAAGGCTGTCTTTGCATCTAAGCTGCTCTAAGTAGTTATAGCTCTTACAGCTCTCCTGCAAAGAAGCTGACTTGATAAATAAAAAACATCCTATGGTATTTAACTACTAGGAGAGAAATTTTTATCCATGAACTGCAGGTAGCATATATTCCTTATTCCTTTAAATACCTAGAAAAAGCACCAAAGAACTCCCAGCTTAGACATATGAGCCCATGCTGCCACAGACTGTTTGGTATCTGGACATGTTTTCAACACTGTCAAGTGCGATGGGTTGATGCACAAGTGGTCTCAATTCTCTTCTCCTGTCTGTTTCCATGGCCTTTGCAATGGGACTTGGAAACTCCTCCCGCCACCACCTCAGGAGATAAGTCTGTTTCCCTTTGACTTTGGGTTTAGCCACATGACTTGCTCTGACCAAGAGAACACAGCAGAGTGCCTACTCAAGACTCAGCTTCTAGATGTGGTGAGCTGTGAACCTGCCCAGTGGCCCTGTGACTGAACCTGGACTAGCCAGGTGAAGAATGAGAAATGCATGGAAACAAGTTATCCCAGCTGAGGCCAGCCTAGATCAGCCAGCCGACTCAGCAGCTGACAGATGAGTGAGCCCAGATGGGACACATAGAATGGCCATCGAGGTGCAGACCAGATTGCCAACTTGCAGAATTTTGAGGAATAATAAGTGCTCATTGCTTTAAGGTCTTCTCAGAGTATGGCAAATATACAAAATATAAACTTGTCATCTTAAGAATTTTTATATTTTTACATATACAGTTTGGTGGCATTAGGCACATTCACACATTTGTACAGCCATGGCCACTATCCTCTTCCAGGAAGTATTGTGTGTGTGTGTGTGTGTGTGTGTGTGTGTGTGTGTGTGTGTGGTACTGGAGTTCCTGGAAACCCTTCTACCTCCAGGCTACACTCCCAGACCTATTTTATTTGGAAATAGGGTCTCTTAATCCAGTGAGGCTGGCTTTGAACCAGTGCGATCCTCCTGTCTCTGCCTCCCAAGCGTGGAATTACAAGCGTGTGCCACCATGCCTGGCCTCTTCCAGGAAGTTTAATCATTCCACATAGAAACCCTGTACTCACTAAACCATAATCCCTTCCTTTCCCCAGTTTGTGAATCGTAAAGTAAATCTATGATTAAATGTGTGTGTGTGTGTGTGTGTGTGTGTGTGTGTGTGTGTGATGCCATGAGCATTTTATTTCTGAGATATATACCCAGCCTTATTTCATTTTTTTGTTGTGAAAAGGTTCTCACTAGGTGACTGAGAGTCCTGCTAACTTGATGAGGCTGACTTTGAACCTACCGTACTCCTGTCTCAGCCTGCAGACTTGTCCCACCACACCTAGCTTCTATGTTTAAATTCTTTCAAGAAGTCTCTATACTGTTTTCCACAGTAAATTCTCCATTTGACAATCCCATCAGTGATTCATGAGGATTCTCTTTTCCACGTCCTTGAAACCTTTGTCATTTTGCTTTAATTTTTAAAAATTACAATAGACATCCCAGTGGGTGCGAAGTGGTACCTCACTGTGGTTTTGATTTGCATTTCTCCAATGACTAGTAAAGTCCAGCATCTTTTTCAATACTCATAGGATCTCTGTATATCTTGTTTGGAGAAATGTCTAAGTCTATTGCCCTTATTTAAATTGGATCATTTGTTTGCTGTTGTTGTTATTGTTTGAGTTATTCGTATAATCTGAGTGTGTACCACTTAAATATGCTTTATAAATATTTTCTGTCATTTTGTGGTTTGTCTTTTCACTATCTTGATAGTATCCTTAAAATCCAACTTTTCAATTATTTTTTCTTTTGGTGCCTTTACTTTTGTTTTTATATCCAAGACATTACTACCAAATCTAATACCATAAAGCTTTCTACTCTATATTTTTATCTCTTGTTTAGGACCATGATCCATTTTGAGCCATTTTCCATATATGATGTAAGGTAAGGGTTCAACTTCATTCTTTTGTATATGGGTACCCCGTTTTCCCATCTCTAGTTATTGAAAAGCCTCTTTCCTCATAGTCGTGGCACTCTTCTGGAATTATTCCCAGAAGTGCTCTATCCCATGGCCTTGATGTCTGTTCTTATGCCAGCACCATGCTATTTTGGGTTTTATTGCAGATTTATAGTAAGTTTTGCAATCCGGAAACTTGGGCACTGACTTCTGTAAGCTCTTTGGGTATCTTGTCACAAGGACAGTGTTCTGACCCTTCAGATTCCATATGACTTTTAAAATCGTTTCTATTTTCTTGTTGTGCTGCGGATTGAACCTAGGGCTAAGCAAGCATTCAACCACTGAGTCACACCCCAGCCAGGGATATTTTCCTATTTTTGCAAAAGCACTGTTAATATTTTGATAGGAATTACACTGGGTTTGTAGATCAGTTTTGATAGTACTATCACTTAACAGTAAGTCTTCCGGTCTATGGCAACAGGATGTCTTTCCATTTGTTCATTCATGCCTTCCTTAATTTATTTAAGCACTGTTTTAGTTTTCAGTCCATTTTCAGTATCTTTAGTATCCCAGTGCTTTAGTACACAGAATTATTTGTGATAATAGATGACTGTTCCACTATTGATACTGGTCCAGGCCACTGACTCTAAGCCTACTGATATCTCTGCTGAGCAAAAGGCTCTCAGCAAAGGATTAACCTTTTGCATTTGCAAAACAGGTTGTCAAGGAAACTGCTTGTCCTAGGTCTTCTGGTTTCTCTACAGGGTCTTCCATGGGGATAACACTTTTGTTGTCTTTTGCCTCTTTACTCACTGTCTCCCTGTGGCAGGGAGCAGGATTTAGCTGATGCAGGAGAAAGAAGACAAAGACACATGTGTGGCTCAAGGGATCTGTTCTTCCTGTTTCTTGGAGAGCTTCCCTGTCTGCATAATCTGTATATTCTATTTCCATGTGGCAAGAACTCAGAAATTTTCTCCTGGAGGCCAGGAGTCCCATTCTGACCCATTACGGGCAGGTGATGGTGTGGGTAAAAAGTCTCTCCCTGTGGGAAACCAAGTCAGTATCAGCTTTGCAGCGCTCTCTCATATTTAAGCTGGAGGGTGAGGTAAAGATGTATGTACATAAAGATGTATGTATGAAGCCTCATAGGTAAATGGGAGCTCAGAAAAATAAAGCTGATATCTACACCTCCATTTAATATTTTTGCACTCTGAATTCAAAGTCTTCAAAGTTATTATTCACTTAGCCTAAATGCCATAGTTAAGTGTAATAATTTGAATCAGTCCTTAAAGTAGGAGGAAACCAAGCTGATATTTCATGAATTCAAGAACTGGAGGGAGGTGCTACTGGTAGAAGTAAAAAGACGTTAGTAGACAAAAAGGAGTGGGTTCTGTAACAGTAAAATTATGCTCTACTATTCACTCTGTACTACCACCTAGCTCTTGTTTTTGATCTCCCTAACAGTCTCAGGAAGTATGTATATACTGTTATGCCTTATTTTACTAACAATAAAAGAAAAATTATGATTGCCTAATTTTCTACAGCTTTTGTTTTTTTTAAAAAAGTGCCTTTATTGGCACATTGTAATTATACATCATAGGGAGGTTCATCGTAATAAAAACATACATGAACACAGCACTGGTTGCAGACTGAAATATCATTTCATGTCTTCACCCTTCTCTGTAATGATTGCGCATCACCTTCTTTGCAGTTGACTTTATGATTTCTTTCTGAAGAGTATGTGGTTGGCCACATCCTTTGTGTTGGCCATTAGCATATTAATGGACCGATGAAAGACTGGCTGCTCTGTGCATTCCTTAGCTTCTTGAGTTCCTGCCACCTGCCCTGGAAAGAACCTGATCTGGTAGTTGCTGTTCTATAATTAATGCCAAGAGACACCTTGAATTGGTCTGAATCCACGATGAAGCCTGAAGCTTCACACAGGATAACCTTACCAACTGCCGGCACATAGACAAGAAAAAGAAATGTGTGCTGTTATAAGACATTGCAATTTGGGGTTTGTTTGCTCCGTGGCGGTTTTGCAATCACAGGTGACTAATAGTGTGATGGAGTCAGGATAAAGTCTTAATGAGGTCTGTATGCAGTGCTCTTGTTACTACTTCCTGTTGCAGAGCCTAGGGACTAATACTGCCTACGGCAGCCCCATTGCATTGAGGTGGGGCAGAATCCCTCCACGTCTAGGATGTGCTGGCATAGATGCTCACCTGCGATGCACTAGTCTGTTTTATGGTTAGAGCCTCAGGCTGATTTATAGGTCAGTTGCGGAGAATCTAGAGATTCTTTTTTTGTTTTATTTGCAGTTCATTCAATTCTTATCATTTTGTACTGCAAGATTTTTTCATGCTAGGTTGGCAACTTGTAAAAAAAAAAAAGCTTGGTTTATATGCAACATTTGACAGACGTGAGATTCAGAGCTGCTCCAGATCAGTCAAGTGTGACCACAGCATCTGAGCAAATGCAGAAAGGACCCTCTATCAACCAAGTTTGATTTCCTTTGGGGGAATAATTTGAACTTAATCCAAGTAATTTCTCATCTTGCTTAAATGCACATAGAGCTTTAGCAGACAAAAATCGAGCTTGGGCAGGCAAAAATCCATTTATTCAATATATTCTTTAACCAGAAAATGACAAAACAGAAAACAAAATGCAAGCAAGCAAACAAAACAAAAGGTAACACGCCATCAGTGTTCCGCATTTCAGTTTCTTTCCCGCTCAGTCACAGATGGTTGAGACAGAGGTGGCTTTGATAGGAAAGCCATGTTAATTTATTGTGCCTCATTTTGTTTTGGCACAGAATGCAAGACGTTGGGAGGGACCATTTCCAACACAGAAGCATAGTACAACATAGCAGGGTGTAGGTGGGGCAGCCTTAAGAAGAGACATCATGGATGCTTCTAGAAAAAAAAGTGGCCAAATTTCCTAAAAGCCACTTGTCGATAAGCAGCTACTTAGGGAGGCCCTCTGTAACATAGTGGGGCATTGTTTCAAAATAAAAATTATGTTGCCGGGCGTGGTGGCGCACGCTTGTAATCCCCGCCCTTGGGAGGCAGAGACAGGAGGGTCGCGCAGGTTCGAAGCCAGCCGCGCGCGCTGGCTTAGGAGACCCTGTTTCCAAATAAAAATATAAAAATAGGTCTGGGAGTGTAGCCCGAAAGTAGAAGGGCTTCCAGGAACCCCAGTACCACCAAAAAAAAAAAAAAACAAAAAAAACAAAATAAAAATTATGTTATCCAGTTCCATTCATTTCCCTATAAATGATATAATTTTGTTCTTCTTCATAGCTGAGTAAAATTCCATTGTGTACATATCCCATAGTTTTATAATCCATTCATCTGTTAATGGACATCTTGGTTGGCTCCATAGTTTGACAATTGTAAATTGTGTGGCTATGAACATAGATATGCATGATTAGTTGGGTAGTTTGGTTTCCATTATTTTGGGTAGAGAGGAGGAACTCTGGACGAAGAAGGACAAACTATAGATGAGCAAATAAGGCAACCTAACTGAGGGCGGTGGGAGAGGGGTAGAGGGGAATTCTGTAATGTACATGGTGTACATTCACAAACACATCACAGTCAATCACCAAGCCAAACGTGAGCAAGAGGGAGAGGGCGGGACTCGGATAGGAGTTGGCTAAGGGTTGAGGGATGTGTGCATGTATGCCTCTTGCACTCCATTAAGATGTATGACCACAATGCACCAATACAAAAGTTTAAAAAAAAGAATAAAAAATATGGCTGCAGATGTAGCTCAGAGGTAAAATGCTTATGGGTTCAATCCCCAGTCTGTCTGTCTGTCTCTCTCTCTCTCTCTCTCTCTGTCTCTCTCTCTCTCTCTCTCTGTCTCTCTCTGTCTCTCTCTCTCTCTCTCTCTCTCACACACACACACACACACACACACACACACACACACGCCAACTGGAACAACACTTATTTTCTTAATGTCTAGAAATTTCTACTTTCTCCTCTGTGTTTTCCTCCTATTTTGCTGAGTTCCTTCAATACATTCAACCTCAGTCTTCAGGTTTCAATTTCTATCCTTCTTAAACCAGAGAATCAGCACCTCCTGCCCCTGCAGGTTTCTGCCCCTCCATGGATGATCTCCAAGGCACACACACCTTCTGCCCTAGAGGAAAATTCAGGATCATTATTTCATACACTTTCTCTTGACCAGCTAACCTCTGCACCCTCTACCACCACATACACATGTTAATCAGCAAAAACTGCCTGAAGCCATACTGCATGATTGGGTCTGCTTATTTCTAGACAGCTTCTGGATTCTAGTTATTTTTCTAGTTGTACAGGTAACATTACAGTGTTTGCAATGCAATATATACACTGTGTGATGTGCACTTTGGATGTAATCTTCATTAAAACCCTAGGAAATTGGCATTATTATTTTCTCCATGATATAGGTATGCAAGTTGAGAGCTGAACCAGTAAGTAGGAGAACTGTGCATTTGAACCCTGAGCATTTGGCTACAAAATCAATATCTTAATTAGTACACGCACATTGTTAACATTAGGAAAATACCTTACTACTTGAGTATTGTACTAAAAGCTTTACTTATATTTCCAAATCTAATTCACTCAACAATCCTACAAGGTCGGATAAATTGTTATCCTGATCTAACATAAGAAGAATAAGATATGGAGAAAGGTAAGCCATTCTGTCAAAGCCACATTTCAGTAGGGGAACCAGGTTTTGAAGACGGTTCTCTGTAGGTCCAAAGCTTTTGCTATTAAACAGTTATACATCTCTATTCAGAATAATTGCACCCCAATTTGGAGACCTCTGAGGTCTCTACCTGCTTCTTGAGCCTTACTAATCTGGTCTACTCTGCCCCTCTCTCACCCACACACCAACCACACTGTTCTCTTCTCTCTCTCTCTCTCTGTGGACACACGCTCATCTGGAGAGATGAGGAAAAGGTGCCCCTATTGTCTTGATACTGTTTGCTTCCTCAGAGGGACAATGGAATACCAAGAGCCAGGCATTCTGTATGGGGAAAAAGAGTACAAGTGTTCCCACATTCACTTGTTAAGGTGTTATCTGGAATTCTAGCCTGTTATATAGCACCGCTGTCCTTATAGAATGAGGTACAGAGACAACAGATGTTCTAATTGGAGCTCTTCTGAAAGCCGACTCTAAGAAAAGACTTCAGTGAAGCTTTATTGTTTGGAAGGAGACTCCAGGAAGCCACAAGAAAGTATAAATAGAAAACGTAGATGAGAAAATAAGGTGACCCATCTGAGGGGGATGGGAGGGAGAAGAGGGAAATTCCCTAATGTACATGATAGACGTTCACACACATATCAAAGTCAATCATTAAGCCAAACAGGAGAGGGAGGGAGGGAAAGAGTGGGAACTGGAAAGGGCTGAGTGATGTGTGCACGTATGCCTCTACCATCTTGTACCCAAATAAAATGTATGCCTGTAGTGCACTAATGAAAAAATTTCTAAAAAGTACAAGTACGGTGGAAATGAGACAATTCCACCGTGGATGTATCGCTCAGCTGGTCAGTACTCAGCAAATGGACCTCAGTCCCGCCAGACTTTCTGAGGCGCCATACAGAATTCTTGTCAGAATTGCCCCCACTAAGGGACAGGAAAACGGAGGCATTCGTCCAAGAACTCCCTTCCTGCTTTGATTAAGGATGAGTTAGAGAGGGCATCAGTTTTCTGAAGTTTCTGGTCACACCTGTCATGTAAGAGAAAGGCTGTGGACACAGAGCAGATGCGAATCTGTCAGTGTGAACAGGCTCAGTCCACTACAGCTACAGCTAAACTCAGGTGAGCCAGAGGCTACCACGTGACTCTGCAGTGGGCTTTGCACACAGACAGTTGTAGGCTTCAATATCTTCCCTATTACCTGTTAACTATAAGTCATCATATAACACATGTAATTATACACAGAATTATCTGTACATGTGTATATGTGTATAATTACATGTATTATACATTAACTGTCAAACATCAGGCATCATGCAATACAAATTACATGATGATACATTACTAGATTGATTGGAGAGAGGATCAAGTGAGACAGGGTAGATGTTAACATCTGGTATAGTGCCAAATACACAGAACAAAATTATTGCTTCTCCATTGGACTTAAAGTGAAGGGAAGGCCAGGCATGGTGGCTCACACTTGTAATCCCAGCATTTGGGAGGCTGAGACAGGAGGATCACAGTTTTACGGACAACCCCAGCTACTTAGTGAGGCTTTTTACAACTCAGTGAGACTCTGTTTCAAAGTAAAGAATAAAAAATAGGGCCGGGGATGTAGCTCAGAGGTAGAATGCCCCTGGTTTCCATCCCCAGTACCGCCAAAAATAAAAGTGAAGGTAATTTGGACAGACTAGATGGTCAAATGCATATCTACCAATGCTAGTGTCTTTGCTTAATGTTCCAAATGCTTAGTAGGTGTTCACTGAAGAAATGAAGAAATAAAAGACTCAAAGTTTGGCGGGTGTGCTTGGAGGAATAATAACTAAAATGGTATATAATGTTATTAATAAAGACAAATCTCATAATCATGATATTGAGCGGAAGAAGTCATGTGCAATGGAGCAGATACTCTATAATTCCATTAAAATAAAGTTAGAAACCTGCAAGATCTATGGTGGATCGTGGTCACTCTTGGGGTGGAGAAGAATGAAGTGGGGATGGGGTGGACTCTGGGGTCAGGAGGAGCTTATGATCCTGTGATTTTGCTCCACTGTGTTTGCTTTGTAAAACTGTGTGTGTACACACTTACAACTTCTGCTGAGCACTTTTCTGTACGCATGGTAAATGTCAAGCGACATTTTAAAAAAATTGAAGGTAAGGGAGTGCAGGCCTTGGCTTTTAAGAGTTTCTAGGGCCTGCATCCCCATGGAATGAGAAATACAGATACCAAAAGTTAATCTCCCACTATGTGCATCTTAAAAAGATATAAAAGAGCCATTTTAGAACATTAACTAAAATTTAGGTTAAAATTCTTTTAATGATTGATGTTTAAAAAACTAAAGAACCACGTTTCAGACAGGTGTAGTGGTGCATACCTCAGAGACTCTCAGCAAATTAGCAAGAATCTATTTCAAAACAAAAATAAAAAGGACTCTGGCTGTAGCTTGGAGGTAGAATGCTCCTGAGGTCAGCCCCCAGTACCCAAACAAACAAACAAACAAACATTTTTCATATTCTCAAATTCCCCCTCCTCCAGGGTATTTAGAAAGAGTAGGATCCTTACAGTGGAGAAGCCTTGCAGGCACCAGCTTCACTGGTCAGAGAGAGTGGCACCAGCCATGGGCACAGGGAATCCAAGCAGCACCTGACCAGGTGCGGCAGGCAGACCCAGCATCATTTCTCTGCCAGTGTTGCTGGAGGTGCATCACCTGAGCCCAACTCTGAGGAACCACGAAAGCCAAGTAGAGGGACAGCCTACGAAACAACTAGCCTGTACTCCTGAAAAGCGCCCAGGCCCACACTGACCCAAGGGAAGGCAGACGAGCTCTGTCACACCCGGGAGATCTAAAGAGACGCAACAACTCAGTTCATCAGGGGAAGTTGAAGCAGAGCTTCATGCTTGGGGCAACTGCAGAAGCTTCCTGGGGCTTGGGGAATAAGGGACAATACGTTCTCCGTTTTGCTGTCCTGATGTCGATGGTGGCATATGACTGAGTACAAGGTGCTCTTTTTTGCTAGTGTCTCAGTCCATTTTGGCCACTTTAACAGAGTACCAGAGAGTAGATCTTGAGAACAACAGATTTTTTTCTCCTCTTCTGGTGGCTGGGACTTCCAAGATCATAGTGCTGGTAGATTCAGTGTCTGAGGAGTGTGTGTGTGTGTGTGTGTGTGTGTGTGTGTTTGGGTGTTCCCACTTTCTGCTTCATAGACAACTGGCAGCTGTGTCCTCATCACTGCATTTGGTGAGGATGAGAGGGGAAGGGCCCTCTCTGGGGCTTCTTTTATATAAAGAACCCTCATTAGATAATCACTACCAAAGGCCCCCACCTAAAAATACTATACATTAGTGGTTAGGACATCAGCATACAAAGTTTCAGGAGACACATATTCAGTCTATAAAGGAAAGGAAGCATATACCATAGTAATCAGATATCATGAGGCCTCAATTCTGTAACTTAATCTCAACAGATTCAGAGCAAAAAGTTCCTCCTGCGGTGCTTACAACTTGTCTGTGAATGTGAGATTATTTGAAAGAAAAATGATCAGCAGAGAACTTTCCAGGAATGCATCAGCTGAGAGGCCTCCAGATGTCAAAGGACGTTTGTCCAAGAGCACAAGGTGGAAATGGTCCTTCCTGGAATAGGATTAAGTGGGCCAGCCATCCTGAGGTGTCTCCAGGTGGGATGCAGTGTTCAGACACATATGATCTTCGGTAATGTCTTTTCATTTGATTTTCAGTCTCATTTTCAAAAGCAGGGGGAAAATATTTTAAATATCAAATATCGTCTCTGTACAACCTGACAGGGCATTTTAAAAAGAGCAATGTGTGTGCAGTGTGCACATATTCTCAAATTAGAAGCAAGATTAATAGGGGGACCCCAGAATGAATTAATTTATAGGGAGCTGCTGAAACACTATTTGAATCATTTAGATTAAATTTGCTTTGCTGGACAGGTCGCTTCTACTGTGTTCTGTTATCAGTGCTAGATTGGCCCTGACAACGCTAATTAATTAAACTGTCTGGCTGCAGCTCTTTTATCTGATGCTACTGGTAATGGAAACATGGATTGAAAGAAGAGAAAGGGAGACCTCTAGTCATGGAGGCTATTCAGCAGGACGAAGAGAAAGGCAAAGCCGGTGCAGATCTGGTGAATTAAGAATGTCTCTTTACCAAGTCACACCCATTAATGGGAAAGTATGGATTCAACTGCTGGATGAAAGAACGGCCCGCCCTGGCATCCCGACGGTGGGGCTTCTGCTTCACGCAGCCTGTCTAGAAATGCAGAGGGATTTGCCTTTTGCTTTTGTGCCCAGGTCAGCTGATTTGCAGGTTCAGGTCGAGTGTGAGCCCTGCAAACGATTCAGGAGAACTCAGCCACAGCTGGAGCCTCACGTCTGCTGCCCTGAGCAACTGAGTGTCCTGCTCTCCAGGTAGATGAGAATTAGAGATGCCACAATTTAACCCTGCACAAGCAGCCACGTATTCGAGTGGAGGACAAAACAGGTGCAGATGGACGCCATTCCTTGACTCCTTCAAGGCCTGTGTGTGGTAAGGGTGACACCTTTCCTGGCGCAGTGAGGACAATCTCACCACCAGCAGTCTATCAGAGAGCCTGGAGTGGTGGTGCACATCCCTGCACTTGGGAGGCAGAGACAGGAGGATCTCACAGGTTTGAAGCCAGCTGCACTGGCTTAAGAGACCCTGTTTCCAAATAATAGGTGTGGGAATATAGCCCGGAGGTAGAAGAGTCTCCAGGAACCCCAGTACCACCACCACCAAAAAAAAAAAAAAAAAAAAAAAAAAGCTATCAGAGGCAGATGGCAGGGATTTCCCACATCAGCCTGTTATGCATACTCTCCTGAGAGATTTTACACTCATAAAATGTAGCATTAAAAACGACTAATTTTGCTTGGTGTGGTGGCGCACGCTTGTAATCCCCGCGCTTGGGAGGCGGAGACAGGCTGATCACGCTGGTTCGGAGCCAGCCTCTCTGGCTTAAGAGACCCTGTTTTCAAATAAATAAATATAAAATAGGTCTGGGAGTGTAGCCCGGAGGTAGAAGGGCTTCCAGGAACCCCAGTACCACCAAAAAAAAAAAAAAAAGACTAATTTTGCCACCTGCGGGTGGTGGCGCACATTTGTAATCTCGGTGCTTGGGAGGCAAGGCAGGAGGATCGCGCAGGTCCGAAGCCAGCCTCGCTGGCTTAAGAGACCCTTTTTTCCAAATAAAAATATAAAATAGGTCTGCGAGTCTAGCCTGGGGGTAGAAGGGTTTCCAAGAACCCCAGTATCACCAAAATAATAATAATAATAATGAAAATAAATAAATAAATAAATAAATAAATAAGCAAGCGACTGATTCTGGCAAATTTTGTTCTATAGAAATTTGAAAACTAGGACTAATATAGGTCGCTGGCACTTTAACACAGTGTATGTTCTTGTTTAAAATCCACATGGACCCTCAAAAATTGTCCCAAATGGAGTAGAAAGAAACTGGAAGGACATCTAATAGGCAGCACACTTAAATCCATTCTGCAGAAGTTTTATAATCAGTAAACAAGTGAAAGAAGTAAGGTGCCTAAGACTTACTTTCTCTCTATAATACCACTTGTAGTTTTCCTTTTTTTTTTAAATTGGGCACAGCTATTGTTTTGGAAGAATGATACAGATTTCAAAAACACTCAAGTCTGCCCCCTGGTGTGAAGATCAAGAAAAGCAACTGCAAGTGCTTAAAAGGCATCTGAAAAGTATCTGGGTGATAAAGCTAAAATAAAATTGAGGTATAGAAAACGTAATGAACAAGGCGGGTTAATATTCTGAAGGCATTAATAACTAGGCTAGTCATTATGAAGGTCATTAAAGAAAAAAATTGAAGCTGGGTGTGGTGGCACACGCTTGTAATCCCAGCATTCGGAAGGTGGAGACCAGAGGATAGGGGTTCTCAGACAGCCTCAGCTACTTAGCTAGGACCTTCGCAATTCAGCGAGACCCTGTTTCAAAGTATAAAAGGCTAAAAACATAGGACTTGGGGGTGTATCTTGGAAGTACAATGCTTCTGGGTCCCACCTGAAGTACCACACAAAATAAAATAATGAAAAGAAAAAAATAAAAAAGATCAAAAACTAGGACTGAGGGTGTAGCTCAGAAGTAGAATGCCCCCTGAGTTCCATCCCCAGTACCGCAAAAAAAAAAAAAAAAAAAAAAAAAAAAAGAATTAGAATGAGTCCTGTGGGTAATCAGACTATTATTATATACCTCTGTTACATGATGCCCTGCGATAGTTTGAACGTGGTCCTAGACCACCAGTTATGTCTGTTGTATTTCTCTGTGATTCTCAAACAAAATTACTGGGCGTGGGAGTACTTGCTGCTACACTCCCTCACTATGGAGTGGTCTTGCACAGAAAAGTAAATTTGCAACATTCATACTTAATACCATCTATTCAAAATCACTGATTTTGCTAGGGAGCGCTCCAGATGCAAGAGGAATTTTAGATAATGAAGGAGAAACTCCAGTAAAGCCAGGGAGTTGTTGGGGGGGGGGTTGGAAAGAGGGAAAATTAATGAAAATAAGCACTACATACATATGTAAGAACATATGAAAATGCCAATCTCAACACCCTGTATGGAGAAAGGGGATTGGGGAGGGAGCTGGAAGAAAAGCCTACCAAGTGTTGTGTGTATGTAATGACACTGTCACTGTGAATTACATTATGATGTGAGTCTATAAGGCACCAATAAAAGTATAAAACTTAAAAAATGTTAAAAAATCATTTGTTTGAAAAAAAAAGTAAAACATTTAAAATTATTTCAATGTTCTTGCTAAATTAATTTTAAAATGTTATTATCTAAGCCCGGTGACACAGGCTTGTAATCTCAGTACTTGGGAGGCTGAGACAGGAGGATTATAGGTTTGCGGTCAGCCTCAGCAACTTAGTGAGGCCCTCGGAAACTTAATGAGACCCTGTTTCAAAATAAAAAATGAAAGTTAGGGCTGGGGTTGTAGCTCAGAGGTACAATGCCCCTGTGATCACCCCAGATCTACAAAAAAAAAATGTTTTTATCTATGTATTTATATAATTTTTAAAAATTAGGCTGCATATTGACTGGTTCACATAGAATATAAGAATAAATTAGCTGGGCCTGGTGGCATACACTTGTAATCCCAGCATTCAAGAGGCTGAGAAGAGAGAATTGCAGTTCGTGGACAGCTTCAGCTACTTAGTGAGGCCCTCCGCAACTCAGTGAGACTCTGTTTGAAAATAAAGAATAAAAAATAAGGGAGGGGGTGTAGCTCAGAGGTCGAATACCCCTGGGCTCCATCCCCAGACCTGCAAAAAAGAATAAATTATATTCTCTCTTATTACTGGAAATACTTGTTATTGGCACAACCTCCTCTCCCCAGTTTTATTGAAGTATAATTAGTAAATAAGGATTATATATAAATCAATGAATGCAATAATTTATATATAAGTTATATATTATATATTATATATTATGTTATATGTGATACTTGTATATAATATATATTTAAAAATGAATAGCACAGTGGAAATATACCTAATATTTGAGTTATAAATATAAGATGCTGACATATTTATAATATCCTAAGGCATTTCTTTTTTATCTTTATAGCAAGACCTTCTTGATTATCTGCTTGGATCTACTTAAGATTTTTTTTTAAACTATTCTAGTATGTACCTCCCTCCCCTGGATTCTCTGTGTGCAGTTTCTAACAACATATACTTATAACATTGCTATAGTTTGAATGCATGGAACCCTTCAAAATTTATATGTTGGAACTTATGTCCCAATGTGAGGTGAGGCCTTTAGGAGATGACCTGATAGGAACTGCCTTCATAAAAGGCCTGAGGGAGGGAACTAATTAGTTATTCCCCCATCTATATGTCCCCTTTGTGTATGTGAGGATGAGCATTAAAGGTGCTATCTTAGAAGCAGAGACTAAACTCTCACCACTGAAATTGTCAGCACCTTGACTTTTCAGCCTCCAGAATGGTGTGAAATAAAGTTTTATTGTTTATAAATTTCCCAGTATCAGGTATTTTGTTTTAGCAGCAGGAATGGACATACTATCCAAAGGACTTCCCTTAAAGCACTGGGGGTACCTTGTCTGCATAGAAAGAGAGCCTGATAATTTATGTTACATCCCTTTCTGGAGAATGGCCCTCAGCTAATGGCTACTGATTGTAGGTGAAGGGGTACGGAGATTGCCACCCCAAATATGCCACTCTGGCAGAAAAATTTTGATCTAAAGTCTTTGAGAAAAATCCCAATGTATAAAAGTCTCATAGTATGAGCTCTCCATGCCCTTATCTGCCTGAAAGAAGAACCTAAATTCGCCTTGTGAAAAGGCCACCTACTCCACTCAGGAAAGGGGTAGCAGCCTTATCCCTGGAGATGAGATGGTTTCCAGAAAGCATCTACGCCAACATATTTACTAACCAGCACTATCTTCCATTATTTTCTTTCTACAATTTGCTACCCTTAAAAATCTAAACTCCCTTTCTTTGTCTCATTTTTCTCTACAACATTACTGATCATTTTAAAGATGTCGGGTAAGTCATGTTATGGTTTAGATCTGGAATGTCCCCCAAAGGCTCATGTGTTGAAGGCTTAGTCCTCAAGGCAGAAGTACTCAGAGTTAGAATTCTTGGGAAAAGATTGGATCACCAGGGCTCTCACATTATTAGCGGATTAGTCTATCAGTAGGTTGGCATTTTTGGTAGGTGGTAGAAGCTAGGAGGTAGGGCTTAGCTGGAGGAGAGAGGTCACTGAGGATGGTCCCTAGAAGGGTGGGTGTATCTTGTCCTACAACATCTCTGCCTGCTGTGTACCATGAGCTCCACCACAGCCCTCTGCCACGATGCTCTGCCTCACCTCAGACCTGGAGCAAATCCACCAACCTAACGAAAACCAGAAGCAAAAAATCTCCCCTCTTCTAAGCATTTTTCTCAGGCATTTTGTCCCAGTGATGAAAAACTGGTTAACATACACCCCCTGGAGTTTCGCATCACTGATTTTTTTTTCCATGTGTAGGCAAACTCTACATATTAACAACTTCTGTTTGTTTTTTCTATTATTTACCTTACTTTTGTGATTCTAACTTGTAGGTCTCTAGCTGAAGGACCTAGGAGAATAACAAGTCTTTTATTTTTTGCATGAGACTGTGAGAATCCATCTCCTTGCTTCCAAGGAAGAATACAATCTGAGAATGTTCTATGCTCCAGAGGTCCCACTCATCAAGCTGAGGTAGGGAACGCACCTGCACCTGTCCCATTGCGCAGCTTCTCCCTTCAAAATTCTGCCTGCGTCTCTCCTGCCCTTGGCTGTTTTGCGTAGTGCGTTTTTTGTAAATCCTTGGCAGAGGGCTTCTTGCTTACGGTCTCTTCAGGAAGCCCATCCTGAGATAGTTCTGTTCTCTTTAAATTCCTTAAACAAGTACAAACAATAGTATTCTGCCCCTTCATCCACCTCAAGCACAGGGTGTGTGGTTCATTATGGAAAATACTCCAGTGATGTGTGCTAATTAAACATGAAAGGAGAATGGACAGTAAACATCCTAATTGGAGGTTCACACTGATGCCCATCTACGTAGATGGGCAAAATAAATTCATTTATGATGTATCGTTATAATGCACCAATAAAAGATTTAAAAATAAAATTTATAAAACATGGGAAAAACATACCAGGAGGGTTCGGTCTTACGGGCCGCTGATAATTTTGTGAATTTTACCTCCGGCTGCTCAACCAGGTTTTCATAATGACTAATAGAAAAGGAATCATATTATAATGTGCCAGAAGATATTTTTTTTTAGAGACAAAGGACTTTATTTCTTACAGTAGTATCAGTGGCCAGAAACTCCATACTTTCTTGCACTACCTGTGCCCTAGTTGCCAAGGGTCACATGAAAAGAACAAGGTGATGTACACATATGCATAACAAGAATTGTTCTCAAGAGAAACTATTTTATCAGAGCATAAACTATTGAGTTTTGTTTTTCAGAGACGAATTGACCACTGTGAAGAGCAATATTGAGCCTTAGTCCCCCACAAGTCAGCCTGTCTCACCTAAGAAGG
>NC_137805.1:8310401-8611901 GCF_963383645.1 Muscardinus avellanarius | reverse complement strand
GAAACTCAGAAAAAATGCATATAATGAAGTGAAAGGAGTGAATTTGAAAAAGTTGTATATATCTTGTGAATCCAGCTATAGAACATTCTGAAAAAAGTAAAACCAAGGAAACAGGAAAAGGGTTTGTGGCTGGCAGGGGTTAAAGGGGAAGAAGAGATGAAGAAGCCGACCACAGGGGATGTTTAGGGCAGTAAAACTAGTCTGCATGTCTACAATAGTAGAGTCGTTATGTATTTGTCAAAAACTATAGGATGTCCACCAAGAGTGAACCCTAATGTCAACTATGGACTTCGGCTGGTAATGATGTGCTAACATGAGCTCACCAGGTGTAACAAATGCACTACTCTATGAGGGGTCTGGATAGTGTAGAAGCAGGAGGTGCATGGAAATGCCTGTATCTTCTACTGAATTATGAACCTACAGCTGCTCTCAAAACAAAGTGTATCATTTCTCACAAGAAGAAATACATAGAAACCACAGATATATTATCTTTAGCCATCATGCAAAAGCAATAAAAATTCAACTGAAATTTCATCCTACTTCAGTTAGAATGCCAATCATCGAGAATATAAATAATAAATGCTAGTAAACATATGCGGAAACACTTATATGCTTTTGTGGAATTATAAATGAGTGTAACCACTATGGAAATTAGTATTTTGAGGTTTCTTAAAAGACTAGGAATGGAATCACCATATTACGCAGCTATACCACGCCTCAGTATTTACCCAAAATAATTCAAGTCAGAAAACTATAGTTATACATACATACATACATACATACATACATACCCATGTTGACAGAGGCACAATCCACAACCACCACATGATGGAAGCAATATTGGTATCCATCAACAGATGAAACAATATTGTAGCCTACAACTTTCTGAATTAAATATTGTAGCTCCCCTTTTACAGATGAGGAACTAAACCCGCAGAGAGACTGAGGAGCTAGTCCAAATCACATCAGTAGCAAGTGGAGTGTCCTGAAGCCATGGCTGGATCTGCCGGATGTTTATCCTTCCAGACAATTTTGTGCTGCTGGGGCCACAGCACATTGGAAAGAAGATCAGAGTTTTCATCGGCTAAACCTTTGTGTTTTCTTTAGAGATGTTTCTCAAATTTTATATGCACGTATCACCTGAGTATCTTGTTAAGTTGTACATCCCTATTCAGGAGGTCCAGTGGGGTCTACGCTCTGCATCGACAAGCACCTGGAGGATTTTAAAGCTGCTGCTCTGTGGCCTGCAGTGTAAGAGGGAAGGATTCAGAGTGACACTGGGGTGCAGGGCCCAGACGAGGCCTTGTGACCCAAGAAGAACAGGACATCTTCCCCAGAGGCCTGGTAACCTTGGCAATTCTGTGGGTAGTCATAAGCAAGGGCCAGACATTTAGGAGTGGATGGTGAATTCTTTGGCAGTCTGATTGCCAGTAGGAATAGGAAGGGGTTAGAAATTGAAATTTCAATTAATAAACCTCAGACTTTTTCCTCTCCTACCCTTCCTTCCTGGCTTCACTGAGGTTTCCCCTCTATTATCTGGAATCCCTCTGGTATCCCTAATACTCTCTGGCTTGATCATATTAGAGAAAACATATGTCCCTTCTCTTTCTGTGCTTGGCTGATCTCACTTAACATAATGTTCTCCAGGTCTTTCCATCTTCTTGTGAATGCCATGATTTTGTTCTTCTTTATAGCTGAGTAGAATTCCATTGTGTGTATTTCCCATAATTTTGCAATCAATTCATCTGTTGATGGAGACCTAGGTTGGTTCCATATTTTGGCTATTGTGAATTGTACTTCTATGAACATGGCTATGCATATGTTACTGTATTTCTCTGATTTTAACCCCTTTGGAAAGATACACAGGCATGGTATAACTGAATCATAAGGCAGATTCATTCTCAGTTTTTGTTTTTGTTTTTGGTGGTACTAGGGATGGAACCCTTCTACCTCCAGGCTATGCTCCCAGACCTACTTTATATTTTTTATTTAGAAACAGAGTCTCTTAAGCCAGTGAGGCTGGCTTCAAACCTGCGTGATCCGCCTGAGACCGCCTCCCAATCACAGGGATTACAAGAGTGTGCCACCACGCCTGGCCCATTCTGTTTTCTAAGGAATCTCTACACTGATCTCCATAGTGACATTCAAATATGTGTATACATGTGAATATAACATTGTTAACCTAGACACTCAGTATTTGGAGGGAGGGAAATGGGGGGGGGCAAGGACTGTGTGAATATATGCCATTGTCAACATGATCCACAGTATGATGTGAGACTATAGTGCACCAATAAAAATATAATGAGAAAAAGAAATTGTCATTTCTTCTTGGGGAGGACTTTTCTATTGTTCTTTCACTTTGGCTTTCCTGGAGTTGCGTTAAAATGTAGAGATTTGTACGAGATGGACTATTGCAATGTTTGAGGTTCAGGTATGAAGAAGCTGAGTTATAACCGAGTCCAGAAATGTTTTTCACAAATCAAAACGGGGAGTCAAACCAAGTAAGTGTGTCAATAGGATAGCATTTGTTTATCGCAATACAGCATTTGATCCACTAAGTGCAAGCCCCATTGAATTTATAGGTAGAAATACTGGCGAGCAAAGACTTCAGTGTGTTCATATTTGACGTAGTAACAGAAAACTTTAAAGGTGACAGGCACTGCTGGGTCTGTTCAAAACTGATTCTGTTGGAGAGGCTGTACAAACTGTTCAGGGACACTAGGTGGCGCCTTTGCATATTTCTTGACAAAGACTTGAACTCTAAAGGTAGGATCAACATTGTCTCGTGGTTCTCAAATATACTGAATCAAAACTCTGGATATTTGGTCCAGGGAAAACTTGTGCTTTAAGTAATTCTTCCCAGTTTATTTTTTTTCTATAAGAGTTAATGTGCTATCGTTAGAAACAGTAGACATAGTTACTATTCATCAAAAAATTAGGAAACAGGCTGGAATATTTTATTCAATTTGCAGAGACAAGATAGGACCTAAGAATCTCAACTTTTGTCTTAGTAGCTTTTCTACCCAATTCTAGAAAATAAAAACAGTGAAAATTTTAAACAAGTTTCATTGTCAAAGCCTCAAAAATATCTCTAAACCTCTAAATTGTGTCCTGAAGTTGACGATGCACAAGGGAAGAAAAGACAGAACTTATACAAAGAAATTTTACAACTAATTAACATTCGACTGAGCTAATACTAATAAAATGAAAGAAAATTTTTGTTTTCTAGGAAAACAGGTAGGCTTGTGATGTGGCTCAACTCCCAGTAGATGGCAGTACAGTCTAAGAAACACACAATGCCTGTTGCCTCTGGAGAGAGTATTGAGCCAATGAAATAACAGAGGAAGCTCTGGATAAGATAACAAATACAATTTTACTAGATGAAGTAGATGCCTAATGTATAAAATTTAAAGTTATTTTCTGTATGTTGGTAAAAAATCAGGTATCTCCAAAAAGTATTAGCCTACTAATTTATAGTCAAATTGGAAAAGAAACACACACACACACACACACACACACACACACACACACAGCTAAATTCCACATGGCTACAGTATTTTCTGTTAAGATCCCCTGCACAGCGTTATTGCAGAAGAATATATTAATATATAGTACATGATAGACTATTATGGGCTGCAACCTATTTTAATTCAATCATCAAATATTTATTGAGCACCTGCTGGCTGACAGACATAATTCTATAAGTAGAACAAATAAGCTAATTAAAGAAAAAGAAAAGCTTAGCTGAATGAATATATTCATAGCATAGCATATGTTTCAGGACTAGAGGTTTTGGGAAGAGGTAAGGAAGGTAGAGACTGGTTCCTTCCAGATTCTATTCTTAATTATTGTTTTACTCTTTGGGAGGCTGGAGAAAATAAAACAAACAAACAAGCAGTTGGGAAGAAAGATTAAAAAATGGCTATCTTTGACCTTAAGTGTTGCCAAAGGACAGAATGGAATGAAATTGGCATTTTGGGAGTAAATAACATAGTAGGAGGTTTTCTTGTGACAAGAGACAAGGAACATGAAGGAGAGCAGAGGAGCAGGTCAGGACACTGCCTTTATTTGGCCATCATGGTACTCTATAATGATAACTTGACATCGAATACATAATTATTTTCACCCTTGAGTAAATATTCCTGAAAAGGAAGGACTCATGAATGGTTTATTCACGGCCTTATCTCCAGAAGATAGCACATGTCTTGGTAGAATGGAAATTTGAATTCAGGTTGCTTTAGATCTGCAGAAGGCAGAAAGTGGATTCTGAGACCATTAAAATCTTAACACAGCTAGTTTCTTCTCCAGGTTCAAATTCACTGTGTCTTTCTCTTGACAAAATGGCTGGTGGGGCCTGTGGGCAGCTGGACACTAGCAAGGCTTAGATGCTGAGGATGTCTCGACAGGGAGAGCTGGTGGGCTTGCTTCTGACACACTGGGGAAGAGTCTGTGCTCTAACTCTGTGTGTGTGGAAGCAGGGGCAGGTGCTGGGAAGAGCATCAGGAGGACCTGAGAAAGCAGATGTCACTGATTTTTAGGTCTGAGTGTCCCCCAAAGTCTCCTGTGTTGGTGGATTGGTCTTCAATGCATCGGGGTTCAGAGGTGGGCCTTTTAGGAAATGACTGGACATGAGAACTCTGTTCTCATCAGTGGATTAAACCATTTGGTGAATTGATAATTGGAATGTACCCCTGGGAGGTGGTAGAAACTGTAGGCTGGTGGGGCATGATTGAGAAAGGAGGTCGCTGAGGGGCATGGCCTTAGAGACTATATCTTGTCCCTGGTTGGGGTCGGTCTCTCTCTCTCTCTCTCTCTCTCTCTCTCTCTCTCTCTCTCTCTCCCTGCTTCCATGAACTGAACAACTTTCCTCTGCCATGCTTTCTGCCATGATGTTCTGTATCACCTTAGGCCCAAAGCAATGGAGTCAGCCTACTACAGACTAAAAGGCCTGAAACCATGAGCTCAAATAACCCTTTCCCTTTTCTTCTTTAAGTTTTTCTGCCAGAACAGTACACTTTGGTACCATGGCCTTCCTGGCTCTGAAAAACTAGAGTAGGATTAAAAAGAAAGTCTCTGCCTTTGCGCCTGGGACAGTAAGAGAGATTGTGCAGGAAGAGTGGGGCTTCTTCCATGTGTCTCAATGGGGAAGGAAGTCTACCTGCATTATCAATAGCTTGCAGGTCTAAGACTCCATATAAGCAGTTTTTCTCTGATTTTGGATTATTGCCACTCAGAAGAAGAAAACCACTGGATCTGGTGTCTCAGTTGACATCTACACTGTTATAATCCAAAGCAACTCACCATACAACTTAAAGGAATGAAGATTTATCTGTTCATGCTCATGGAGAGATACTCAGGGCATAAAGCCAGAAATGAGAGAGAGGAGAAGGAAAAAAGAGGGAGGGAGGGAGGAGAGAGAGGAGAAGGAAAGGAGAGAGAGGAGAGGAGAGGAGGAGGAGGAGGATGAAGAGAGAGAGGGGGAGAGAGAGAGAGAGAGAGAGAGAGAGAGAGAGAGAGAGAGAGAGAGAGAGAGAGAGGCTCTGCTTTTATAGTATGGAAACCATAAGTGGAGAAAAGTAAGAGGGAAGAGAGTACCTTATAAAATCTCCAAAGATGCACCCCCTGAGACCCCTCCTTAGAAACCAAGCCCTACTTCCAGCATTGATACCTTGTTTCTGTGAGGCTAGGGGATCATTCTAAATCTAAACCATTTTATCTGAGCGTCAGTGTACTGTGATTGGGCCAGACATCTTCTGAGAAAGGTATCATTCGGTAATCTGATCATTGTGAAAACATCATAGTGTGCATTTACACAAATCTAGATGTCATAGCATAGACCAACACAGCTAGTCTAAATGGTATATACTGCCATGCATGTTGTGTGTTGCTGGAATCTCATTATGTAGTACATGACTACATATATATATTTTTTACCCTTACTAAAGGGACCCAGCAGAGAAAGGGAGAATAAAGAGAGAGAGAATGGCTCAAAACAAAGGAGACTCATCCTCAGAAAAATAGTGATACCTGGAGAGACAGATGACAACTTTAGTGCAAAAGGTAGCCAGAGCCTCTCTGATTCTTCATGCATGAGCCAGAAAAAGAAGAGTATAGAGAACTGGGCAATTCCATGCATGAGCTGAAGGAAGGATGGAAGGCAGGCTGAGATATGAGGCTGAGCCAGAGAAGAGAAAGGAATGTTTCTAAACTTGTACAAAAATAAA
Source organism: Muscardinus avellanarius (assembly GCF_963383645.1). Lineage (NCBI taxonomy): Eukaryota > Metazoa > Chordata > Mammalia > Rodentia > Gliridae > Muscardinus > Muscardinus avellanarius. Next base: position 8,605,677 of record NC_137805.1, on the reverse strand, counting down.
GAAATGAAAATGAGGAAGGGGTAAAAGAGAATTAATATACAAAATAATAAGAGTGCCAAAAGAATGAAAATGAACAGATGGTGGATGTAATCTACAAATAATAATTACTTCCAAGAGCTAAAGATCTGAGTATGTAGCTTATAAAGGGTCATTGAGTTTATGGCAGAAGTGATTTGTAAAAACAAAAAAAAAAAACAAAAAATAAATAAATAAACCCCATACAGCACAAATCCTGGAAAATTCCTTAACACAAAGAATAAAAAGAAACTCTTACATGCTTCCAGGAAAGGAATAATATCAATAGACTTATTATACAAAAGTAAAAGAAAAAGAGAAAATACATACTTTAGCATAGCCTGGAAAATTCCTTAACTCAAGAAGAAAAGGTCTCTCATACTTCCAGGATAGACAGAAGAGAGAAAATGTTGATGGGCTTTTTATCTACAAACCTGAAGCTTGAAAGAAGTGGAATTTCATAGTGGACACTGTTGGTGTCTGGCCAGATCCCTTTCACTAGGAACTAAACATCAGAGAACTACAGCTCAAAAACATTGCCTCAGCCAATTTTCTTTTGATATAACTAAATGCCATGGACTGGGTAATTTATAAAGAAGAAAAGATTTGTTTAGTTCATGGTCTGGAGGCTAAGAGTTCTAAGATTACAGAGTTGTATCTGTTTTTTTCTTTCTTTGTTTTGTTTTGTTTTGGTAAAGACTCTCTGTAGAGTACCAAGGAGGTGCTGAGCAGCCTATGCTGAGAGACAGAGGTGCATATGAGAGACAGAGCCAAACTGATTTTTATAACAGACCCACTTTTGAGATCATCCACTAGCCCATGAATAGATAGACTGATTCATGATGACAGAGCCCGCATGACCTGATTACCCTTAAAGGTTCAGCCTGCTCCCACCTCTTTAAACCTGACAATGGCAATTCAATGCTAATATGAGTGTGGAGGGGACGTTCAAACCAGAGCACAGGAGCCTTTACTCCTCCTGAGAACTTCTATGGTTAATTAGAGAGGGTTTTCAACCTCAGCCAGCCCCGGGAGTCATGTCCTTCTTTGGGATGGGTTCAGCCCATGATGTGTGATAAGTAGAAATAGAAGGTTAGACCTGCTGACTCAAGGAGAGATTTTGCTGTGGTACAATACACACACCAGAGCTCTCCAAGGGACTGGGCTGAATGAGACTCTAACTGAAGCCACATGTTTGCCTAAAAGCATTCTTCTTTTATTTTGTTTTGCTCACTTCGTCATAGGGGTCCCTTAGGAGCTCTGCTGCCACAAATCACCTGCAAAGAATCCTCAACTCAAGCTCTGTGTATAGGGAACTCAATTTAGAAGGAAAGGACTAAGAAGCCTGTGCTCAGCCAAGACACAATCAGAGTATCCCTTATCTGAAACTCTTGGGTCCAAGAAATGTTTCAGATCTGGGTAGTTTTTAGACTTTAGAATATCTGCATAGAACACTACCATTTGAGAATCACTAACTCCAAAATCTGAAATCTGACAGATTGAAATATGAGATTTGAGTGCCAACATATACTCAAAAGGTTTTGAAATTTGAAGCATTTCAGATTTTTTTGTTAGAGATTCTCAATGTTTATAATTTGCTAATCAGCAAAATGAACAAATGTATATGTGATCATATGAACAAATGTATACAAAATGAACAAATTTATAGATGATCATATATTAGGAGTTAAGAAAGCAAAATTCCTTTGTAGCCATTTTAGAGATACCAAACTCACATTTCTAACTAAAAACAAAAATCTAGATGAGCTCGTTCACTCTTCTCTTCTCTTCTCTTCTCTTCTCTTCTCTTCTCTTCTCTTCTCCCCCCTTCCCTTCCCTTCCCTTCCCTTCCCTTCCCTTCCCTTCCCTTCCCTTCCCTTCCTTTCCCTCCTCTCCTCTCCTCTCCTCTCCTCTCCTCTCCTCTCTTCTCCTCTCCTCTCCTCTTCTCGTCTCTTCTTTTCTCTTCCTGGGGGATTGAATCCAGGGCTATTCTACCTTTGATGTTCACTTTTAGCCTTTTTATTTTTTATTTTGAAACAAGATCTTACTAAATTGCGAGGGTCTTGTTAAGTTCTCAAAGCTAGCTTTAAACCTTCAATTCTGTCTCAGCCTCCCAAGTACTGAGATTTCAGGCATATACCACCATGCTCAGCACTTGATCCACACTTCTCAGGATGATAGCCACTAACCACATGTGGCTATTTCATTTTAAGTTTAAATTTATGATGCTAAAGTAAATAAAATATCCTGAGTCACCCTCACCACATTTTAAGCGTTCCTCCTCTCCATTTGTCTATTGGCTGTCTTATTTCACAGCACAGATATGGGTTGTATCTATAGTCACAGACAGTTCTATTGGAAAGCGCTGATGTAAAACATTCATCTCAAGTTGAGGTGAACTTGAGAAGGAGGAGAAAGTGCACTCTGTCTCTCTCGGTCTTCTATGCTCCTACCTCTCACTCTAGTACTAATCCTGAATGGGCAAGGCTTTCTAGCAATGATATGTAATGACTAAATAAGGACTTTTAAAACAGAATGCATAGAAAATTATAATACCGGTTGAATGTGCTAGGTGTAAAATTATTTCATCAAAATTTACAAGTTGGGACAAGTCATGAGAACAAAAGGATTTCAGAGTATTGATTGCAAAGATTGGAGAAGGGTAGGAAGGAGAATGGAGAAAAGTTTTCAAATTGTCTCCTCCACTTAGAATGGAATAGGAAAGAAATATAGCATTGAGGGGGTACAGTGAATATTGTTGGGGAAATTAGTTGGAAATTTTATTGCAAAATATAAGAAGGAAGGAAGTATCAGATCAAAAGCACAGAAAGGGAAGAATCTATTACTGGAGTGGCAAAATGAAGCCTCCAAGTTAGCCAAGGAAAGTAATAAAAAGCAGTATTTGAGTCATCGAGAAAGTAAGAAAAAGGAGAAGCTAACAGTGTGCAGCCAATTCAGCAATAAGCAATATGGAAGAAATAAAATCAAGTAGCTGAGTCATCATGCTAAATATAAATGTACCGAATTCTTCCAATAAATGACAGGCGGAGCAAAGCCCAAATGACACAAAATCAAACACCTATCTGCTGCTCATAAGGAAATGTTCACAGACACATATACAAAGAAAATACAGTGTGACACAGAGATAAGTGCAAACAGAAAGAAATTAGGTTGGGGAATATAAATATCACACCAGGAGGCATTTAAGTTAAATGCACTAAAGTCTCACTGAGGTAAGAAGAACAGAAAAATTGACAAGGTCATGGGATGAGTGGACCAACACTTATATGCAAAGAAGCTCAGGCACATTAGTAATGAAAGGAAATAAAACTACAATGAGCCCCTCTTGGGGAGTACAGGTTACCAAGGCATGGTGAGAATATGAGATCTATAACTGTGTGCTTTACTGGTGGGATGCATGTTGGTATCGTCATTCTGGTGAACCATTGGGCACTTACTAAATTTAACTGTACATATGCCTTATGACCCCGAATTCTACACTAGGGTGAGAGTATGTCATGTAGGCAATATATTATTTTTAACCTGATACTGTCCAACGTTAGAGAATAAAGTTTTAAAAAGAAAAACATATTTTTTAAAAAAATCACAGTTCTTGAGAGAGAATGTAAACATTTATTTTTTAGAATTTGGCAACAGCAAAGTTATTGTCCTACAAATAAACAAAGCATAAGAGAATTGTAATAAAATTAACTTTGGTTCAACCCTGTAAAAATGTTGAACTCTGCTAGTTACCAATATCAATCACTGATACAATCTCACATTTTAGCAAGCACCAGCTCCATATCCTAGCCCTCAGGGAGGTCCAAACGTACGGAATGAATGAAATGCTAATTGTGTACTGATGTAGTGAATAAGTTAGAAAACAATACAATTTGAATGTTTGAAAGGTGCATACAGAAAGGTTTCTATGCAATGTCAAGGATTAGGTATAATTGTCTAGTATAATTATAATATAATTTTGTATTATAATTAATATAATGGCATAATAAAATATAACAATATAGTATATAATTTATGATAGTTATGTTATATTATATAAGATATATAATAATATAATTGATATATTTATAATGCATTATAATTTTATAATATTTATATAGATAAAAGCAACACGCTCTTCTAACTCTCCTTTATTACTAAGGATTATGTTTTCTCCTTATATCCCTTTCTTGTAACAAAATATTAATGCAGCTATACCCTCAGCAACCACTAGCCTTTTCATGGCTGAGTGAACTTTGGCAAGGCTTTATGATGTCTGGCCCTCAAATCACCAATCCCTAAAAGAAGGATAACAAGACTTACTCTCACCTAGTTAGGCTCAAATGAGGGTGGATGAATTCCAAGAGTATCATTACTATTAACCTCAGCCCCACACCCCAAAGTAAGTTCGCACCCCAAAGGATAAAATAAACTGTGAATCTATCATCAGCAAATTTGGAATTAAGGAAAACACTAACTCAATATACATATTGTTTTGTGGACAACCGAACTTTATGTTGGGGCACAAAATAGATGTGAGCTTTTTATACTGCAATAGTTTGAATGTATCCCACCCAAAAAGTATGTGTAAGAAATCTCATCCCCAGTGCAACAGGTGGAGAGCTTCAGGAGGTGACTAGGTCTTGAGTGTCTGTCCCCATGAATTGATTAACGGTGTTATAGTGGTTACTGAAGAAATGGGCTCCTGATAAAAGAGTGAGGTTTCGTCCTCTTCTCTCCTTCCTTGTCTTTCTCTCTCCCCTTTCTCACACCAGCACATACATGTTCTTACCTTTCTGCCTTCCCTCATGGATGACTCAGAAAGAAGGCCCTAGCCAGATGCAACCCCTTGATCTTGCACTCCTGAGCCTCTAGAACTATAAGAAGCAAAACTCTGTTCTTTATAAATTACCTAATCTCAGGTATTCAGTTATAGTAGCACCAAACTGCTAAGACATACATCCACAGGTAGCCTTCCATGAATGTAATATATATATATATATATATGTAACATATGTATATATGTGTGGATATATATATTACCGCTGACACCACCATCCTCAGCCTCCAACACCACTGTCATCACCATATATTTGCAGATAACTTTTTATTTCAAAGTTATTTCTCTTTCTTTCTTCTTTCCCTTCCTTTCCCTACACTCACTCCCTTTGTTTGACTTGATCTACATAATAATCTTGCAAGATCTGGTTTCAAGCTGGAGGAGCAATAACCAGGAAGGATCTAAACCGTAACTGAGGAGCGAATTCCAAACGTGAACTGTTGTCTGTATCACTGAGCCACGAGGACGTGCACAATGCGGGCAGCACCAACATCTTCTCTTATCAGTCTTGTTTGCCATTTTGGTGGGAGATGGTGCTGAGCCCAGATTTTGATGTGCAGTTATCAAAATTTAAACTTTTTAGAATTTTCCAATTATTATTTGTCTTCACTTTCCCCCTCTGACCTCCCAACTTTTATTTCTCTCTAGTTGTTGCTAACTTAGAAAGCCTTGTCAACTCCTTGGCTTTATTTTTATTCATTAATTGACATTTTGAAGCACAGCTAATGGGTAAAAAAAAATGTTTCCTGTTTTAGGCTCACTGTTTGTAAAAACCAAACCCCTGACAAAACCATGCAGATCACAGGACCTGAAATCAAAACATTCAAGATTGCAAGTGCTACCAGCTAATTGGGCTAACGGGCTCCGAAGCTGCAAGGTGAGAATTCATCACTGCACATTCAAAAATGCTATGCTTGAGCCGGGTGTGGTGGGGTACACCTGTAATCCCATTTACTTGGGAGGCTGAGACAGGAGGATCACAGGTTTGCAACCAGCCTCAGCTACTTAGTGAGGCCCTCTACAACTTAGTGAGACCCTGTTTAAAAATAAAAAAAATAAAAATAGGGCTGGGGGTATAGCTCAGAGGTAGAATTCCCATGGGTTCCACCCCCAGTACCACAAAAATTCTGTTTGCATATAAGAATGAATTATCTTCCCATTTGAAGATGGTGAGCTTAACAATACAGATAACTAGAAATCAACATACATTTCCAACAATATAAGATTTTTTTTTGGACTTAGGATTGAAGCCAGGAACATTCTACCTCCGAACTACCTTACACTTACCCCTATTTTATTTTTTTTAATTTTTGAACATGGTCTCACTAGGTTGCTGAGAGCCTTGATATGCTTCTGAAACTGTCTTTGAACCTGCGATTCTCCTGTCTCAGCCTCCCAATTACTGGCATGCGCCATGATGCCCGTATAATGATACTTTAGGTTCATGATTCCCAAGGTGGTTATCAAGGCACCCTACGGGACTGCTGCAAAATAAGAAATGATGGAGTATTTTGTAAATTTGAAGAATGAAGCAATATTTAACCTGCAAGACACCTTGTAAATTATCAGCTCAAGGTAGTTCCCCATTGGAAATTAAATTACATTACATACACTACATACACTACATACACTACATACACTACATGCACTACATACACTACATGCCTTTTCATAGCATTATCAAGTACAAAACTGTGAGTATGGTAATTACCATGACCAAAACCAAGCAGGTTTTATGTGGAAATCAGTGTGTAATAGCATATAAGTATATGGTATCCCACCTGATTCCAAAGTTGAGGGTGTGCAGTACACAATAACCTTGCACATTTTGTCAGTATTTTTATAATAAAATAATACTATTTTAAGCTGTCAGCCTATGTGAAATCTTTGTTTTCATGACATACTTAGAAAGCTGTCCAGCTACTTAGTAAACGAAATGTCTATTTCTTTTCACCTAGTGGGCACTGTGACAAAATTGCTGAGACAAGAGGGACTGTTGCATTAGGTAAAAAATTAAATCAAATTGCCTGAATAGCAGGCATGGTAGTACCCAACTGTAATCCCTTTGCTTGAGAGGCTGAGACAAGAGGATGGCGGGTTCAAGGCCAGCCTCTGCAATTTAATGAGACATTCAGCAACTTAGCAAGACCCTGTTTCAAAATAAAAATAAAATAGGACTGGGGGTGTGACTCAGAGGTAGAATGTCCCTTGCTTCAATCCCCAGTAGCAAAACAAACAAATAACTCCCCCCTGCATAAACATTGTAATCAATCTTGTTCGTGTGTGTGTGTGTGTGTGTGTGTGTGTGTGTGTGTGTGTATTAAAGTTATAGATGAAAGTAGGTCAAATGTCAAGACTCACCATTGGGCAGTGGAAAAATAATAGATCTTTTTTTTCTTCATAGTTTTCTATGTTTCTGTGTTAGTCAGGCTTTCATTGCTGTGATCAAAATCCCTAACATAAACAATTCAAAGGAGAACAAGTTTGTTTTGGCTCACAGTTTCAGGGATTTCAGTCCATGGTTGACTAGGTTCATTGTTCTGGGTTTGAAAGGAGTCTGAACATCATGGTGGAAGCACATGGCAGAGGAAAGGTGCTCAGCTCATGGCAGCAGGAAGAGAAAAACGGGACAGGGAAAAGAGGAGGGAGAGGGAAGGGAGAAGGCGAGGGGGAGGCTGGGAATAAGAGGAACCTTTCTAGAGCACAGCTCTAGTGACCTACTTTTGTCAGGTAGGCCCTACCTCCCAGTCATCCACACATCCATCAGAAGACTAGCCTAGAGATGGGCTCAAAGCCCCCCTCTCCAGTAACTTCCCCAAAGCCTCACCTCTGAGCACAGCAGACCTTAGGGTGTTTCCCAGACACAAGCCATAACATCTTTCTAAACTGCTTCAGAGGAAATGGATCTTATATGATTAAAAGCAGGTATTAAAATGAGTCCAAAAAGAAGAACATTTTCTTCTATGGATAAACATATCTGCTAACCAACACCACAGGGATTCATTCCTAGAGATCCATCCCGTTTTACTACTTCTCTAGCCTTCTGCTCCACCTATGTAGACTCTGGATTTAGGACATAGAGATTTTGAAAATATCTGTTTCTCCATGCATCTCTCCCCGTGCTCCTTTAAAAAGTGCTCCTGTTTCACAACACTATAGCTTTATAGGAAGTGAACGTGGCTTTGAGTTTCTAGCCAATGGTGTTTCTCAGCCTAACAGCTGGCAGGTCTTGCTGAAGAAGATGGGGTGGGGCCCGTAGGTGTTGCAAATGCTGCTTCAGGAAGAGTCATTTCTCTGGCTCCTGCTTCGTGGTGGGAGTTATGGCCTGCAGCATCCTAGAGGTTGGAAGTGAAATATGTCCTTGGAAACCTGCCCTTTGGAAGTTCATTCTTGAATGGATATCTGAGTGAATGAGATCTGGGGTGTTGTGCTGTTAAAGTGAGAACTCCTAAAAACTCACATTTTGTATAATTCAAAGAGTTACCTATAAAATTGTTCACAATAGTAATCTTTAAAATGATTGAGACATGCATAGATATCTTTGTTTTACAAACTCGAAATATTGTTTTCCTTAAAAAGGCAATCTGTGTCATACTTCATATATATGGCTCTTTGGTTTACTTCATTTCTTAATTTTTTGACTACTAATGTCTTATACGTATTACACTCTGCGACACCAGTTCTATGGTATAGTAACATTACAGCCACTTTTATTGGAGAGAAACCGTTCTTGGCTTCTCTTCCTTTCTGGTCCCAGTACTTCATTCCTTCAGAGCCAACAATCTGAACGAGCCTGGAAGTGGATTCCCCTTAGTGCAGCCCCTGGATGGGAAGCAGTGGGGGACGCAGCCCAGCTGGCTCCTTACCACAGCCTTTTAGAAAGTGAGCAGAGGACCCAGTTCTGCAGTACAGGCTCCTGATTCACAGAGATGGGAATGCTAACAAATCCATGGTGTTTTAGGCCATTGAGCTTGTGGAGATTTGTTATGCAGCAAAATTCATATCAATTCAAGTGACTGGAAATGTGGCGTTACTGTAATGAATGATTAAAACTGTGTATATTAGTCTGCTTGGGCTGCCATAACACAACATGACAGCTTGTGACTTAAACAATGGAAATATATTCTTCGTGGTTCCGGAGGCAGAAGTCTGAGGTCAAGGTATTGACAGAGTTGTTTTTTTTCTGAGATCTCTTCTAGGTTTATAGATGGCTGCTTTCCCACTGGACCCTCACATGGGCTTTTCTCTGTGTGGTACTCTGTTTTCTCTTCCTCCTTTTACAAGATCACTATTCCCAGTGGAGTAAAGCCCTACCTTATGGCCATATTCAAACTTATTATTTACCTCTTTAAAGTCCTTGTCTCTAAGTTCTCTAAGTTAGGGCCTCGACATAGGAATTTTGGTAGGGATACAATTCAATTAACAATGTGGAAGGGATTTTGTAACCAGGCAGATAAAAGATGGATAAAGTTTTGAGAAATATAGAAGATAAAGCCCAAATTACCATGAATAGACTCAGTAGAAATCTGGACTTTGAGGATGCTGGTGGGGAGGGTACAGCAGCAAGTTAAGGAACCCGTTTCTGGAAACCTGAGGAAGGGAAATCTTTGTTATGTAAATCTTGGCGAAATTGTTCTCTGCAGCTATGTGGAAAGCAGAACTTATACAAGATGAACTAGCTTTATAGCCAGAGAGATTTCCAAGAAAACTGTCAAAGGAGCCACCTGGTTTCTATTTGCTAAGAGATGCAAATTGGAGAAAGTATATTTCTTAAAAAATGAGAATATGATGGCCTCATAATTTTCATGTTCTCTGATGTCAAAGATGCTAAAATGAAGAGATTCACTCTTAGGAAAGTATGCTCTAGAGAAGCGGCTGAGGGTAACACTGTACAGCTCTGGGTGAAAAACGTGCATCCAAAGGTCAGAGTATGCAGTCACATGCTTCTTAAGTGATGATAGTATACCCCAGAGATCTTCACAATAAAGCTAGAAAACTTTAGGAAGCCTCAGGGCATTATCCTTCACCTATCTCAGCAGAAGGCCAAGGAATAGGAGGGTTTATTTTTAGAGTATCTGCAGATATGGCTTTTGTCTAATGAAGTGAACCACAGTAATTTACACAAAGTCTACAAAGTTCTTAAAAATTATTTCAACAGGATTATATTCTTTTGAGAACCCCTTCTCCCTTTGTGAGAGTGATTTTTTGTTTTCTATGTTTCCTTGGCTTATAAATAAACTTTCATATTTGTATGGAATAATAATAACAATAATATTTTAAAAAGGAGAAGGAAGAGAGATAACAGACACACACACACACACACACACACACACAGAGGGAGAGAGAGAGAGGGAGAGAGAGAGAGAGGAAGAGAGGAAAGAAGACAGATAAAAAAAAGAAAGAGCCGGGTGTGGTGGTGCACGCTTGTAATCCCCGCACTTGGGAGGCGGAGACAGGAGGATCACGCAGGTTCTAAATAAGAGATCCTGTTTCCAAATAAAAAGGAGTGTAGGCCGGAGGGAAGGGCTTCCAGAAACCCCAGTACCACCAAAAAAAAAAAAAAAAAAAAAAAAAAAAAAAAAAAGGAAAGGAAGAAAGGAAGGAAGGAAGGAAGGAAGACAGATGAAAGAAATGAAGTAAGGAAGGAAGAGGAAAGAAAAAGAAAAAAGCCCAAAGAAAGAAAGAAAGAAAGAAAGAAAGAAAGAAAGAAAGAAAGAAACAAGTATTGATTGTTTCAACAGAGATTCAACTTGGCCTGAAAGGGATAGGAAGAATGTGAAATAAAGGAGATTTTCAGAACTCTCTTCCTTCATTTCTGCTGGCAGAGAAAGCAGGCAGATATAACTATCCAGGCTGCAAACATGTGCTGCCTTCCATGAATAAGGAAGATAGATAAAGGGTGGAGCTGGAGTCACAGAGAAACATTCCCACCTTGCAATTTAATCACAGGACAGGCTGGATTTCAGAACAGACATGGGCCTAATTTTCCTTTCAGCTTCTGTTACCCTGCTTTTGTAATTATAGGCCAGAATTATAAAAATTCTGAACCCCAATTTTTATACTATTATCCTATGCTGGACCCACCATTATATGCTGAAAAGATTTGGGGCAGATACATTGTGTTTGCAGTTACACAGATGCATAGATAAGAGAAGATGGTGCCTCAGCAGTTTGACTTAACAAAGATTATACTCAAGTGATCCATTGATACCTAATACCATGTAGAGGTCCAGGCTTTGAGACAATGCTGTAATAGGATGAGACTTTGGGGCTCTTGGGCCAGGGCAAGTGCATTTTGCATGTGGCAGGGATATTGGGGAGTAGAGAAGACATCCCTTTGGATGGCCCCTCTTGATGATTCCCACCTTCTGCTGCTCATGCTTTTGTGTAATCCCCTCTCTGTGAACATGAGCAGGAGTATGGTCAACGTGATAATCCTGTCACTTCCAAAGTCCTTCCTTGGCAAAGGTGATGGGGTGTGACATCATGGCTATTTTACCCATAATGTTCTCAGGGAGTGTAATACCATTGGGGACAGAGAGTGGCGGGGTCACTTCTGTGATCATGTTATGAGGTATAAACTCCAATCAGACTAGCTCTCACTCTTCTACTGGCTGTTATGAGTTCTACAGCTATAAAGAAAATGATTCTGCCAACCACCTAAGGTTGGAAGTAGGTTCTTCTCCCAGTTGAACCTCCAGATGTGAACAAGGCCTATCTATGCCCTAGACTGCAGCCTTAGGAGACCTTCAGCAGAGGGTATGATTAAGCTGTACCTGGACTCTACACTTATAGAAACTGTGATGACAAAAATGTTCTTTTAGCCTTCCAGTTAGTGGTAATTTGTCATACAGCAGTGGGAGACTCAAGAGGTGTTAACTGAGTGATCACAGTAAATCTTTAAAGCAGCACTGTTTGGGGTACATCTTTTTTATTAAGCCTTTAATCTTAAATTTATGTCATCCAATTAATTGGACAGTGATATCTTGCTTGAAAATGATTGAAAGGATGGATTGATTGCCAGTATAGAGTCAATAAAATAAAATGCTTCTTAAAATTTCATAACAGAATCATAAAAGCTAGGATTTTCCAGTTCTACCAAACAAAGCTACGGGTGCCACCTTAGTGTCCCTATTTCTAGAAGATGCTAAATGAGAGAAAAAATTAGATCCTTTGAGTTCCTTGCAGGAGTGGGAGTCACAAAGAGCCATGGGCCTTTTTCATTTGATTTTGAAGGGTTATTTCCAATTATGTCACCCCTGCTTAGAGAGCAGAGCTGGAGCAGAAAGGGTGTTTCTAAGAATATCCTTTCACTTTATATAGAATTTTCCAGTTATCAAAGCATCAACACCCTTGTCATTTGGAGAGTTCAGCTGTCAGGAGTTCAGAGCAGGCCACTCTGTGGGAAACACACTGAGGCCTGGAAAGACACTTGTGACCTGAGGCTCACTGTTTGACCTCAGTGATCAATCACTCGGGGAGAAGTGAGGCCTTAGCGGAGACAGAGTGAGCCCCGTGCATTTGAAGGTTTACTCATTTGCTTCTCAGCGGATGCTTTCATTGACATTTCCTCTTTAAATATTCTGCCTAATTCACTTGAGAGAACTGTGTGGATTGCATGCATAATGAAAGACCCTACAAGGGCTCTGAGTACTGTACAAGTAGAAAATAAAGTCATGTGGCAGTAATGATAGAAATCACAGTCAGGAAGGTGTTTAAAATAATATCCTTATCAGACTCTTAAGTGCGTAGGACTTTGTGAGCTAAATCTAGCCTTTCTAAATACCTGAATCAAAGGCATTCTTTACCCATAGAAACTGAGTGTTATTTTGCTCTGTGACCTTAGGAAAATCAAGGTACCAACCTGAGTCTGAATTTTATCATTTATGAGATAAATAGGCAAGTCTAAGTAAGATGGAAACAATTGTTTTTTTTTCTGATTTAGCATCATTTATGCATGAAACACGTTTTAACACCTAAATTATACCTTTATTGTCAGGAATTAAATTGATGTGATGATTACAGGGATGGATTTTGGAATTAGATAATTTAGAGGTTTGAATCCTGGCTTTTCCAGTAGTTAGCTATGGGACCACTAACAAATTCTTTAGCCTCTACAAGCTTTGTTTCCCTCATTTAAGAGATAGTTCTTAAAAAGAATAATATCTGGCCTAAGATAGTATGTCAGTCAGTTGTCCAAAAATGCTACATAACAGATGCCTGCACACTCAGCGCCATACAATTAGAATGGGGCTCGGTTGGCTGCGATTCAAGTTGCAAGGATCCAGGCACTGTGGAGTGATTCTGCTCAAGGTACAACTCCCTCTTCTGAAATCACTGGCTTTCCAAGGCATATTCTTCTTATGAACATAACAAAACCTTAAAGGAAAACCTTATTTATTCATTGCATACCTTTGTCCACACTACCCCAATGGCCATGGAAGTTTTATAATCAAGTCCAACTCAAGGGGTTGGGTTATACTTGGCCCTTCATGAGGAGTGGCAAGAAGAATAAATAATTGAATTTAAGCTGGTATGGTAGCACACACCTGCAATCCTAGTACCTGAAGGCTGAAACAAGAGGATCTCAGGTTCAAGGCCAGCCTCAGCAATTTAGTGAGATCCTACTTCAATCTGAAAAATTTTGTAAAAGATCTTTAGATATAACTTGGAGGTAGAATGACACTGGGTTCAATCCCTAGTACCAAAAAAATTTTTTTTTTTAGTTTAAAAATTCAGTATTTTGCCAGGTTTGGTGGGTCATGCTTGTAATCTCAATACTTGGGAGGCTGGGACAGGAGGATTACAGTTTTGAAGCCAGCTTCAGCACCTTAGTGAGGCTTTTAGCAATTTAGTGAGATCTTGTCTCCAAATAAAATATAAACTAGGTCTGGGGGTATAGCCCAAAGGTAGAGGGCCTCTCAGTTTCATTCCCAGTAACACACACACACACACACACACACACACACACACATACACACACACACTGCGGTGTTTAGAGATGGTTTATGTGTATAGCACCTATTGAATGCAACACCCAATAGTACCACAGTCAATCACCGAAGTCCCTGGCTATGATATTTTTTACTTCTTTTCTCCTCTCCTTTTCTCTCCTACCTTGTCTGGGCCAACTGATCCTTCCTGTACTACTTGAGGCATGTTAGAAAAATATGTTCTGCTAAAAATTACCACCATCCCTCTGACCTGTCTGGCGTTAGGATATAAGAGTCTCTCCTTGAAATTATAATGATCTCTTTTCCTATGATCTTCCTGTCAAACACAAATGATTTGTTGGGAGGCACATAAAGTGATCACTGATCCTGTAGGGAAAAAAATGGGAGGAAGAAGAAAGAGTGCAGGGTCTGGGGCAACCAAATTTGGCAGGGTCTGACACTAGAACTAGGTGAAGGTTGACGTGTACATGTATGTCTCCGCCATCTTGCACCCCATTAAGGTGTATAAGTGCAATGCACCAATAAAAAAACTAATGCAAAAAAAAAAGAAATTGGGTGAACTGGAACAATTCAGTAACCATACTGAATCAAGATTTCTTGCTGAGATTGGTGGCACATGTTTATAATGCCAATACTTGGAGGGCTATGACAGGATGATTGCGGGGTTCAAAGCCAGCCTTAGCAAGTATGAAGACTCTCAGTAACTTAGTGAGGCCCAGTTTCCAAACAAGAAATAAAAATAGGGCTGGGGGTATAGTTCAGAGGTAGAAGGCCCCTGGGTTCAATCCCTCGCATCACACACAATAACTAAATGAATGAATGAATGAGTGATTGAATAAATAAATGAATAAATAAAATTTAAAAGATTTATCCACTCACTCAAATGGACTAAAACTATTCACTGGCTGTTATACAAAAGGCACAAAAAAATCAAATACTTGTTATGTGCTCTGAAAAATACTGCTTGAGGTTTAGTAACTATATTCTACATTTTGGTCAGGCCTATTTCCCAGGATATTTAGACAGAAAGGGCATATCAGTATAGCTTTGATCCTCGCTCTGCTCCCATACCAGCTTCTGCCCTGGAAGTGAAGTTGGGGTGGAATGATCATGCTGAGGTGGTCACAGGGCCCCTGTGTGTTGTTTCTAGGTGGCTTCTGCTCCATAGTGTCCTTCCTGAATACTGGTCACTAAAGGAATGCTGGGAAATGCATCCAGAAATAGACCTAACCATCATACTTATAAATAACTTTTTGGTACAACCTGACAATTACTTTAAAATGGTATAATCTATTGATGTTGACCTTGGTCTTGAGGGTGACAGGGCCATGTTTGTAGAGAATAGTGGGGAGCCTATTCATGGGGTCTGAGTGGCCCCACTTTAATGGAGATCCTGGGAGCTATCTTCCAAATGCCAGGTTCACAGAACATGAAAGTCCATTTAGCCTCTTCTGGCCCTGCTGGGGTCCAGATGAGGAATCACCCACTTTTGGTCACAGTACTGTCATGCCTGGTACCAGGATAAGCCCTCCCAGAGTCCTGCAGAAGCAGTGGGGCTCACATCTTGCCCTTCTCATAATGGAAGAAAGGCTTGGCACCTTCACTGATCACTTCGCTGGGTGATACCTCTTCTCTGAGAAACTCAGCCTTTGCTTTATGGAGCAACAATTAAGTCATTTGGGCTTACATCTGACCTGACTCTGAAAGGAAATGTCAAGGGGCTTAAGTAAAATACTGAAAAGCATTGAAGTAAATATAGAGGATACTTATCAATCTTGTTGATTTGATAAAACTACTTTTGGGGACTTTTTAGATTTTGGTGGGATCATAGAAATAGAAGATATAAAATAAACCAATAAACCCGGCTTTGGCTTTGGGTTTCCCCTCTTATGTGGATACAAGTTTACCTTGCCTGATTCTCCTGAATTTATGTTAGTGAGAGATGCTTTTCTTTACAGTCTCTGTGGCAGGAAGATGGTTGAAAAGCAGGGTAACGCTAGAAGGAGGGGTTCAGAAAGTAGTGAGCACCAAGAGAACTGTGAGAACCTGAGTGCCTTGTCTTCACTGGTTTCCTAAGTGAATATTAGACAACTTTATGAAGGATTTCTGATCCATCTCTTAGTGAGAGCCTTGGTTCCAGTCACCTCAAAAAGCCCTGTTGCAGTCCTTTGGAAGTAGCATTTCTGATGATAACCTTAAAAATGTAGGCAAACTACCCAACAGGCTTTACTTTATACTACATTTTGCTTCCCAAAAAATTGAATATGATAAACATACCATTTTCTCTCCAAAAAGTTCTGTTCTTTCCTTAAATATCTTGATAACCTGTAGTAAGAAGGATTTCTTGCATCCCAACTCTTCCCAGCCATTTACATAATAGAATCCCCAAACCTGCAGGATTGCATATTAGGGTTAAATGGGTGGTACACTCTAAGTTGGAGCTGACCTTTCAATGAATGAATTCATTTTATAATAGGACAATTTCTTGATAGGAGACCTGGGTACTTCATCTATGGAGGCTAAACAAACATCAAAGTCCTGAATAGAGCTTCTGAAAGCCCCCACTATCCAATTCCTGCTTGCCCATCTGACCACATCTCCCACTCCACTCTCTGTGTACTCTGCTCCAGACTTCAGTTGATCTGTTTTTCCTTTAGACTCCCCAAGCTTGCTACTGCCAGAGGGTCTTTGTGCTGGCTTTTCCTTCTGCCTGTGATTATATCCCCTCCCCAGCCCTTCTGCTGCCCCATTACCTCAATAGATGTGCCCAGATGTTCAGCCAGGTGGGTATTTAGAAATGGAAGAAAGAAGTTCAGCTGGGTAAACATCAGAGCATTAAATTTAATGTTATAACAAAGATGCTATGTGCCACATTATGTGTTAGGAGAAACAGATCTAAAGAAGGAGATAAAAAGAGCTACAGGGAATTTGAAGATGGCAGTTGAGGGAAGCAGTACATATCAGTCCTGCTGACACCTGATCTCCATTGCTTCAAAAAGAGTATGTACAAGGCCGGGGAAATGCTATCAGTAGAGAAAGAAAAACTAAATAAGGGGCAGTGAAAAAGATTAGAAGACCGAACAGATAACAGAAAAAATCCTGCCTGCCTTGTGGCAGAGGCGCCATGGCAGTGCCATCTTGCCTCACAGCACTAAACTCCAGAGATATAAAGAAAAACAAGGACCTGAAGTATGCAGCTGCAGATCAGTGGGGTCATAAGCCATCAGTTCTTCCTGTGCAAACACCAGCTATAACTTCTAGCAGTGGTGACCTAGCTCACCACACCTTCCAGGGATCCAGAAAAGAGCTTAACACCAGAAAAGAAACTCGCCCACCTCTCAGCCTAGGGTGCCACAGTGGTGCCATCTTGCCTGACTACACATGAATCCAGGGACAATCAGGAAAATATCCAATGACCTGAAGTAAGCCACTGCAGATCATCAGAACTGTAAGTCATCAGTTCCTCCTGCACAAAGACCGGCTACAACTTACAGTAGCATGGCTGAGCCCACCATGCCCTTCAGAGACCAAGACCAGCGTGCACCAAAATTGTAAGTGAAGCTGTGGTCTCTGCAGGAGAACTCCTAGAACGGTGCTCAATAACACCATAAGTGCATCCATGTTTCCCACAGGAAAATGCCCAACCTGGTGCCCCCAGGAACTCACGCAACCATGATAAACTCCTTGAGTCTGAGACTTTTTGGTTCAACTTGGAGAAGGTGGGATTGGGGTCCGCTGCTGGACATAGCAGAGGCTCAGACAGACTCAGGCTCTGATAAGTGGAAGGTGTAGGGGGAAACCTAGGCTTAACACTAGACCCAACTAGTAGGATCTCTGGAATCACCACAGACCACCCAATCATGGTGAATGGGGAGAAGTCAGACCAGACCAGCGCTAGCTGTGGAGAAGAGAGACTCTTACATTGAGTTTGGTCTCATAGGCATACACTACCAATGGAGGCAGGGAGAGACCTAGACTCCAAATCTGTGAAAAGCATGGAGGGTGACTTGCACTTAATACTAGTCTCATGGATACCAAACATCTGCATAGACTGAGAAAGACTCAGAGAACCAGACTCACAGCAGGCAAGGTCCCGGTGGCATTTGGTATCTGCACATAAAGTGACTGTAGAGGCCCTATCTGCTGAATAGTCATTTATTTGTAGAATTGCATTAATTTGTTGTTGGGGTTGTTTTGTTTTTGTTTTTGTTTTTTTTTTTGGTGGTACTGGGGTTCCTGGAAGCCCTTCTATCTCCGGGCTACACTCCCAGACCTATTTTTACATTTTTCTTTGGAAACAGGGTCTCCTAAGCCAGCGCGCGGCTAGCTTCGAACCTGCGCGATCCTCCTGTCTCTGCCTCCCAAGCGCGGGGATTACAAGCGTGCACCACCACGCCCGGCATTGTTGGGGTTGTTTTGGTATTTTGTTCTTTTTTTAGTGTGTGAGTGTGTATGCCTGTTTTTTGTTTACCCTCTTCCCAAACCCTCTCCCAAGCTTCTTCCCTGGCGCATACCTACTCTCTTCTTTCTATCCCTTCTCTTTTTTCTTCTTTTTCTCTCTCCCTTGTCTTATACTAAATTCACTTCATATCACTATATCAGGAACTCTACATTGGTTATTAGAATACTACTACATTTCCACTACTCTAATCTCTAGTATATACTACCTTACCAAACTCATACTCTTATCCTAGTTTACCCTATCTGACACTTTACCATACTCTTACATTTACGACTTCACTTCCCTCCTCACTCAACATTCACTGTTGAATACAATACAACTTTCCCTTGGATATACCAGCTGACACCTAGAGACTGAGAGAAATCTATCAAAAGCAACAGATACAAACTTCTGAAACCATGAGAAGAAGGACTAAAAAGGAAGCAATGAGCTCTCCAAACCCCACAATAACAGAACCTGATAACACAGAATTTCAGAGATCTCCAGAAGGTCAAAACAGGAATGTAACTATGGAAATAACACAGGACTTCCAAAAAGAATTTAGAGAGAGTCTGAAAGAAATAAAGGATGCAATCATTGAAGTGAAGGCATCAATTCAAACAATAATTAATCGATTAGACCACATGGAGAATAGAATATCTCTCCTAGAATATGATCATTCCAAAAATGAACATATAGTATACAACTTAGAAAAAACAATTTGACGGCATGAATTGGACATTGAAGAAATATGCTCATCTTAAAAGAGCTAACCTAAGAATAATTGGCATAGAGGAGGGAAAAGAAGGTGAAACCAAAGGGATCAACAGTCTTTCAAAGAAGTAATATCATAAAGTTTCCACTGAAATCTTGGCCAGAGTAAACTCATACTAAGTATACCTTATGTGAATAAATTCATTTAAAAATATTTAAATCAAGGTTCTCATAGTCTAGTTTCAAGACCAGCAGCATCAGCACCACTTGTTAGAAATTTGTTAGAAGAACAAATTCTGAAGCCCCGTTTCAGTTGCACTGAAAACTCTAGGGATGAAGCCCATTGACCAGTGTTCTATAAAGCCCTCCAGGTGATTCTGATCCACTGTGCATTTTGGGAAACACTGACATAAATAAGTCTACATAGGAGAGGTGTTCCCTAAAAAGCAATAGACACAGTGTGAGAGTTTTGAAGAGGAATAGCAGAAATACTAACTAATCAGAGAGAAGAGTGTTGATTGCAATGGTGAACTTCCACTAGAACCAGCCTCCCTGACACTTGCTGACAAATTCTGAAGGACCAGCACTTTGCCACAACATTAAAAGCAATACACTTCTTTCAATGACTGTTTTCATATCTTCTCTCCTTTCTCTCTGTCCATGGCAAAGGACAATTAAATCAAATTAGAACTGTGGCTTCTATTTAACTTAAGTTTGTCAAAATTGTGTTAAACCAGCTGAGTGTGGTGATGCATGCTTATAATTCCAGTACTTGGGAGCCTAAGATAGGAGTATGAAGGTTCAAAACCAGCCTCAGCTACTTAATAAGGCCCTCTGCAACTTAGTGAGATCCTGTTTCAAAAAAAAAAAAAAAAAGAATAAACTGTAGGGCTGAAGTGCAGCTCAGAGGTAGAATGCCCCTGGGTTCAATCCCCAGTACTGAAAAAAAAGTCTTTAAACCTACCTAACTCTGTCTTCAGTATTCAGTATTCAACCCTTTATGTTACTTTTATCATGCCTCCTTATTTCAAAGATTGTCTTGACCTTGACATTTTATATATGTTCTATGTAGTTTATATATCACTTCTAGGTAACATAAAATATTTTTCCAGAAAAGGCATTTTTACACATTGGGTCACCTAAACCACAGGGCATACTTTGGCACCTCAAGCCCTTTAATTTTACCTTTTAAGGGTCTGGCAAGAAACAATGGGATTCTCTTTGACTACTGATATCATCCACCATCTTGCCAGCTGTACTAACTACTCGGTTTCTGTTCTAAAGGAATTTGCTGTGTATATGAGACACTAGACATTTTGGATGTCTTTCAGTAAAATACATTTGATCAGCCTGACTCTTTCTGGAGGAGGATTAACCAAGTTGGATCATAATTTGTCATTATGTATGTATTTTTATTTAACTTTTCTTGGTGGAAAAATTATATCTGAGGTCCCATCTGCAAAACCCAGGGTGGGTTTCTATACTTTGAGATGTGTTTTCTAGTCATTGATCAGTTGACACTGGTGTCTATAACAAATATTCTCATTTAATACAGGCTGAATGTGACATTTGGCATCAGGACCAGGAGGCCCATAAAATGAGTAAGGGCTCAGTAACTCAGTAATTAAGAAATCTTGCTCCATCCTCCAATGGTATGGATAGATTCTGTTAGAGGAGAGGATTATGAGACAGCCCACCTAGAAGGAAAAAACTATCTAAAAAGTTCTCCTAAATCCTATGAGCACTGAGCATGGTGGATTACCACTAAGATGGAAGCCTGTTTTTGCTCTTTCAGGCAGGAACTGCTAGTTCCAAGACAAGTAGAAAACTATGATGAAATAAATGATATTCAGTAATAAACACATTCTCTAAAAAGACAGGACATGCTTGGGCCTCTAGCCAGGATTCTTCTCTAAAACTTCAGTTCCTTCTAGAATGCTCTTTATCTAATAATATTGATAATGGTTCTCCAGAATAAGAAAATAAGCTCAAGTTTCGCTTGGGAATTTCCTTTCATCATGATGACCAAAAAGAAAGGATTTTTCTAGGAATGCTGCTCATTTTCTTTTCTAGGTTTTGTAAAACATGGGATATATTTATCAAAGAAACTAAAAAGCAAATTCCTTTTAATATCCACTTTTCAGATATGGGCCATCATATATTTGGTCATTAGTCAAGCATTAGTTTTACTTAGGGAAAAATACATTTAACTGTAGAATACTGCTGAATGTTAATATCCTATTCCAAAACTTAAATTATGATTATTTGAAATATCTTTCTCTTAGGTTATGAAGATAATCTGAAGATAGGTATGCATACTTACATATATATATATAGTATATATACATACACATGTATACATATTTATAAATTTTTATTTTAAAAATATGTTAGTATTACATTTTATAAAAAAGAAAAATATTTTGAGAGCAAATGATAAACAGAGCTTGCCTAATATAATGTTTTATCAGAGTCTATTGACAATGTTAACCAGAGATGATGGATAGCATTCTTCATTATAAAGACTTAAAACCACCATTTAAAATAGAAATAAAAAGTTCCTATTTTGCAATTGAGTTCTGTTAATCTGGTTTTCAAAATAATTCACATCTGAAAGCTATGGTGTGGTTCCTTTCATTGTGCTAAAACATACAATAAATAGTGACTACTATAATCCTTGAACAATAATTATGACTAAGTTGTGAATCTTTAGAAAAAACATATTGTTTAGGCATTTTATGACTTGCCCATAAAGACACTACATTCCAAACCTAAAGACAGAATCCTCACCGTACCTTCATGGGAGCCAGCTGGATGGGTGTAATGCACGAAGGGTCCACCATGGGCTTTGGCCTGTTGGCTGTATCTGCTAAGAGGCTGTGCCACTGCTGGGGAAGGCCAGTGAATTTCTGCTCTTGTGGATCAAACCCAGTGTGAACCCTGTGTTCAAAGTTGGACGGGCCAGATATTTCAATCTTTTTCTTTTTCTTCCCAAACATGATGTAAAATCCTGGAAAATGTAAGAAGAAAAAAGGCAGCTGTTTATATTTTGTCTGCAGAAGATCATAAGACAGTTAGTTTTAACTCATTCACAGTTACATCTTCTCATTTTACTTCTAGATAAAGCCTGCAAAAGATAAGGTTGGATTTTCAGAGTATAAGATTTATTTCATTCCTGTTTTTTTTTTTTCTTTCTTATTCCTTGAATGTTCTGTGTGGAGTACAACTCCCTGTTCTTTGATTTTGAATTTGGCCTGTGACCTGCTTTGACCAATGAACTATGGATCAAAGAGTCACTAAGCCAGTTTTGGGTGGTGCTGTTTCGAAGCCTAGTGTGTTTCCACTTTCCTCTGTGTGCTCCTGACACTTTCCATGAAGATCTCTCAAGTAGTCGACACTTCCTCTGCTATGGCCTTAGAAGAAGAGATATATGAAGCAGACACAAACCAGTTTACAGCCAAGACCAGGCAAGCTGCATTGATAAGAGCCATTGCTAAACCATAGCTGACACACAAGTGAGAAACAAATGTTTGTGATTTAGCCAATAAGATATTGGACTTGTTGTTCCTGTGGTATTATCAATGTAAAAACTGACCACCTTGCAGGGAAAAGCATCTCAGAGTTCGGTACTTAAAATAAAAAAAAATTGTGTTTAAAATAAAATGTATGTATACACAAAAATGGGATAGTAATGGCATTTAGCATATAAAGTTATTAGAGGATTATACAAGTAAACATTTGTCAAGCACTTAGAAGAACATCTGTCACAAAGTAAGTGCTATGAGCATTAATTATGCCTCTGGGCAATTATACAAGGAACTTGATTGTTGCTGCCTGCAGGAAAGGAGACCCAGGGGACAAGGCAGGATGAGTCACTTTTTGTTGAATATTTGATTTAAGAATTTGTACACTGTATTTTACCTGTTTGGAAAAATACAATTTACATACAAAAGACATATCCAGTGTGCAAAATACCTCTAGAAAATATGTAAAATAAGTAAATTATGCTTTAATGTAATTAGAACATGTAAGGTAATTTGGGTTTGAATGCTGAGTAGGTGACCTAGAACCTATGATCTTGAGTAATTGCTTTTCCCTATCTAAGTCTACTTATCTACGAATAGGACTATTATAATCATTTTGGAAATTCTTCCATGCACTGTTGTAGGCTTGTTAAAGACGCTATATTAGCTTAAATGTTGCTTTGCAGGGGAAGAATTATCTCTTTCCTTAGACTGAAATAGGTGGGCAATGCACATTTATAGTTAGATGTACCTATTCTTACCTATTCTTCATAGTATCTATCCAACTATAATTATGATCTATAAAAGCATATTAGTATTTGTTTTCCTAGTAGTATATAAAATCCTAGAAAGAAAAAATCCTGCATATTTGCTAATGCCTGTCATTTAGTAGAGTTCAATACTTGCTGATGGATTCAAATAATGTGCCAGGCAGTACATTCATTCAGTAAAGAGCGCTTGGGTTTGAGTTCCATGGATATTAACATCATCTCTAAATTTTCTCTTTCTCCCTTTCTCCTTTCCTTCATCCTCCCCTAAAACTTCTGTTTTGTCTTTTAACTGTTTACTACTACTTTGAAGGCAGAGTCTTTCTGCTGCCTATCTACTTTCTCAAGCTTTCTATTCTACCTGTACCTGGATAAATTTTCTCTCACCAGTGATCCGGCCATTCATAGCGCTAACTTCTTTGACTCTGTCAAAGCTCACTCCATTCATCCTGGTTGTTACTTCAAACTAATTTAGAAAGATTATACAAAATAATAAGGTTTCAAATACTTTGATGTATCATCTTTTCAGCAAAATATAATTTCAAGAAGGATTCTTTAATACTAAAATTGGTTAATAAATATAGGTCAGATGATTTTAATACTTGAGAATATTTAAGCCAAAGTATAAAAGTAAAATAACTCAGAAAAGGTTGACTATTGCAGATGTAACTAACAATATTCCTGCCCTTGGGAAGACCTCTCTCACACTGACTCTGGGCTTGGATATGCCATTTGTTGTGGCCAAAGGGACAAAAAAATTTAACATGAGCCTGCTACATGTTTACACACAGGATCTTTCTCTCTTGCTGCTCTTGGAGCCTACAGTCTGCATGAGAACAAGGCTACACTGTCCTGTTAGAAGCCAAGATACCATGAGGCCTGGTCACTTGTCCCCCCAAGCTAGTAAGCTGTTAAACCTCAGACACAGAGCTGCTTTGTTGACCTGTAGCTATTCACATGAATGAGCCCAGTCAAAATGGCAGCAGAACTATGCAGCTGAGCTGGACCTATAGAAGCAGGACACAGGTAAATGATTATCATTTTAAACTGTTATCTTTAGAGTAGATTATTGCTTAGAAGAAAGCTAATAGCAAATGCCTGACTATCCACTCATACTTTGAATTGTCAGATGCTCATCATTTTTCTCTTTCAATTTAACTAGTTCAAAAGTTCAAGTAAGAATGTTCAATCTGGACAACAGTATCAGCTATTACCCA
The DNA here is from genome assembly GCF_963383645.1 of Muscardinus avellanarius. Lineage (NCBI taxonomy): Eukaryota > Metazoa > Chordata > Mammalia > Rodentia > Gliridae > Muscardinus > Muscardinus avellanarius. The sequence goes on along the minus strand of NC_137805.1, from coordinate 8,581,205 downwards.
ACTGCCTTGACTCAAAGGAGTTTTGATTATGATATTACTACTTGGTTAGTTGAAGACCTAAAATGTTTTCAGGGGCAGAAAATTGCAACAAATTAATGGCTCTACACACTACCTTTTGGTTTTATTTATTGAACACAAAAATACATTCAGAAATAGGATTTGACCCTTTGTTGGCTGAGTTCACTTGACATTTTAGTAGATTTTAGCTATGGCCACCTTTTAAAGAAAGACAGAAACTATTTCAGAAAAATCTTTTGAGAAGAGTTTTTTGCATCTATTCATACCTGAGCAGGCACTGAAATGCTAGGCCAAATATTTTTAGAACCAGAATAGAAATGTTTTGCTATTCCCTTCTTGATTGTAAATTCCCCAGTGGCTGCTGCGCCATTCAAGTGAGAGTATAAAAAGAGAAAATATCCATGAACTAGCACTGTTCTTGCTTTTAAATGAATTGTGGAGTGAAAACCCAGGGTTGAATTAATCTAGCTACAGAGCAGTCTCCGATTCTAGGCAGCTGTAATTTAAATGGTAATAACTATAGTTTTACATATCTAGGAAGTATGAGTTAAAGAGTTATAGAGGAAGAAATTTAAAAGGAATTTTTTTTAAAGTTCTAAATCCTAAAGCACCATCCCAGTGAAACCCATACTTGACTGAATGCAGAAGCATAATCTCTTAGATGTACAGTGAAATTTCACCAGCAGTAGTTATTATTCTGTTGATAAAGAAAACCCTGTGCTTAGGTGAAAGATAGAGACTGGGTCTTAGTGCACTTCAGTACTGTGGAGCAGAGGGACATCTAGATGGGATTGGTGGATGATTTCCTTCCTTCCTTCCTTCCTTCCTTCCTTCCTTCCTTCCTTCCTTCCTTCCTTCCTTCCTTCCTTTTTTTTTGGCAGTACTGGGGTTGGAATCCAGGGGCAATCTACCTCCAAGCTATGCCCCAGCCCTATTTTTTTTCTTTTTACTTTGAAACAGGGCCTCACTGAGTTGCAAAGGGCCTCATTAAGTACCTGAGGCTGTCTGCAAACCCAGATCCTCCTGTCTCTGCCTTCCAAGTACTGGGATTACAAGCATGCACCACCATGCCCAATGTATAATTTCTTCTTTTTGATGTGTCTCTGCTTACTTAGTGTGTACCTGACTGGGTAATGAATGCATGTGGCTCCACATTTACAATAACCCTGTGTTGGGGGGATTCCAAGACTACTTTCAGGTTTGATGATACCTATGGTTGTGATGTTATTACAGTTAAAGAACAAAAACAAAATCAGCAATGGGATAGGATGTATGGGGCCAAGTCCAGAGGAAACAAGGCCTATGCTTTCAGGGATTCTGTCTCAGCAAACCCACACAGGACAGGACTGATCCCTGCAACACTGTGACTATACATGTGAAATACTGTCTATCAGGGAAGTGTCAGAGACTCATACCTGAGGATTTTATTCTGTACAGGGGGGGGAGCAGTCAGTTCACAGAGCTGAGTGTTCATTAAAATGTTTGAGTCATGAGTTGATTTGTAACCTTGGGTCCTTTACTCTTGTTTTTATTCTATATTACTTGCTAAATCTATTAAGTGTTCATAAAAATTAACTTCTGGGGTAGCCACATCCATTGAAAGGAATGTGCAGCTTGGGAAAGAGCTTCCTCTGAGCCTTGAACTGCACATTTCCAATTGGACAAGTCAAAGAGACATATGAGGAAAACACCCACAGAAAGGACAACTATACCTACCAGTTCCCTCTTTCAGACTCCTTAGATGTGTCTTAGCCCAAGGACCTCAATTTAGGGTATACATATAATGAATGTATAAGATATATTATTCTTTGTCCATGTTGAAAAATATTTATATACTGACAAAGTGACCTTGCAGATAAAAACCAAAAGTCTACCAGAAAACCTTCATGTGTGGACTTCTTCATGATGCTACTTTAGAATTATTATTTATTTTTGCTGTTTTACTTTCCCTTGGGGCATTAAACTTGATGTGTTCACAAAAGCAAGATAGATATTCTATAAAAATATTCTTTATGAAAGTACCTAAAAGAGTAAAAAGAAAATAATTTTAGTAAACAATTCTATCAAGCAGTCCAATTTTATATTTAATGTAGCATGGTGGCTGAAAGGATGGGCCCAGACTGCCCATAACTGAACCCAAGTTCAAATATATCTACCAGTTCTCCAATCTTATGCAAATAGCTTTGCCTTTTTTTAACTTCAGTATAGTCATTTGAAAAATGAGAATAACATAAATAATGTTTCTTAGTGGGTTTGTGAAGAGTCAATGAAATAGGACAAGAAAAGAGTGAAGGCCCGGGGCTGTGCTTGGATCAGAGAAAGTAGGTGCTCAGCATTCCCCATCCCTGAGTATTGTGATTGGGAATTGGTTTCTTGAGCCCAGAGAGAGCTAACAGGAACTTCAAGCCAAGGCCAATCAGTAGCTGAAGTCCAATAGAATGATCAGGTGGACTTAAGACCTATGGCAAAGGAATCATGCCTCAGTGTCCTGAACCTTCATGAGTCTTTCTTGACTCAACCACAAAAGCTCTGCTGTTTGCTCCACCCAAAGCAAGCAGTATTTTAAGAAAAATGGAATGGATGGTGGTGACAGTTAAACAAGAATGTGAATACTTAATGGCAATGAACCACGCATTTAAAAGATGATTAAATTGGTCAAGTGTACGTTAATAATAACTTTTTTTGCAGTACTGGGGATAGATTCCAGGGGATGGTACCTCCAAGCTACACCCTCAGCCCTATTTTTGCCCTTATTTTGAAATAGGATCTCACTGTGATCCTATTCACTAAGTAGCTGAGGCTTTTCTTTAACTGTAATCCTCCTGTTTTGGGCTCCCAAATGCTGGGATTACAAACATATGCCACCTTGCCCGGCTGTTAATCATATCTTACAATAAGTACAATAAACGGTAGTGATAGATGATGATGATGATAATGATGATGATGATGATGATGATGATGATAGTGATATTCCCAGGAAGCTTCACCAGTCTTGGAGGAAGTAGTTAGCAGACAGGAGCTATGTTAAAGATTGGGTGAGCCACAGACAAGCTGGGCAGAGCTGAGGTTACTTTACCAGACAATCCTATAGAGGAGCAAACAAGACAACCTAAATGAGGGGATGGGAGGGGGGAAGAAGGAAATTCTCTAAAACATGCAATGTACTTAAACATATCGACATCAACCACTAAACCAAGCAAGGGATGGGGAGCGAATGGGGTGGGAATTGGGTAGGGGTTAAATCGGTGATGTGTACATGTATGTACACACAAGGTTTTTACCCCAATATGATGTATGAATATAATGCACCAATAAAAATAAATAAATAAATAAATATTATGTGCTAAAACATGGCTTCCCTTTCTTGGGTTCCTGTACTGCAGTGTCTCCTGGACATGGCCTATAGGTTAGTTGCTTTGTTCTGCTGGGTATTTTCCCTTACAGAAAGACTGCTTTGAAGCATGTTGGCTGAGAAAAACAAAAAATCTACTGTACCTCTTTCAATTTATATTACACAGGCACTCATGATCAGTTGCTCTGTGTTCTGTACCTCCTTTTCTGACCTGAGTCCTAATCCAAATGTTACCTGTGTTCTCAACCCTGTAACCCCTTTCTTCTCTTATAGATATGACAGGCTTCCAGGTTTTATCTGTTGGATGTGATCTCAGCCTTCCTACCTGACTCCTTGTTTCTTAATTGTCCTTCTGTATTTTTGTGAATATCTTAGACCCTTTTCTCTGATCAAGATGTTAGGATCTTACCTATCTGCTAATTCCTTTCCATCCAAGCTTCCTGGTTCTGCAATATGTACCCACAATGATTTAGCATATTAATTCATCAGAATCCACAGTGTCTAGTCCCTCAACATTACAAGGCCTTTCTGGTCTAACTCCACTCCTCACGTTGGATTCAACTCATCCATCTCATTTTTCTGCTGTATGACAACTAGGACTGACAAAAGGCATGCTTTGAGAAAGCATATTTAAATTTTGATCATTTTCACACCATCGAGAATGATAACACAATATTGAAAAAGAAAATCATGGGTTTTAGAGTAGCATCAACATCGAGACACTCAAAATATCTTCAGAAAAATGTGTTCGATGGTACAGTTAAAAGCTGCTATTTCACCATGGTCCTTTAAGGATAATATATAAACTCATAAAGCTATGGGCTTACTTCTTTACACCAATGATCCCAAATATGGAGACAATCCAAAGTCTTCTCCTAAGCTCCATATTTATGCTTTCAAATCTCTTCTTGGATTCTTCCCATTCTTAACACTCAGCATCTCACAATTTAACTCATGTTCTTCCCTCTTACTATACCTGCTCCTTTTCTGTATATCTCAAGCCTCATAAATACAAGAAAACATTCCAACAAACTGCTGAAGCCAACTCTGGACTCCATCTTGATTTCCCTTCCTCCCTCATCCTCACATCAAATCACCAATTTCTGTGCTTTCCGCTCAAATGTCCACTCCATCTGCATATCTCTTGCAATTCCCACTAGGTTGTTTCTTTTTTGCTGCTGTCACAAATAGCCATAAACTTAGTAGCTCACACTAATTTACCTTACAGTTCCAGCTGTAAAAAGTCTGAAATGGGTCTCACCGTGATCCTTGCTGGTGCTCTGAGGGAGAAATTTATCATCTTCCAGAGGCCACTTGTATCACTCAGCTTTCAGATCCTCACTCTGTGTTCAAAGTGAGAAACTTTGCATCTCTCTATTTCTTAAATGTTTTTATCATCCTCTTCTGCACTGGGATTCAACTTTTAAGAACTCTTGTGATTATATAGGGCTTACCTGATCAACTCAGTATTCTAAGGCCCACTTAGCAGCAATAGTAGTTCCACCTGCAACCGTAATTCCCTTTGCAATGTAACCCAAAGCATTCATAGGTTTCAGGGATCAGGACATGAACACGGGCAGGGCATTATTCTGCCAACTACGTATACCATTTTCAGCACACTGTCCATGCTAACATTTTTTCTCTCTTGGACTGTTACAAACATATCTAAGTGTCCCTTCAACCAAATGTGTTCTCTTCTGAGTCATTCTCCATCCTGTAGACAGACCAACCCTTCTGAAAGGTAAGTTCAAGCCAGGCATGGTGTGCACACCTGGAATCCCAGTACTTGGGAGGCTGAGAGAGTGTTGAGGCTCAAAGTCAGCCTCATCAATGCAGTGATACTCTCAGCAACCTAGAAAGACCCTGTTTCCAAACAAAACATACAAAAATAGGGCTGGCGATGTAGCTTGGAGGTGAAATTCTGAGGTCAATTCTCAGTATAAATAAATAAATGAAGAAATAAATAATCAAACACATCACATTCTTTCTCCTAAATCATTTTTATGATTTCTTATTGATTTTATAAGTAAAACCCAACTCCTTATCTGAGCTCACAAGGCTGTCTTGAGCAATTTCTTTTTGAATTTTTTTTATTGGGCGTTGTTGTTATACATCTTAATGGAATATAAGATGGTAGAGGCAGACATGCAGACCTCAGTCATTTATCTGGTACATTTCTAACTGCTTAAATCCCCTCTCTCCTTCACTCAGCCTGCCCTTAATTAGCCACCTTCATTACCTTATAGCCCCCTGTGCCTTCAAACCTCTCCTCCTCTAGCCCACTCCCCTCTCATCTCAGCTCTCACTCTGAATCTTCCTCTGGTCTCAGATCCAGTCCCACTTCCTTAGGGGGCACTTGTGAACCCCAGAATATCTTTCTTCTTATGTCCCCCATAAATCTTTGTGTGACCATTGTGTTATAAAAAAGATAATTTCAAATTATAAAAATAATGCATGAACATATAAGGGCTGTGGACAGTTTAACAATCAGCAATACAGAACAAAAGCTAAAAGTCAGTCGCTACACCTGTTCTTCCCAACACAAAACCCCAAACTTGGACCTTTTGCTGTTTATTTTTGTTGTTCCTGTAGATAATCTGAACTTTCATACAGAAATATGACCACACTGTGTATGTTATGTGGAACTTTTTGTGTCATTTAACCTATTTTGTCTGTTATGTAAAATAAGAAAAGAAAGCAAATATTGACCATTTTCATGTATCAGTACACATATTATCGACACTTGTTTTTTTTAAATCTCCACAGCATTTTATAAAATGAAATGTGCTGTACTTTATCTATTGATTCCTTTATTGATTGACGTTTAAGAATTTTTTTTGCTCCCACAAACAACACTGCAGTGAGAGTTGCAGTGTATATCATTTTGTATAAATATGAGCAGTTCTGTGGCCAAGGTTGTCAGATCTAGAAGCAATGGCATGGAAGGCATTTGTAGTACTTTGCTAGGGCCACTGTAACAAAGCACCACAGATTAGGTAGCTTAAACAAGAGACACTTTTTCTAACACTCTTGGACTCAGGTGTCAGCAGGATAGTTTCTTCTGAGACCTCTCTCCTTGCCACGCAGGGGCGTCTTCTCCCTCTGTCTTTTAGCCACTTCCCTCTGTCTATGACAGTGTCCCAGTTTCCTTTTTCAGAAAGACACCAGTTAGATTAGGGCTCACAGGAATGACCCCATTTTAACTTAAGCATCTTTTATGGTCTCTATCCCTCAAATACAGTCTCAGTCTGAGGTAATGGTGGTTAGAGCTTGAACACAAATTTTGGGAGGGTACGATTAATTCAGCCCATAAAAGCATGCATGGATAATTTTTTAAAATGTTGGCAAGATGGCTTTCAGAAAACCTAGATTATTTTTCTTTACTACCAATATTGATGGAAAACAAAGTGGGTCTTCCCTGACAAGCTGTAAATCCCTTAAATTGATCTCTGCCATACCTATATCTGGCAATAGCAGGGGATCAATAAATATTAGTTGAACGAACAGTCATGGGAACAAAATATTTCCTTGATAAACTCATTTGCAGTTTTACCAGATGGGATTTTGAAAAAAATGATTTTTGATTGAAAATTATAATTATATACATTTATGGAGTACTGCATGTGTTTTAATACAGGAATACAATTTGGCATGAAAAAGTGAGGCTAATTAGGGTATCTGTCACCTTGCTTACCTTTCCTTTTTATGGCAAACATTTAGAATTTACTCAGCTATTTGGAAATATACAGTACATTATTACTGAATATAGTCATCTTGTTGTCCAAGCATGAAAAAATGCTCAACATCATTGCCAATCAGAGAGATGCAAATCAAAACTACCCTGAGATTTCACCTAACCCCAACTAGAATGGCAATCATTCAAAACACAAACAACAACACATGCTGGCGAGGATGTGGAGAAGTGGGAACTCTAAAACGTTGTTGGCGGGATTGCAAATTAGTGCAACCACTTTGGAAAGCAGTATGGAGGATCTTTAGAAGAATGGGAACAAGTTTACCATTTGATCCAGCAAGACCACTTCTGGGTATCTATCCAAAATAAAGGAAACCAAACTACCAAACGAATGCATGCATTATCTATGTTCATAGCTGCATAATTCACCATCAACAGATGGTGGATTGTAAAACTGTGGGATATGTACACAATGGAATTTTACTCAACCATAAAAACCCACAATTACATCATGTACAGGGAAATAGATGGATCTGGAGGACATTATACTAAGCAAGATTGGTTAGTCACAAAAAATAAGAAATTGGATGCTTTTCCTAATATGCGAAAGCTAAGGAGAAATGGGTCATAGGAGGAACTCTAGACGTAGGAGGAGATTCTATAGAGAAGCAAATAAGGCAGCCTAAATAAGGGGATGGAAGGGAGGAGAAGGAAACTCTTTAGAGCACAAGATGTACTTAAACATATCGAAGTCAACCACTAAGCCAAGCATGGGCAGGAGGGAGAGGAGCAGAGTGAGGACTGGGTAGGGGCTAACTGGGCGATGTGCACATGTATGTCTAAACAAGTTTTTTTTTTTATCCCATTAATACATATTAATGACCAATAAAAGATTTTAAAAAAGATATACTTACTAGTGATCATAAACTAAAAATTAAAATGAGATACTGAAAAAAAGAAACTTTGTACCTTCTGATGCTTTGTGTGTGTGTGTGGTACTGGGGTTACTGGAAACCCTTCTACCTCCAGGGTATACTCCCAGACCTAGTTTTATACTTTTTAATTTGGAAACAGGTTCTCTTAAGCCAGCACGGCTGGCTTCAAACCTGCACAATCCTCCTGTCTCCACCTCCTAAGTGCAGGGATTACAAGCATGCGCCACTATGCCCGGCCTTCTGATGCTTTTTAAAAATGTTTTAAAAATACTTTTGGCCTGGTGTGGTAGCGCACGCTTGTAATCCCCCTGCACTTGGGAGGCTGAAACAGGAAGATTGCACAGGTTCAAAGCCAGTCTCAGCTACTTAGTAAAGCCCTCAGCAACTTAGTGAGACCCTGTTTCCAAATAAAATATAAAATAGGTCTGGGAGTATAGCCCAGAGGTAGAAAGCCTCTGGGTTCTACCCCCAGTACCACCGAAAAGAAAATACTTTTGTAAATTTTTTTTTTTCCGGGTCTGGGGATGGAACCCAGGGGCATTCGACCTCCGAGCTACACCCCCTGCCCTATTTTCAATTCTTTATTTTGAAACCGGGTCTCACTGAGTTGCAGAGGGCCTCACTAAGTAGCTGAGGCTGTCCCCAAATCACTATCCTCCGGTCTCAGCCTCCCGAATGATCCGATTACAAGCGTGAGCCAACACACCCAGCTTTGTAAAGTATTTTTTACACTGGCAAGTATATTTTTATACTTTTCAACAGTATTTATCAAAGTAGCAAGGTAGTGGTGCATGCCTGTTATTCCAGTACTTGGGATGTTGAAACAGGAGGGTCATGGGTTCAAGGACAACCTTAGCAACGTAGTGAGACTGTCAGCAACTTAGTAAAACCTGTTTCAATAGAGAAAAAAAGAGGATAGAAGTGTAGCTCAGAGGTAGAACGTCCCTGGGTTCAATCCCAAGCACCACAAACATTAATGTATGTATGTATGTGTATATGTATGCATGTATGTACATATGTATATATATCCAGAGTCTCCTGTGTACCGAGCACTAAAGGTGAAGCCGTAGTGGTTGAGACCTTATAGAGTAAGCAAGATGAATATAAGCCTGTAATGATTCTCACTCTCCCACTCACAGGGTCAAGCTACCTACTCACTTCATGCCTCCATTGCTCATTAATAAAGTTAATAATTAGTATTTGTGCCAAAATCTTTTAATATTTAATGATTTGTGCTTATCAATCACACAAAACACTGCTTGGTACATAAGAAATATACAATATGTCTCAGATATTATTATTATGAAGGAAAGAAGTGAAATATTATAAAGATAAAGGGTCCATAGGACCTTCCTATACTAGCTTTGTGACTTCTTGTGAGTCTATAATTAAAAGAAAAAAGTATTTGTGTGCATATACATGTACTTTCCCTTGAATTGTACCTACCATATTTACATATTATGTAATAATAGAGCAATATCCAAACAGGAAATATGACAGTGGTCCAATGTGTGTGTGTGTAGGCATGTGACATTCTATCGTATATGTAGATTTGTATAATCACCAGCACAATTAAGAGACAGAACTCCTCCATCACCAGAACTATTTTCCTTGCTAAGTTGCTGAGGCTGGCCTTGAACCTGTCCTCCTTTTATTTCAGCCTCCCAAGTACTGGGATTATAGCCTGGCTCCATCATTCCAAGCTTGATAACGTCTCTTAAGGAGAGTTACTGTGTGCCTACTTGTTATATGGATATGAGTGAAAGATGATTTATGTTCATCCTTTATGGATACAAAGGCAGATTTTTGCAAAGTCTGAGACAGAAAATTTCAGGAAAAAAACCTCACCAGAAATAAAGGCCCAAGAAACAAAAGGACTTGCTTTGTTGAAGAACACAAGCAGCTCGTGTGGCTGATGGAATAGAGGAAGAAATGGTCCACAATCTTTAAACTTCATCCATATAATGACACATTCTATTTTATCTTATATTCTACTTCCCCAACACTAATGTTCAAATATTCACATCTACTTTCTGAATCATGGGCAAGAAAACTTGATAGACAAAATATTTTCATAGTACTTAAGTAGTGTGGAATTTTCCAAACAGTTATTGTCCCATCTTTTAATCCTGGCAATATCACTGCTCGTTGTTTGCTGGGGAACTTTGAGTAGATTAGTGGTAGATTAGTGTGTTGGTTTTTTTTGCATGATAAATCAGCCTAACACTTAATGAATTAGTAATCATCGATTTGGTTTATAATTCTATGGCTGATGATTCATGCTAGGTGTGAGTAGATGGTTCTGGTCTGGCTCACTTGTGTTCTGTGGGTTGGCTGGGAACTAGTCTAGAATGGCTACATGAATTTTCATTTCTCAGTAGGATAGCACAGGCTTGTTCTCACGGTGGTATCAGAGTTCTGAGAGAGAGCAGATACAGTCTTTTAAGACCCAGGCTTGAAAAAGGTGACCAAGATTGGTTCTACTAGATTCCATAACCAGTGTAAATTGCAAGTCCAACCCAGGTTTAAAATGGGTGGAGGAATGTGACCACTTCTTAAAGAGAGAATCTGCAAAGCCACCTTGTCAATAGTGTGACTCACTGGGAGAGGAGAGAATCAGGACCATGGTTGCAATGTATCACAATAAATAAAAGTTTTATGCTGGTAAATGTTTAACAGCCTACTCTGGAGGGAGGGTAAACAAGCTCCATTGTAATGCTTGCCAATTTCTGTGGCGCAAACACTCTCCTACGGATGATTTCAAACTAACAACATGACATTACTGGAAAATATTTTATAATTTCAAGTTTTTAAAAGATGAACCCAATTGACCCTCATAAGCCCACATGACCCAGCTTAGTATAGCACTGATGGAAACCTTTAAGTCTAGGAGTTGGCAGTGGAATGCTGTACTTTTTGGCACTCACCCATTCTAGATAGCACACTAAAATGCCTTTCCTTCTTCTAAAAAGGTGAACACATGCCCCAGCATCAGGTAAAAAGTTGTCCATATGCCTTTATACCTCCATATAGGATATAAACATTTAGCAGTATTTGGAACAAAAATTATGGGATGCACGATATTCTTATCATCTAATTTCTAAACATACCAGGTAGGTGTGTGTGTGTGTGTGTGTGTGTGTGTGTGTGTGTGTGTGTGCTTAGAAATGCATTTTAGGTACTGGAAATCAGGTTTTTTTTTTTCTTTTCCTACTCCCCTTTTGGATTGAACCCAGTGGCCTTCTGTCTCCAAATTACATATACAATTTCTTTTTTATAATTTTGAAACAGAGTCTCACTAAGTTTCTGAGGTAGGCCTCAAACCTGTGAACATCCATCCTGTTTCAGCATCTCAAGAACTATGTATGGTTATAGGTGTACACCACCATACCTGGCCAAAACTAGATCTTCTATAAATCATAACTCGAAACACTGTCAAACTAATGAACTTTAGACATGTTTACTTTTCATTGTATCTAAGAAGATAAAAACTGGTGCATAGTAATTTCACATTGAGTCAACAAACCTTCCAGAACCTCATTTTTTTTTTCCAAAAGCTTGGTCAAATGGGTAACACAAACATTTGCCTAATTCTGCTCTTTTCCAACTAAGGGTCATATGCACACACTGCCTCTTGAAAAGAATACAGGCTTGCCGGGCGTGGTGGCGCACACTTGTAATCCCCACATTTAGGAGGCGAAGACAGGAGGATCGCACAGGTTCAAAGCCAGCCTTACTTGCTTAAGAGATCCTGTTTCCAAATAAAAATATAAAATAGGTCTGGGAGTGTAGCCCGGAGGTAGAAGGGCTTCCAGAAACCCCAGTACCACCAAAAAAAAAAAAAAAAAAAAAAAGAAAATAATACAGGCTTCATATGGACCAGGACAATGGTACTTGTTTCCAAAAATAAGTTATCATTTCTACTGATTATTTGAAAACCTCACAGAATCAAGTATTGTTTCACGATATGGAAAGAGCAACTTGGAAAGCTGCCCACTTCTAAAGTCTCTAAATATATATGTAGCTGAAGAAACAGAGCATTGGATATAAAAACCCTACTGCTGCTGAAGATGATTGGTCAAAATAAGAAGGGGCTTTGCTGCAACAAGTAAAGAACAGAACTCTAGTAGTTACATAACTAAGTAGTTGTACAATTTTAGGCAAAGAACCGCCAATTTTTGTTTGCATTTTGTTTTAATCCATTGGAATTTATCATCATATATTGGTTTACCTGTAAACAATCCAACATTCTGAACAAACAGGAACTGTAGTCCTGATGATGTGTTAGCTGCCAACTAAAATTTCCATGCAAAGAAACTCCTGATGTAGGGCACAATTCTTGCCCTCTGGCTCTTGTGTTCTCATTTGCTTCCTGACAACATAAGTAAGTTACGCCAAAGGGAAGGGTGAGAATGGGCTTAATTTGTGCCGTCCATGTTGGATGAGCTGAGAGGCTCCGAAAGAGCAGAAAAACAACAATAATTAGCCTTTGGCGCTGTAACTTGCTTCCAAACCTGAAGTCACCCACTTCTATTGTAAGACCTATTCAGATTTCTAACTAAAACCTGTCATTTGAGGCTCTCAAAGCCAGAAGAACCTGAACATAAGACTGGCGACTGGAGGACTAAAGATCCTCAGAATTACACAATTAACAAGAGGATCTGTAAGGAAATTATACAGCAAATTGTAGGTATGCAAGTGACATAGGGTTTACATTTCAAGGCAAATCTGTATTAGCTTAAAATTGTTCTCATTTTTTTCTCCAATCTTTCTTCCCTTAGTCCTCCTATCTTTTTTTTTTAAGAGTGATTTTATTAAGCATCTACTAAATGTAAAATACTACTCAGGCTACTGAAGACTCAGCAGAGAAGCAGACACAGATTCTTTCTACACTTGTGGGTCTCCTATTCCAACCACAGAAGAAAACAGTGAAAAAGCAAACAGGGAAATTACTCAATGTATTAGAAGGTGGTGATAAGTCCTGGGAAGGAAAAACAAATAAAAATAAAAAGGGGGACAGTGAGAGTCCTGGGGCAAAGGAGTAGAGTAGAATTTTTAAATTATGTGGTCACCTTAAAACGATGTTATTTGGGCAAAGATTTAAGTCAGTAAGGATGAAAACATCTGGGCAAAGAGTTCCACATGAAGCAAAAGCAAGTGTAATGTTGTGGAGCGATATATACACCTGGGGGGGGTGTTCATGAGTTATTTAGGAGCTAGTGGAGCTGAAGAAGAGCGAGCAAAGCAAGTAACAGGAGGTCAGACCACAATGAACAGTGGTTCTTCAGGTGTGGTCCGCAGCTCACATCACTGGTGAGCTTGTTAACAATGCAGATTTTGCTCCCCCCAACACTGACCTATTGGATGGCCAATTCTTAGGGACACAGCCCGTACATTTGTGTGTGACAGAGCTATCCAGGTGAGTCTGATGCACACTCAGGCTGGAAGGGATGATGCCATGATATAAGGCATCATCTGAGACTGCAGGGCTTCAAGGTTTTCTCTGAGTGGATTGGGAAGCTATTTGAATGCTTATTGACTTTATCCCAATCAGTGATTTGGGTCATAACTTGATTGAGTGGTTGTATGCTTTCTGGGTGTGTTCATTCTTCTAGGCCACAAAGACTAGCACAACGAGAGGGTGGTCATTTGAGCTTTGCCTCCTTAGCATGGACTCTTCAGGGCTCCATGAACCGTGGCTGATTCTGTAAGAGAGGATGCCCTTGTGTAACCAACCCTGCAGTGGCGTCTTGGTTTATCTGTAGATCCCTCTCACTGTGATTCTTGAATAATTTTACAGGAATTTTTTTTTTTTTTGTATCTGGCAGGACACAGTTCGGAATATAATGGTCCCCTCTTATCTTCAAGGGCTATATCTCTCTTGGACCCCATTGGATGCTGAAAACTGTGGATAGCAACTGCATGTCTTTTCCATCTTAATCATGAACTTATGAGAATGCACTGTGGCAGTAACTTAGGCCTTTTGAGACATGACTTGTGGGAAACCGTTCTAAGCCTAGAAGATATGGCTTAAGGATTTATAGCTTTTAGTTGTTTTGGCCAGAGACTTGTCTTTCTTAAGGGAATTGAAAACAGAGACCTCGATGCCCTTTCTCTATATATGTTCTGTCCTGTTTTACTGCATCTTTTGCTTGCTTTGCTTAGAAGCCTGACCTAAGAAAAGAGCTGAAAACAGCAACTTTTGATGCTCTTGCAAAACTGCTAGATAACAACTTTTCTTCTAAAGCATTCCTAACACAGTACTCTACCCCTTAGCCAGAGACAGTCAACGATTTAATGGCCCAGTCTTAACTCTGTAAGCCTATAATAAAAGGAAAATCTGAGTTTAACTCAGGGAGCTTGCTCTCTTGCCTTCTCTTCTTTCATCATTTTGAAACAAGAATAAAGTCTCAAGAGCATTTTTTCATGGTGTCAACCAATGCACTGCTGCTACAAAGCTCAGCAATGATGAAAAAAAAACTAGCATGATTTTTTACCTTCAATTTAGCATGAATTTATTTGTTATTACCATAAATCTTAGCAACTTATGCAATATGAGTATCTTTTTTTTTTTTACTAAATGGAGAACTTTTATCCTTTCACTTAAAGGAAACACTTTATGGCTTACCTTTGGCATATTTGAATTGCTAGCATCACTAACCTTGTACTTTGGGGTCATTTCTTAAGTAAGACAAAGATTACTTCAACACACACATTACACTGCTGTGACTGTTAGTCTGGTACTTGAGATGGTTAGTAAGTCACTGGTGGGGAGGCGATGTATACAGAATGGATCCGCTGCACAAGGAATGATTCGCATCCTGAATAGGTTAGAACTGAATGGCATCTAATTCCATTGTGATACTCAGAATGGCAGGCACCCAAAAACTTATGAACTATTCCTTGAATTATTTTTAACGTTTTAAGACTGTGGTTGACACAGGTAACTGAAACTGTAGATAAGGGCGGACTACTGTAATGTGAGCCTTCCTGCTGGGAAACTCGGTTCGATATTGTGAGTGGTATATATCATATGCTCAGCATCAACAACAACTGTATTTCTAATTGTGACCCCTTGCTCATTTTTTTCTCAGAGAACATGATGTTGATTGCCAAGTTCAATGCTATCATGGGAATGTGGGTGTCGAATAATGATACTATTGAGAAAAGTGCCTAAAATGTTAACATCAGCAACAAAAAACAGCTTCTCAAAGTATATGGGTCTCACACACTTCCCTTGCTGTGATGAGGAACTCGCCCCAGGCAGTGGGTGCCTGGCCTGGGATGACATTCCCAGCAACCTTTGTACCTAGTGATTGTCACTGACTCCTCTTGGCACTTATATTTCAGGGGTTTTATACTGACTGGATGTGGAGAAAGACAAGGGGTCAGTAAAATTGCAAAGGGTAAGGAGCCTGGATCCTGGAATTGCCAAATGGGAGAGACCCACCTGCTGACCAGCACTTATACTCTGCTTAGGCCAGCAAACACTAAAATTCCATGGTATTAAGCTCATGAAATTCTAAGGGTTAGTTATTTTAACAGTGAGCATCATTCTGATGCACACATCTTTTGCATCTTTTTTTGTTTTCTGATACCAACACTGTGCTGATAGCAAGTAGAGTGGCCTTGTAGGAAAGAAAACAGCTGAGTGTCAGGATGACATCATATGCACAAGGCCACTCAGCTGAGTGTTGGCAGACAGGACTCATGTTAAGCAAATTCCACTGGCTTTTGATACGTGGTTTTTACATTAGGTTTAGTGAGCTGAGGAACTAACCACAAACAGAAGTAGGAGTGATGGTGATTAGTTACTATGCAAATTGCCAGCAGTAAAATCCTTAAAGAAGACTGTCAATAAAGTTGTTAATAAAGTTACAGCCGGGCGTGGTGGCGCGCACTTGTAATACCGCATCTGGGAGGCTGAGATCAGAGGATCGCCGTTCGCGGACAGCCTCAGCTACTTAGTGAGGCCCTCTGCAACGCAGTGAGACCCTGTTTCAAAATAAAGAATAATGATGGCACATGCTTGTAATCCCTGTGCTTGGGAGGCAGAGACAGAAGGATTGTGCAGGTTCGAAGCCAGCCGCACACGCTGGCTTAGGAAATCCTGTTTCCAAATAAAAATGTAAAAATAGGTCTGGGAGTGTAGCCCGGAGGTAGAAGGGCTTCCAGGAACCCCAGTACCACCAAAAAAAAAAAAAAAAAAGAATAAAAAAGTAAGGCAGAGTATATAGCTTGGAGGTCAAATGCCCCTGGGTTCCATCCCCAAACCTGCAAAAATAAATAAATAAATAAATAAATAAATAAATAAATAAATAAATACAGTTAGTATGTAGGTTAGAAGATGGGCTGCATTGAGATATAGTAAGGTAGACCAAGCTCTTCTTTAATGAATACAGGCAGAACTGTTGAGACAGTGAAGTCTGCAGTGAATTGAAGCAATGATTTTTGTTTTTGTTCTTTAACAAAACCCTGATTTTAGTCTAGGAGTTTTATGTTCCCTCGAGGAGGCAATCTCACTATGTGGTTGGAAGCTTGTTGGCCTCCTAAGATAACTTCAAGGAAGGAAATATTGCCAGAATAATAACTTCTAATTTCTGCTCCTTAAAGCTGTGTCTGAAATGTACTTACTGTGATGTTTCCAGTGAGCGTTATTTAAATATCTTGTCATTTCCCTCCCTTTGTTATACATAATAATAACTCTTTGAAATTCAAATCTTTGAAAAATCACCAAAATGCCTTTTCCTGTTCAACTTATTACAACTGTTTAATTTGGGTAGGTTTTTGGAAAAAATGGTGGGATTTAAGGCTCCTTTAAATGGGAAAGAAATTTATTGTTCCTACTTTCTGTAGTGTCAAAATTATGAAATAGCTGGGCGTGGTGGCGCACGCTTGTAATCCCCACGCTTGGGAGGCAGAGACATGAGGATCGCGCAGGTTTGAAGCCAGCCGCGCCGGCTTAAGAGACCCTGTTTCCAAATTTAAAAGAAGTATAAAAATGGGTCTGGGTGTGTAGCCTGGAGTTAGAAGGGTTTCCAGAAACCCAAGTATCACCAAAACAAAGCAAAACAAAAATTATGAAATATGCAAACTCAGCAAAAATTGCATTTCCCTTTGAAAATGTAAGGCAGAGATACATTTTGGAGTTCAGATCTGGCAAGCTTTTTCTGAGCTCTCAAGCATAGATAGGGAACTTACATTATCACTAAGAGGGTCAGTTTTAAAATACATTCCCCTCATAAGCAAAGCCAGTCTGATTGAAAAGTATATTTAATGCTACTGCTTAACGCTTCTACTTTTCCTCATGCAACTGGTTTTCATTGTCTGCCTATTTAAGAATTTTGAACTAGAAATTACTTATAAATCACATTAACAGACTGAATAAATAAATTATGATATATTCTTACAATGGGATGCCACATAGCAACTAGAAAAAACTATTCAGACATATTTAATGAATTTCACAAATGTAATGTTTGCTTAAAAACAACAACTGAAAATAACAAGTATATAATTTATCTTATGATAGGGGATTTTACAGAGAGGTCATATACAGGCAGGAAAGTCCCTTCCATCAAAGTTCCACAACACAATGGATAGACCCCAGAACACATGCCAGAATGACTGATTTAAAATAATCAAGATTCCTGTCTGGGTCTCAGTTATCTCACCAGAGACATACTTGGAATATAGGTCCTAACCAAGTTTTAAAAACTTTACATCAAGGTTAAAGAAACTCAACATTTCTTCTTATTTCTCCAAATGGTTCAGTGGTTTGAAATGCTTTTCTGACCATGAGCAAAGTGATTATAAGAAATACTTCAACCTTCAATGGTTTTATGGTAAATCAGACTTCAATTCTATACAGCTTTACAGTTCTATAATGATTTGCTGTTCTGAAAATAACAAATGAAAATGAACAAGATCTATATTGAAAGTGGTGGGAAATTGCAATATTACTGTCTGTCTAGTGTATAATCTACCTAGAAACAAATATTTTGATGGATATTTAAACTTCATTAGATATTCTCTAAATATTATAAAACATAATTTTATTTTTGTGTCAGAAGCACCAATAAGTTTTCTTCTGCTGTTGTTTTAATTACTTTACCAACAATTGACATTCTTTTATGGTTATCATCCTGTATCCTTGGTAGTACCAAAGGCAATAATCATGCATGAATGATAGTTATTGCTTGAAAAATGGTCATAGCCTCTAGCTTCAAGTTATATATCATAGCTTCCTAAATACTGTGCTAAAACATGTTTAAAATCAGAAAGCATATTCATTGAGACATAGCCTTGACCTATGAACTTCAAATTTATTATTATTATTATTATTATTATTATTATTATTATTATTATTTTGTGGGTCTGGGGATGGAACCCAGGGGCATTTAACCTCCAAGCTACACCCCCTGCTCTATTTTTTATTTTTTATTTTGAAACCAGGTCTCACTGAGTTGCAAAGGGCCTTACTAAGTAGCTGAGGCTGTCTGTGAACCACGATCCTCCGGTCTCAGCCTTCCAAATGTTGGGATTACAAGTGTGCGCCACCACGCGCGGCTAAATTATTTTATTAAAGAAGGGTTCTCAACATTGGGTGCAGGAGATGCATGTTGACAGCAGAGTTTGTGGGTTAGGAAGTAACAAGTGGACAGTTACCATTGTGTATTAGTTATTAAAAATCTGAGTAATGAGATAGGGCAGCAAATGTGCCATTTAATTAACTGTCTTCACTCCTGCCCTCGAATCCCTTCTTCCTGGCCACTTGAATAATTCCCAGACTCCTTTGCTGCTAGCTTTGACCAAGTAACTAAATTCTTACCTTTGAGATAGGTGAGAATTATATGTGTTATGTCTAATCTTTTTAGAGATACAGAGATAATAGTCTTGAATTTGTTCTCAATATTTTTTTAATACTGTTCAGAAATGATTAACAATCCAAAGAACCTTGGAGTTCACATAACAGAGATGGTAGAACCTCTCAGTGGAACTGGATCCTGGATTATGTTGTGAGAAACAGCTTGCTTCATGCCCCTGGCTTTTTTTTTTTTTTGCGGTACTGGGTATGGAACCCAGGGCATTCTACCTCTATGTTATACCCCAGTCCTGTTATTTATTTATTTATTTATTTATTTATTTATTTATTTATTTATTTATTTTCTCTTTTTGTGGTAGTGAGGATGGAACCCAGGGGCATTATACCTCTGAAGGACACCCTCAACCCTATTTTTTTTTTTTTATTCTTTTTTTGTGGGAGGGTACTGGAGATGAAAC
The DNA here is from genome assembly GCF_963383645.1 of Muscardinus avellanarius. NCBI lineage: Eukaryota > Metazoa > Chordata > Mammalia > Rodentia > Gliridae > Muscardinus > Muscardinus avellanarius. The sequence goes on along the minus strand of NC_137805.1, from coordinate 8,561,923 downwards.
CCAGGGGCATTCTACCTCGAAGTGTCATCCCAAGCCCTATTCTTTATTCTTTTTTTTTATTTTGAAACAGGGTCTCATTGAGTTGCAAAGGGCTTCACTAAGTAGCTGAGACTTTCCTGGAACTGTGATCCTCCTGTCTCAGCCTCCCAAATGCTGAGATAACAAGTGTGTGCTACCACGCCCAGCATGACCTTGGGATTTAAAGAAAAATAAACTCTATCTTGTTTGATGAATTTCATATTTTATTTATTTATTTATTTATTGTAGTGGTAAATTGCATATTATTTATTTATTTATTTATTTATTGCAGTGTATTGCATATTTAACTCTTTGCTAATAGTGTATTCCTCTTACCTTAACTAATCCACTACACAAGTGCTTTATGTTTACTTGCAAATGAGCTGAGAAAGAAGAAAGGAAAGAGAGAAGTGAGTTCAACAGTGTTTAGAATATGTTCTTTCAATACACTCTCAATTTTCTTAGGATAATATGAATAAGAAAGAATCTAATATAACTTTAAAAAGACATTTCTATACCTATGCTTGTTTAGAGAAAAGAACTTGGGTCATGTCATTGAAATTAGACATCCACTGCACTGAAAGAAGTGTGATATAGCATCCAGACCAACCCCAGGAAGCTGCCGGTGACAAGCACAAATCCAGAGAAAATAATCTAAGAAGAAAAAGCAGGCATCATTTTTCAATAAACAGTGAATTTAGTGCAAATTCTCTTGAACAAAAGTAAAAATGACCCAACAATGATGATAAAAAATAGAACAAAAAGAGAACCAAGTAGTAACTCGTACATTTGGGTTATGGTATTATGTTTCCTATATTTCACTGGAACATAGCACTTCCTAAATTAATGCTTAGCATGTATATATGCAGGTTTATATATATTTATACATTATTTTATGATCACATACATGAAAATGATGAATGGTTGAATCTTCTACTGGTATATTTCAGAATACTTCCTGCTTAACATATCCAAATGAGTCTTAAATTCTTTAAATAGTAATTTGTTAGTGTTAGGAATACTTACTTTTGAACATATAACTTATAATTATAATAAGCAGAATTGAAACTAAGAAATGGAAATTTGAGTAGGATTTCCTTAACCTTTCTTAGAAAACAATTTGAATTCATATAAACTCTCCTTAAAAAATGAGGGAATAACTGTTCTTTTAACTGCTTTTCTGAAATAACAAACAAAAACACAGAGATAGCCAAAGAAGTTCTCAGCAACAAGAACCATGCAGGGGGCATCACAATACTCGACTTTAAACTATCCTAGAAAGCCATAGTAATAAAACAGCATGGTATTGGCACAAAAACAGACAAATAGACCAATGGAGGAGAATAGAAGATTCAGAAACAAATCCACACACTTATGGTCAATTGATTTTTGACAAAGGGTCCATAAACATAACTGAAACAAAAGATAGCCTCTTCAACAAATTGTGTTGGCAAAACTGGTTAACCATATGCAGAAAGATGGAAGTAAAACCCACTTTCTCACCCTGCACAAGAGTCAGTTCAAGATAGATCAAAGAAATCAGACCAGAAAACTTGCAGCTCCTTGACTAGGGCATAGATCCAACACTACAACAGATAGGCACAGGTTACTTTCTCAACAAGACCCCAAAGGGACAAGACACCAAAAGGCAGATCAATATGTGAAATTGCAGTAAACTTAAGAGCTTTTGTATGGCAAAGGAAACTATCAAGGACCTCAACAGAGAGGCAACAGAATGGGAGAAAAATTTTGCCAACTATTTCTCCAATAGAGGACTAATATCTAGAATATACAGAGAACTGAAGAAATTCACAGTTAAGGAAAGCAAATAACCCAATCAAAAATTGGGCAAGAGAATTACATAGACACTTCACAAAAGAAGAAATTCAAATGGCCAATAAATGTATAAAAATGTTTAATATCATTAACAGAGAGATGCAAATCAAAACTACCCTGAGATTTCACCTACTGCCAACTAGAATGGCAATCATTAAAAACACAAACAACAAATGCTGGCAAAGATGTAGAAAAGTGGGAACTCTCATACATTGTTGGTAGGATTGCAAATTAGTGCAACTACTTTGGAAAACAGTATGGAGGATCCTCAGAAGAATGGGAAGAAACCTATCATATAATCCAGCAATACCACTTCTGGGTATCTACCCAAAAGAATGGAAAGCAAATTAACAAACTATTGCATTGTGTATCTATGTTCATAGCTGCAAAATTCACAATTGCTAAATTATGGAACCAATCAGCTAAAATTACTATCCACAGATGAATGGATTACAAAACTATGGGATATGTACAAAATGGAATTTTACTCAGCCATAAAGAACAAAATTATGTCATTTACTGGAAAATTGATGGAACTGGAGAACATTATTCTAAGTGAGATTAGTCATTCACAAAAATATGAAAGTGGACGCTCTCCCACAGTCTATAACTATGTTATAGACACTCAAGTATAAAGCAATGGGGACATCTGCCTATGACTTTGTTATTTTAAAGAAAAATCTTGGACCATACAATTCTTTATTTTCCCTTTTTTATCTATTCACTGCACAGTGGATGTAAGGGAATGAATTTTTGCCTAAGTTTAAATCCTTCATAGCTAGAAAAATATATGATGTTACATTTACATACAAAGATGATATCTACCTGCCTTCAGCAGGATGCTGTATTTCTGCTGGGAGAAGAAACAAGTTATTCCCCTTTGCCCTTGCCCTTTCTTATGACTAGGGCTGGGAGTTAATGGATGTAGTAGCCAAAAGGTAATTAATTGGCCTTTTGGACTGGAAACCCAGGAACTCTATCATAGCTTAACACTAAGAGTGGGAACTACAATTTTTTGTATTAGCATCACGCAGCAACCAATCCACAAAGCATCTTTCAGAAGCTGCATTTTTCATTTCTGGACTCCAGGGTACCCTTTATTTGACTGACATATTAACCTCTGTCCTACTGGGAAAATTCATTGAGACACTTTCAATTTTGCTAATTTGATCTTGGGAAGCAGTGTCTGCTAAGACAGTTACTTAAATGCAGAAATAAAAGGGTCTATCCATTTTTCTACTGGCTTTTGCTGGACAAAGCACAGTAGAGCTCTCATGTAGACCAGCTCGGATGCATCCAGCAGCAAGTCAGTGCCCAGAACCCACAGCAGTCAAGATTTCCTCTCTATAGGTTCACAGAATCATAAGAGACATTTAAATATATCCATAAATACAAAATCCAACCTTGTGTGAATTGTAGAATCAGTGTAGATTTCTACAGTTAAAAGCATTTGCCATGAACATGGGTGTAAGTTTAACTACACATGTTGTACTAAACTATGTATTATTTACCTTTTAAGACACATACATATTATGCAAATCAAGGCAAAACCTATTTTTTTAGGTAAAAAGTGACTTAGTTTTTATCTTACATTTAATAAAGTGTATTCAGGATGATTTCTTTTGTATTCAGATAACTCCTGTATTTACTTGTTGGATTTCATTTCTTACATATTTACTTATACATATGACATTGTTAAATACTTAAGAATCTTTCTATAAATATCTAAGAAAACCTAAAATTTCCCCTTATATTTTATAGCAGTATTATTTTTAGGTGATTCACATATAACTTTTTTCTCTATTCAGATGCAATCGTATTAAAAGTCTTTCCCTGTTCTCCTAAGGTCTTAATTTATTCTTAGGTTAAGACCTGAATAAATCTCTCCCAGTAGCTTTTGTAGAAAGTTATGTAAAAAAATAATTTGGTTTTCTCAAGAAAAGAAAGAAGGCTTTCTACACCACCATTTAAGCAATATTCAGCTTGAGTGCATCCCTTTCCTGGTTCTGGTGCTGAGAACTAACCGTTTAGCTGTTTTCAATTATGCCCTATGTTTTATTCTTTATTTTGAATCAGGGTCTCACTGAGTTGCAGAGGGCCTCACTAAGTAGCCGAGGCTGTCCACAAACTGCAATCCTCCCATCTTAGCCTCCCAAATGCTGAGATTACAAGCGTGTGCCACCAAGCCTGGCTTTATACACAGTAATTAAAAAAAACTAAAAGTTAGAAATGTGTATCTGCTTAACTTCAAACTTAATAGTGAGATTTCTTTCTTTTAGTTTGCCCCACATAACCAGGTAGGAAATACAAATACAAACAGAAGGCTCTTGAACCATATTCTAACATTGGTACCCCTTAAGCATAAACAGTTTTATCCACAAAGGATGCAGCAAATTCTGTTACTCTATTAGATGAAAAAAAGGTACCTTGAAAGATCTGGGAAGCCCCTCCTGCCTGTAAAGTGCAGACACTAATGTCTCCCTCTCCCCTTTCCTGTACTCATTCATACCTATTCAAAACCACCATCCTTACAAAAGGAAGAATCACATAGTCTAAAGAGAACTCTTAACACCAAGAGACAGATACAGAATGTTTTTAGTGTGTTTGACATCTTATTGCATTTAAAATAACTACAAAAAAAATACCAGTTGTCCTTCCTGTTTTAACAGATGGAAGGAACCTGGCACCTCGTCCTTACTGTGTTTACAGGAAAGGGACTCAAAACGTGTTTATAATCATATTCATTGGAAAAAAAGAAAAAGAACTAAAAAACAGTAATAAATCACTGAAATATCTTCCCTTAAGTAAAAATAATAATCTTTAAAACAGGACTGTTCAATAGAGCTTTCTTCAATAATATATATTCTAAGTATGTCAGTAGAGTATTTTTGTCACTGGAGTAGCTATTAACTGAGGAAGTAGAATTTTCCTTGTATTTAATTTTAATTAATTTTATTATATTTAAATAGTCACATGTGGTTACTACATTGGACAATACATCTCCGAAGTCTTATACTTTATATGGTATCTGAGGAGAAGTTAATAGTATACATGTTTCTCCTATAATGTAACTAATTTATTAAGACGGCTTAGCCACATCCTTAACATTTCTAAACATCTGTCCTTACTATCATCAAGTCAAAATCTTCTAGTTATGGCAGTGTGCTATGTTACAGTTTCAATTGGACATTTATGTCCACAGACCCCTTCTGGGCAATTTGCCTCTGCTCACATACCTACTGAATGGGAAACTCATTGACAGGTAGTTCATGATCAGCCTCTAGAAGCCTGGGGGTATGGTTTATTCAAATTCATAAACTAGCTAGTTAATAAAATTTGATGAGAAAATTTAAACTGTGTTAATCAGAGACTTGGTGTTAGTATCAGAAAACTGGGAGATTCTGCTAGTCAAAATGGGTCAGACAATGCCTTGGGTGGAAATGTTCCTATTGGCCAAGAGTAATGCTCCAGGGAAGGGCCAGCTGTGAGTTGCTAGAAGCCAGCCCTCATGACTGTGGCAGATGGCACCCAGGCCTGGGGACCTGGGGGGCGGGGGTATGACATCTGTTCACATGTCTTTCTAAATACAAAGTCTGGTACCTGGGAGAGAGTATTATGTTTAACACTTGTTTGTATTGAGTTGTGTAAAGAGGGTTCCTCACACTGAAAACTGGTAGGGATGTGGACATCCTGGAGGTCTTTTGAGTTGATAGATATTGAACACACGTGACAAACAATGAATGTCAAAGATTAAGAGTCAAAGGCATCTGCCTGAATACCCAGGAAGCATGGAAGACTTCCTTCTCATGCCAGGGTAACAGAGGGAGGAGTCATAATAACTGGCAGTGATGAAAGCTTCAATTCTGAGTAAAAAAAAACCAAAATGAATAGGTCCAACAGAACTTAGTACAAGGCACGGTGCACGATAGGTGCTTTTAAATATGTGCTCAACATTTAACAAGAAGAAAATAAATGAATGGATAAAACTTTCAACAAATCAATAATAATTGTTTCCAATTTTTATCTCAGTTCACATTTTAAAAATTAAAATTTATCAAAAGAAGGCATGTTTTTAAAGAAGAAAAATCAAACTACACAGCTATCTAAAATATTTAGGGATAAAAAACAAATTAGTCATCTGATACCATGTGTCTTGCAATTTTTTTTTGTTCGTCACAAGACTATTTGGTGACAACTTGTCAACAAATGATGTTTAATTTCAAATTTGATAACACTTCCTTGCAGTAAAGCTACAATCTTAAGTTAGTTAAGTATGACAAAGACACACGTAACTGCTTTTAGCAATATATAAAGTATTGGAATTTTATTAATTCATATTTCACGTGTGAATAATAAAAAATCATATTTGAAGGAATTAATATTACTACTATCTCTACAGAAAAAATGAGAAATTGTTCAATAGAATCCTTATTTTTGAGAATCCTGTAAACATTATTTTAACAACAAATAAAAGGAGCTGATTTTAATTTCAGCTTTGTTAAAAAAAAAAAAGCATGGTATGAAAAGAGAGGTAGAGAGAAAAAAGATTTTGTTCTGAATTCTTAATTTTTTTCTCAATCTGAAATTCTTTCCACGAGCAAAAATACAGTAGAGATTTTAGATTATTGTAAAGCATATCACAGTGCACATATAAAACATATGTATAAGTTACAGTCATTTTTTATATAAAATCAATCTAGTCACAATTCAGTTCTTAGAGGTAAGGGCACTATATGAATCAATTTGTAATTGTGGCTAGACTTCCGGGAAGATGGCGACCGAGAAAAGCGGGGCTTAAGAGCCCCGCTAACAACCAATCTCCATTACCACAAAATCAGCGCCTTTCATAGCCAGAAAACACCATCACCAGAGAAACAAAAAAATCACCAGGCTCCAGAGAGAAAGCAGACTGAGAACAGAGCTCAGAGCCACAAAGGAGATACACCGGCCTGACGCCCGAGGACGCGGCAGCAGTGCCATACTGCCGGCCGCAGCGGCGATTTCACCGGACGGCTACAGCAAGCCGAGGTAAGCCGCTGCGGAACAGCCAGGCAGGATTTCTCGGCAAAGGAACATCTAAAGCTCCCAGTGGCTGAGCTCAGCACACGCTGCAGGGTTTCAGAGTTGAAATGAAAACCAAGAAGAAATACGCCAGCCTCACAGCCGAGGGCGTGGCAGCGGCGCCATATTGCCACCAGCGGCAGCAGCAGCGAATTCAACAAGTCCAGTACAGCTACATCTGCGAACTCAAGAACAGTGAGTCAAATTGCGGGCCACAGAGGAGAAATCCCAGTACTGTACTCCCTGGGACTTGACCCAGTGGGGAAGTGGCGGTGGCAGAGATATCACACCATAGGAGAACGTGCAACCTGGCACCCCCCATAGTTTAAAGCAGCCTCTATCGACTCCCTGGGTCGGAGACTCTGTGATACAACCCAGTAAAGGAGTAGTGGGGTCTGAGATACTACTGACACGAGATCCAGAACACCTTAAGTGAAGTCATAGTGACCCAAGGGAAGAACCCAGAGAAGGCACAAACTTCCAAAATCATGGGAAAGTGGAATAATACTAGAGCAATGAATGCCCACAACCCCACAACATCAGAACCCAATAAAACAGAAAATCAGAGATTTCTAGAAGATCAAATCAGGAAAATAACTGTATAAATAATAGAGGTGCTTTGAAAAGAACTCAGAGAGAGCCAAAAAGAGATAAAGGATGCAATTAATGAAGTAAAGGCCTCAATTCAAAGCACAAACAACCGATTAGACCACATGGAGAACAGAATCTCGCTCTTAGAAGATGATCATTCCAAAAATGAACGCATAGTTTCTAATCTAGGAAAAAATATCCGACAGCAGGAATCTGGCATTGAAGAAATATGGGCCCATTTTAAGAGAGCTAACCTAAGAATAATTGGAATAGAGGAGGGAAAAGAAAGTGAAACCAAAGGGATCAACAATCTCTTCAAGGAAGTAATAGCAGAAAATTTTCCAAACATAGAGCAAGAGGTTGATACACAGGTCCAGGAAACTTATAGAACTCCCTTTAGACAGGATCGGAGAAGAGGATCCCCACGCCACATAATTGTCAAAATGACCAATGTGGAAGCCAGGCAGAGAATCTTAAAGGCAACAAAAACAAAGGGCCAAGTGACATTCAGAGGCAAACCAATTAGAATCACTCCAGACTTCCCAAACCAAGTCATGAGAGCCAGAAGGGCTTGGAGTAACATATTCCAAACTCTGAAAGAAAACAACTTCCAGCCAAAAATTTCCTACCCAGCAAAACTTTCTATCAAATTAGATGGAGAAATAAGAAGCTTCCATGACAAACAGAAACTGAAGGAATTTATGTCTTCAAAACCAGCACTAGAGAAAATACTCAAAGAGATTAACTACAAAGAAGAAATAGGTAACACACACCAGAACCAGAGAAATAAGATTTTCCATCCAACAGACAACTAAGATTGGTTATCTGTGGAGATTCATTATTTATGTTAGTCTTTTACCTATCTCTAAATTGTATTGTTTGCCTTTATTGTTAATTTTTAGGATTTCTAGTTGGAATATTAATATACCTTCAGATATAGCATTTGGAAATATTTTATCCCATTCTATTAGTAACTTTTAACTCTGTTTACATTGTGTTTTGATATACAATATATATTTTTTTATTTTTTAGGGAGTTTGTATACTCTTCTGTTGCCTGTGCCATTGAAATCATATCCAAGAAATCACTGCCAATTTCAATGTTGTGAGGTTTTATGACCTAGATATTTTCCTAAAAGTTTATAGTCTTAAGATTTATATTTAGGTCTTTTATCTATTTTGAGTTAATACTTGTATATGGGATTAGGTAAGGGTCCAATTTTATTCTTTTCCATGTAATTATTATTTTTCAACAATATTTAGTTAAAAGACTATTATTTCCACCACCAAATGTTTGTGGAAACCTTGTCAAAAATAACTTGACAATATAGGGAAGAGTTTAGCTCTAGGCTTGTATTTAACTCCAATGGTTTATATATCTGCCTTTAGAACAGTACTATACTGTTTCAATTATTGTAGCTTTATATGGTTTGAAATCAGAAAATATATGTCTTCTAGCTTTGTTCTTTTTCAAGATCGTTGTGGGTATCTAGAGTCCATATTCCATATTAGGATAGATTTTTTTTTCTGAAAAATAAATATATAAATATATGATAGTTTCACCAAAAAAAAAAAAAATAGAAAAAAACATTCTCTGGTAAGAAAGAAAGTAAAAAGAAATATTGAAATGTTATCTTTAAGTCATCAAAAGCTTGGTATCAGACAAATGAAACTGTTATGTGAGATTATCATTTTTAAGTTTGGATAAATTGCTATAATACTAGATGTCAACCACTAAGCCAAGCATGGGAGGGAGTGATGGGGAGAAAATGGGGTGGGGATCGGGTGGGGGCTGACTGGGCGATGTGTGCATGTATGTCTACAAAAGTTTGTATCCCACTATGATGTATGAATACAGTGCACCAATAAAAAATTTAAAAAAATTGTAATTGTGCTAAAAATGTTGTATATTGAAAGATATTTAATATGCCCATGTGTTACATATATATACCTACTTCAAGTGGTGAGTTTTATGTTTTAAATGCCTGTCTGATATTCTGACAACAAAATTAGAGAAGAGTGGATCCAAATGGGTTTTGGTTAGTGTTTCAGGGACTCTGAACATGTTACCACTGAAGAATATCTAGATGGAAAAGAAATGAATTTATCTTTCTGAAAGCCATGTTGCTAAGAGCACAACAAAATGATATTGAGGATAGACAGGGGGACATCGCTTAAAAAGTTTAAAGCAGTAAGAATATTCCCTTTAATTCATAATATATTAAGCTCTATTATGAAGCTTAGGTTTCCCCCACACTTGAGTTCCCTGTGACAAATCTCAAGTAACTTGGCATTTTAAGAAGATGCATCACACACACCTAAACAACATCCATGCCTTTGTTTCTGCATGGCAGCCCCAGCTTAGTTCTTTGTATTGATGGAGGGAGGGAGGAAAAGGACCAAAGCAGGGAGACCCAAGCTGCTAGACCCTCAGGGATAGCTGCCTTGACATTATCCCCCCCCCCGCCCCCAGTTTGAACGCTGGGAGCTTGGGCTTGCGCTTCATGCTGCAGATAGCTACACTTAGACATGAGAACCCTGTATGTGACCACACTGATTAGTATAAAACACGGCGGATCATGGTGATCCCTCCTGCTATAGTTAGGTTCCTAAAGGCCCATGAGTTTAAGGTTATGGTGCTATTGGGAGGTGTTGGAACCTTAAAGAGATGAGGCCTAGTTGGAGAAAGTTAAATTAGTGGGAAACGCCCTTAAAGAAGAGACCTGGTGCCATTACCTTCTGGTTTCTCTCTCTTTGCTTTCTGGCTTCGATGAGGTTAATATACTTCTATCCCATTCTGTGCTCCCTGCCACGATGAACTGTGCTACTATGGGCCAAAAGCAATGCGGCTAAATGACCATTAACTGAAACCTCTGAAACTGAACCAAAATAAATCTTTCCTCTTTATAAATTATTACCTTGGGTATTCTGTTACACCAACAGAAAGCTAAAATACTTTCCTTGAAAACATTTACTACTTCTCATTTGTTTGCAGATAAAAGATATACTCTTGCCTAACAGCCAGTTTCTTACCCATGGGTTCTTAACCTAGTCCAAAAGGGCTATGAGCTCTGGATAAGAGAAAAAAATTGACTGTATCTCTCTGTGTGTGTGTGTGTGTGTGTGTGTGTGTGTGTGTGTGTGTGTTACTGGGGATTGAAGCCAGGGGACTTTTACCGCTGAGATACACCCCCAGCCCTTTTTTGTTTTTTATTCTGAAACAAAGTCTCACTAATTTGATGAAGGCCTGGCTAATTTTTCTGAGGCTACTCTCCAACCTGTAATTCTACTGTCTCAGCCTTTCAGGTACTGGGATTGCAGGTATGTGCCACCATGCCCTGTTGACTTTATCATTTTTAACCAATAATAGAAACTAATTATTTCCTTAAATTATGCTTGTAAATAACACACCATAATAGTAGCAATACTACTTGTGACTTTCAGTCAGGAAAATCACAACCATTTTCATATCATGGACAAAACGGTAGCTTTCCTGAAATACTGTTTGCTAACACCAGGTAAGGTAATGGCGGTTACTAGGCTTACTGGTAGGTTTTGTTATTTAATGAGTTAATAAAGAAGTTTATATATGAGCATACCAATTTTCCCAATGTTCTTATAACTTTAATTAAATGTGATTGATATATGCTAAAAACTGAAGGAATGTACCCAAAATTGTAACATGGCATAGGCTAGGTTACCGCCGTTCCAGCTCAGTTTCTGACTCCTACGTCTTCGGTGCTTCTGTTATAATGTGCTGATTTTTCTTGCCCCTGTCCTTGTTGTTCATGATCTGATATCTTGATCCCACAACTCTTTGAGATTTTATCTTTATGGGAAAGTGTGCCCTTTGACAATGTTTTGGGAAGAACAGGCTCTAAGAGGCCTTAGCTGATATTCCCAGGCAGATTTCAAATAGATCTCCTTTGTGCTTTTACAATTTTTGGTACATTCCTTCAGTGTTTAGTGTATTTTATTTTTGAGGATGTGTGTCTGTATCTATCATTATATTTTCTCTCTCTGGATGATAAACCTCACTTTTTTTTAATATCCCAACTGTTTCCATAGTATTGTCATTCATATTGCAGACACTCATAAGATGGTTAGCAAATCAAAGAAGGGCTATTTTCCGGGAGACAATAGATTAATAAGCCTTCTAAAATAGTCAAGGCTCAACAGTAGAGCAATACAGTCATGTGGCAGAACTCATTTGCTTTCAATGACAATTTGAATATAATACTCTTATTTGCCAACATCGCTGTTCCTCTTAAAATCAAATTACTGGTCAACTTCAAATAAATCTCAATACAACAAGTATATCTTCTTCACAAGCAAGGCTGGCTCCAGGCAAAATTGTCATGGACAGAAGCCTATCTCAGGAACCTTGACATCCCTTCTCATTAACATTCTCTTTCTACCATGAAGGCTCCACGGGCAGCTCCCAGCAGGCCCCCAGGGCTCTTCTGACATTCCCTGGTGTCTAGGGATACTCCCTACAGCCTGTGTGGCAGGCCTGCACTCCTAAGAGTTCAGACTCTCTTACTCTCTTTTTCAAAAACTGCCTACAAGATCAGTTTAGGCAGCCCTGCCCCGAGAGAGCTAACAATGATTATCAGGACAAGCTTCACTCTTCAGTTAAACAAAGGCTGTTGAATAATCATTTAGCACTTATGTTCCATGTGCTCTCCTGGTATAAGAAACAGGGAGAAAAAGATAGTCCTTGCTCTCAAAGAGCTCACAAGAGGAGATGGGTAATTTTGATTTAGTCAATTAAGTCATGATAAGGAGCACAGGTGGGCACTGTCTTAGCTTGGGTTCCCAGAAGCAAACCCTTATACAAGAGTTCAGGGGTAAGTCTTTCATTCGGGATGCCTTAGGAGCCGTGGTTAAGAGTGTGAGCAACTGAGATAACAAGGAAAAAGCAGGCTGTGTGCTTTCAGGCTGGTTCTGCTGTGAGCAATTGGGGCTGAGCCCTATCGAGAAGCTTTAAGAGGAGGTATAGAACAAGGGAATGGCAAGGAAGTAGATTATCTATGCAGTAGTTCTCATTGGTCATTAGTTGGGAGCTGTACCTGGCAATAATAACTCCTTGGCATTTACATCCTGAAGTTTATATGGCCACAGCAAATTCCTGTGATCAGAAAAAGACCTCAAGCAAGACTCCTGAGTACTTGCAAAAGGAAGCTATAGCATATAGCAGAATGATGAGTGCTAAGACTCACCTCCAGGGTCTGCTTCAGACCAGAGAAGGGCATTGCCAGTAAAGGTTTTCCAAAGGACAGGCTTTTTGAGAGGTGCCCTGAACGATGAAGAACCATGACCCAGGATAGAATCAGCATTTGGAACCATGCCATGCTCGCTTCCAGAGAATTTGTGTTCTCCAACTATTAGGTACAGTGTTTGATGTATGCCAGTTCATTCAAGATCACTAATTATTTTGCCAAATATTTTCTTAATCTGTTTGGCTTATTTGTTTTGTCATTACCAAGCATTGTGAATTTGTCTAGTTTTCCTTTTGGTTCTATCCAGAGTTGCTAATATATACTGAGGTTATGATATTCAGTAAATGTACATTAATAATTTTTACATCTTTCTGATGGAATGATCCTTTAATTTTATGAAATATGATGTTTTCTCTAACTGTAGTTATTGTGATACAACCGTAGATTCTTATCTCTTTGAGGTCTTTATATATGTTAACAATCTTACAATTCATATTCAGAATAAGAACTGTAGCATACTTTCTATTAGCCTTATGCCTATTTTATAAGTTTATGAAAATTTAAATTCCTTTAAGACGTTATTAAGGCATTATTTTAAGATATTATTTTATATAGTCAATATTAAATTTTGTTCACTCTTTCATGTGTTTCTCTTTTAATTTCCTCTGTAAGAATACTTTTATCACAGGGAAGCAGGTGAGAAATATTCTCAGTTTCTACTAGTCTGTAAACATTTTTGCCTTCGTTTTTAAGGGTTCCTCACTCTACAGAGAGCCTTATTTTTTCTTTAAGATGTATAAGGAGATCATTCCACTGTCTAAAAAGGTTAGAGTACAAACTCTTCCACTTGCGACACTGAAAAAAATATTAAAAATTGGTATGCATATTGGGGTAGGGCTAAATGAGTGATGTATGCATGTATGCCCCTCTCATCTTGTACTCCATTAAGATATATGATTAAAATGCATCAATAAAAATATTAAAAATAAATTATATTCACAGCCGGGCGTGATGGCGCATGCTTGTAATCCCCGCACTTGGGAGGCAGAGACAGGAGGATCACGCAGGTTCAAAGCCAGCCACGTACGCTGGCTTAGGAGTTCCTGTTTCCAAATAAAAATATAAAATAGGTCTGGAAGTGTAGCCCAGAGGTAGGAACCCCAGTACCACAAAAAAAAAGTATATCCACAGATTCCATAAAGCTATTAAGGCAGCCAGAACTTGATAGCTGATGATCCTGGACAGATGTGAAGTATCACACTCTGACCTTCATGTCATCTCAAGGCATTTACTGAAATGGAAGAATTACAAATACAAAATCTAAGAAGTCAAGTACAAAGTACCAACTAAAGGCCACAACACTGAATGGAAATTTCAGTGTCATATCGGTCTGGGGAATCAAACTTGAATATTAAGACTGTAAACCAAAAGACCCAGTATTCTGGAGAAATGGGAATAATATTGAGGTTTCTCGACCTATGGGAAGCATATATGTGTGTGTGTGTGTGTGTGTGTGTGTGTGTGTGTGTGTATGTATTTCCTTGGCAGGCCAAAGGAGGCACAAGGTGGATGTCATCTTGGTACAGCTCTTCATCCACTGCAACAACAACAATCTCTATATGGAATGATCCGTGGACCAAATAAAAACTTCTGTTTCAAGCTCTAGGAGGTAGCTTTTGGATGCTGTGGAAATTGCAAAATTAGCATTCAGTTTAACTTTATTCTAGACATCAGAGCACTAAGGCTTAAAACATAATGCTTAAGTAATTTGCAATCCCAGAACACTAGAGTACTAAAAGTTATGTTGACACACTTCCCTTTAGGGATGAAGTGATTCTATATTGTTCATTAAAGAATTCCAGAGGAAATTTCCAAAACCTAACCATGAATGCTGTTTAAATATTCACATATACAATATCAAACTTCCTTAACCAATAATATATCACATAGCTATTTAGGCTCCTGTCTCTGCTTCTGTTATTAGAAGAAAGGGAAAAATACATGTCCTCGGGTCTGTAAATAAATGTGATTTTACCTAGAGAGAGACTCAATTAGACATTTCTTGGAAATGAGGCTCCAATTGTACTAACTCATCTCTGTTGATCATGATTTGTATTTCTCAGAAATTTCAGAAAGTGAAGCTGCCTTTGCAGCTGCCATGTAGTTTCTATTAATGCAGTACTAGAAAAAACAGTAAATAGAATTCCTTATGAGATTTCTTAAAGCCTTCTGCCTCCTTCTCTCTGTTCCTCAGAGAACTTTCCACTCAGCTGCCATGCAAGGAGAAAAAAATAGAGAACTAGGAATTAGGGGATTTTATGAGCTGGCCGAGAAGGAAGTAAATCAACTACCATCTGCATTCCATTGATCAGAACTCAGTCATATAACCACATCTAGGGACAAGGAAGGCTAGGTAATATAATCTAGCTAAGTGGCCAGGGTAGGGGTAAGGGTAAGGAAATGGTTTCTCTCACAACTTTGTATTTCAGGCTGATTATGGGTAGGCTTAGAAGGAAGAAAAATGAAGATAGAAAATGAGGCAGAGGTAGATCTGTGTCAGTCAGTGCCTTGAGAATAAATGAAGGTCAGGGAAAGTTCTCTGAGGAACAGAGGAGAGTAGAATCTTCAGCTAGAAGAAGTCTGGGTTCCTCAAAGAGCATGTGGGAGGCCACCAATCAGAACCATTCCCACTGGACTATCAAGTAAAAGAGTAATTTGCCTTTAGTGTGCTAAAGCATTGGAATTTAAATGGATTGTTATAGAAGTTAGCCAAGTGTGGTTATAGAGAAATTAGAATCAAGGGCTCCAGGTGGTCAAAAGTACACTGGCTTTCTGGAATTAGACCATCTGAACTCAGATCATGACTCTGCCATATGTAGTAGTTATGTGACTCTGGAAAACTTCTTAAAGATTCTGGTTCCTGGATGAGTACATAGAAGGCTATAGAGCTGGAATTCCTGCAAGGGACTGCAGTATGAACAAATAAAATACCTATTATATTAAGTCACTGAGAATTAAAAAAAATCTGATACTGAAAAACACTATATATATATATATATATATATATATATATAATTCAGATTGAAAAGAGAATATAATCCTGCTGTTTGCATTTACATAGATAGAAATAGAGATAGGAATAGAGATCATTATGTTAAATTGAAATAAGCCAGGCACACAAAGACAAGTACTGAATGGAAGCTGATCTCATACAAATTGAGAGTGTAGTTATGTTTCCCAGAAGCTAGAAAGAATAAGAGATTTGGATGGGGGAAAAGCTTATCAATGGCTACTAAGTTACAGTTAGGTATAAGACACTCTAGTATGGAATTGTACAGTGAGGTGATCACATACTGTATATCCCAAAAAGCTAAAGGAAAAAGAAAATCAAGGCATAAAAGTCTTTAAGAATGGCATTATGGTTAGATATAGAATATCCCCTAAGAGGCTCAAGTATTAATGTTCAGAGTTGATATAATTAAGTCATGAGGATTGCAGTGGATTTACTGGTGACAACCTGTACAAGAGAAGTATGGCTGGAGGAAGTAGATCTCTGAGAATGTGGCTGGTTCTCATGTCATTGAACCCCCTTGCTTGGCTTTCTTGCTTTTGGGCTTTGTGATGTGAAAGCAGAACCCTACCCTCTTCTCTCTCTCCTCTCTCCTCTCCCCTCCCCCCTCCCCCCTCCCCCTTCTCTCTCTCTCTCTCTCTCTCTCTCTCTCTCTCTCTCTCTCTCTCTCTCCTTTCTGCTGCCATGAGATCTGCAGACCTTAACTGATATGGAATAAACCTCTGAAATCTCCAAAACTGTAGACAATATATCTTCTTTTTGCCAGGTTTTGTGGTCAGGCTTATTGGGTCTCAGCAATAAGATTGCTGACTAAGACAAATGAATAGAATTCACGTTTTTAAAATGTGTAGAAAGGAAGTTATTGGTAATTTGCAAGGTTGCTTTACTTTTGGTGAAGCATTTCTTTGGTAAAATATTTCTTTTTCAATGTGGGCACATTGACTTGTTAATGCAACATGCTGACCTCTTCCCTCCTCCCAGGGATAGTTGCCCTTTATCCTGAGTGCTCTTTGTTGTTTTCTGTAAATGTTTGTTTCTTCTCTACTTCCATCAAAAAATGAATTACCAAACTGACTAAACTATTCACACCAAATCTCTCTTCAATCTTAACATGATTAGTGTTTTTAGGCATCTAAATTGATGACAATCCCATGTCCCTTTTCAAGGAATTCCAATAAATAGAAGACTTTCAAGTGATGAAAAGCTGTCCAGAAGGCAGATCTGATGGAAACTGGAATTTGTAGAGTGACATGTATTCCTGCCAGAGCTGATATCTCTTTTTCTCAGAAGAGCTTCTACACAGAGGATCTAAGCTAACATTCTCCCCTTTTCTAGACCACCACCAGCCCTAGCCTCTTAAGAGTGCAGACACTCCATCTCCTTCCATCCTTCATTTAAATATTTCTGCTTCTTGAGGTAGTTGGTCTCAATATCTAATTCTATGCTTTTCTTGGCTTTCTGGCATTGGTCCCAGTGATTCTGGGAAAAATGTTTTCTAGCACATTGAATAGTCTTTAAGCATTTCTACATGAGCAAACCTTATATTACTCAGTTTTCTCATCTGATAGTGGTGTTGTGTATTGAACTGTGTCCTCCCAAAATTCAGAATTCTAACTCCCAGGATCTCGGAATGCACCCTCATTTGGAAATAAGGTTGTTATAGATGTAATGAGATAAATTGAGATCATTAGTGTGGGACTTCATCTAAAATGATTGGTGTCTTTATAAAAAGGAAAACACTGGGCATGGACATACATATGCCCTGGGAGACTGCTATGTGATGATGAAGGCAGAGATCTATAAGTCAACGCAGGCTGAAAATTGCCAAAGAACCACAGAAGCCAAGAGAAAGGCAGGGACCAGGTTCTTCCTCATAGCTCTCAGAAGTAACCAACTCTGCAGACATCTAGTTCTAGTTCTAGAACTCTGAGATAATACGATTATGTTGTTTAAGTCACTCAGTGCTTTATTATGGCACCTTGAGTAAGTGAATACAAGGAGCACAATAATTTCTATGTAACTAGGCTTTGACAGTTTCAAAAAGTGATACTCATGGCGAGCAGTGATAGTGTTTAGTACAAAGCAAGAGCTCAATAAAGGCCAACTATTACTATTGGTACTGCTACTTTATCTACTGAATGTGTCGTTCATGTTCTGGAGGGCAGCCCCATTCTGCCTGGAGTATTTCCATGCCTGCCCTCGAATTGTTTGATAACAAATGGGTCAGAACCCATCTTCTTGATTAGCAAAGTATTGCTACATGCAATGAAAAGTATTAATTGACCCTTCAAACTGCTTATCTTTGATCTAAACGAGCCTTGAATTTTTTTTCTTCTTAATGGGTCTTAATGACCTAATTTTGCAATCATCTCTATAATAGTAAGGGAAAGCTTTTCCAATTCTTGAGCAATAGAATCTAGCATCAGATTTGGGATCAGCAGGAACCAAGACTCTAATGCGATAAACAGAAAAACCATGTGGACAATTTATTTTTCACGAGCTTTGCCAAATATATCCTTTTCTGTGCCTCTGACTTGATCCATACTCCATTGGTGACTGGTGTCTTGCTGGGAATGGATGCTGAGAGGCCCTGGCAGGTGATGTGAAGACAGGAAATGACACAGGTCAGGAGAATTTCCTTCCTTCTCCCTTTTTGTTTTGGTACTTTGTCTCTAGACATGGCTGCATCTCTCCATGATTATAGTTCCTGAAAAAAACACACTCCTTTTTCTCTTTGGCAGAAAGCCAGTGAAGTCTTCCTGCCCTCGACAGTCCCTGGGACCTCAACATCATCATGTGTTTCCTCCTTCCTTAACTATGGTGGTCTCTTCATTACAACACGTTCTTGAGGGCTGAGGGTGTCCCTGACACAGATCTTGAGGGCAAGGACTTCATTTGGGAAGCACAGGGACCATTCTTAGAGAAGTAGGGATGAGAGATATGGAAGGAAGAAAGCTAATTAAGAATGAGCTGGTAAGAGTTTCAATAGTGTTGACTAAGGCTCAATTCTGCTAAGGAACTCTGAGAATAGATATAAGGAAAATGCCTAGGAATTATGTCACCCAAGAATCAAGGGGCTGTCCCCTCCTGGAAAATAAAGTGGCCAGGAGGCACTCTTGGGGAGGGGGTATTAACTTGTTAAGAATTCCAGTTATGTTGCTGAGCCACATAGCTTTGTTCAGAATAAAAAGCGTCCTCAGCCCCAAGCTGCACCTATCCACAGCTGGGAGCAAATGTTTTGAAAGGCTCAGGGGAGGAGCCCAGAGAGCATGTCTTGTATATATATATATATATATATATATATATATATATATATATATATATATATATCTACATATTTTTCTTTTTAGATACAGTGATACAGTGTCAAGATTCTCATTTTCATTCTACATATTATTAAATGACACTTTTACCTACCAGCAGTTTATCATTTTCTATCTCACATGTAAAGTTCTCGCCAAATAGGGTTTCCTGTGCTTTTATTTTTACACTGGATTTGATTCTGAAACACCATTTTTACATTGTCATTTTGAGTTCTGAATTCCTTTATCACATGCTGAAAATGTTGCTTGGCATGATTCTCCTTATATGTCATCTGCTCTGGATAGCCTGGGTGAGAGTTTCATGTTTTGCAAAAGCATAGGATTAGACATGTAAATCTATGGCCATTAGGTTTTTTTTTTTTTAGTTTGCAACTTTATATTTTATTTTATTTTATTTTGAGATGTCTGCAAAATGCTTGCATAACTACCTGGTATCATTACCTATTACACATTTTAACGAAATATCTTGTAAGTTCAGCTATTCTCCTGAGCCTCCCAGTTTTCTGTGCAGAGATCAGAAGAGTGGGGTTTATTTATTTATTTATTTTTTGTCATTGTCAGCCATCTTTATTTTTTTTTAATTTATTTTATTGAAAGTAAATGTTATACTTTTAATCTGTATTTGGTGCCCTTCCCCCCCATTTCCCTTTCCCCCTCCCGATACTTAATACCCAGGCTAACCTTGCTATATTCGTACTTTTACACCTATTTGGAAATAGCCGCTCATCAGTCAAGTTCAGCCTCCTTCCTCTCTTAGTTTTCCATTCAAACTTTGCTGAGAGTTCCCTTCCATTATCTGGAGTCCCTCTGGTATCCCCAATGCTCACTCGTTTGGGCATATTAGAGCATACATATGTCCCTTCTCTTTCTGTGTCTGGCTGATCTCACTTAACATAATGCTCTCCAGCACTTTCCATCTTCTTACAAATGACGTGATTTTGTTCTTCTTTATAGCTGAATAGAATTCCATTGTGTGTATTTCCCATAACTTTGCAAACCATTCATCTGTTGATGGGGGCCTAGGTTGTTTCCAAATTTTGGCTATTACAAATTGTGCTGCTATGAACATAGGTATGCATATGTTTCTGTAGTTCTCTGTTTTCAACCCCTTTGGGAAAATACCCAGGAGTGGTAAAGCTGGATCGTATGGTGAATCTATTCCCAGTTTTCTAAGGAATCTCCACACAGATCTCCATAGTGGCTGAACTAGTTTGCACTCCCACCAACAATGTAAAAGAGTTCCTCTTTCCCCACATCCTCACCAGCATTTATTATTGTTTGATTTCTTTATGCTTGCCAATCTGACTGGGGTTAGATGGAATCTCAGTGTAGTTTTGATTTGCATCTCCCTGATGGCTAATGATGAAGAACATCTTTTCATGAATCTATTTGGCCATTAGTTTTGAATGCTGCACACTGTGGCTCCAGATATATCCAAGCACAATTTGGAAGGCACCAAGGTGGTTTAAGTTATCCATGCAGTTACATTTATCCTGTGTATCACATGCCCAGGTAGCTAATCATATAATAGGGTCTTTGTCCCCATAAGCAGCCAGAGAAGCAGACCAATAATTGCATTTGGGTACAAGGGCTTGAATGAAGAAAATTCTGGAGAGGTGTGTGTGTGTGTGTGTGTGTGTGTGTGTGTGTGTGTGTGTGTAAATCCATTCCAGAACTGAGAGCTGGGCCAAGGAAAGTTCTGGGCTGATATTGGGGAAGGCAAAGGTGTATGGATTGGGGGTTCTGGGACTGAGTGTGGGAACTAGAATAAGGATGTTCCAAATATTTTAACAGACGCCAAGTTGAAAAAGAGGACAGTGTCTTTTAGGAATATGGAGGTAGTCTATAATTGGCTAGAACACGGCCATGACAGAAACTAAGGATGGATCTGAGCTGATGCAGAGTCAGGCAGAGGAAAGACTCTGCTTTCTTCCTACTTACAAATAAGACTTCTTCTGAGAGCCCCACAAGGGGCCAATCTGAAATGTTTTGATTCAAACAAACTCTGCTTTTCCCCATGTGCACTTTGTATCATTTAAGAGAGCATTCCCTTACAACCTGAGCAGCTTTTTCAAAGGAAGGGGCTTTGAGACTACTTCAAGGTCTTAGAGGATGCCTGAGTGTCCTCTTGCTGGCTAGCTGGCCATGGCTCAGGCCACCCCTGATGTCTGCTCCATGCTCCTCTGAACGAGGAGGGCATGAAGTTCTCCTACTTGCGGCTCCTTCTTGGGGCTAATATACCCTCATGTGCTCAGCCATAGTCTCTTCTTTTCTAGGCAAATCCAGTGCAGACAGATTCAGTAAAACATTGAAAACACCGATACTTCCTCCCAATGCACTGAGGGGTAGCAGCTCACAGAGAATGTGTACAAGATAAAGATCAAGTCAGGGACACCCTGGCATTTCAACCCTAGATCTTCATGCCAATCCAGGGTTGTTGTTTAATATGCTATCGTATGAAAACAGTTTAGAGGAGTGCCCAGCAACAATACTGTGTAATTTTATTTTATTTTATTTTTTTGGTACTGGGGATTGAACCCAGAGTCATTCTACCTCCAATTTATACCCCAAGCCTTTTTTATTTATTGTTTTGAAATAGGGTCTCTTTAGGTTGCTGAGAGTCAGCTGAAGTTGTTCTAGAACCTGGGATCATGTTTCAGCCTCCCAAGTACTCACAGGCCTGGCTGCTATGTGAATTTTAACTTGTGTTTTTCTAGTTAGTCCCATTCAGCAACGATTATCAGGTTACCAAGTAATGAGAGTCTGGGTCAGGTATAAAGTACAGTTGCATCTTTCTCTGGAGTCATGGCTGTAGTTACAGCGACATTAATGTGGGCTCAGTCACATCACTGTAAGTCACCCAAGGATCAAGGAGCTGTTCCCTCCTGGGAGATCAAGTGGCCAGGAGGTACTCTTGGGGAGGGTGTATTAATTTGTTAAGACTCCCAGCTATGTTGCTGAGCTACATAGCTTTGTTCAGAATAAAAAGAGAAACATTAGAAAACAGTTCCCCCAAACCAGCAACTTCATTTATATCAAAGAAGTGGTATTTCAAGCTGTTCCCAAAGCATCATAGCTCTTATTGCCTTTATTCTTATAATTATTCTCTAGTTGAACACTTCTCTCTTCAGGTGCTGCTTCATTTGTTTTCAGAGCCATGAGGTGTCACAGCTTTGCAAAATCCTTCCTGTCTGCAGAAGCCGTGGGAGGGTCTGACCACCACATCCCAGTCTTCAAACTCTGCTTCACGAAGAAGGTGCAAGAAAAATCCACCGGTCTTTGGATCCCTTTAATTCTGTGCCAACCCTACCTAATTATCTTCTCAGCCAAATATCAACTACCTGCATTTCCTGTTACGGTGAAGTTCAATAGCAGATGGACGTTCCATTGATTTCAAACATTCTTATTTATTTCTCCTTCTTGACCCCTCTTCTTCCTCTGTGTTGTATCCCACAGCTGAATTCTCCCTTGGCTTTCCTAATCTCCCTTGAAGCTTTACCAAACCGATAATCACTTGTTTTTCTAGCCTTCAAGCTTGGAGCATTTAATGATTTTGGAATGAATGTAGCAACATCCGATGAGTAAACAACATCCTGAAAATTGGCTTCAGAAAGGTAACTTGAACTAGATAAATGGATTATTCAGATTTTGGATCTTTATACTAATGCCTTTTCATCCCCTATATCCCATAATTGTTACTTTAGGGTTTGAAGTGTCTTGGAATTTAGAGAAAAGAAGAGTTTAAAAGTCAAATATTTCTTGAACATTTTTGCGAATCCATGTGTAAAAAGCTATATGTGCATATTTATAGCCACTGGAGAGCCAGCTGGGACACATGCGAGCTTCTGGGCTATTTTATAGCTACACGATTGCCAAACTGGCTCAGGAACAGTAAGAGTTTTGCACAGATTCCCAAACTTTTTAGCTTATTGACCCCTTTCCAGAAAATAAAAATACTCAGTGCCCTTCCAAGGTGCTTTCTTTCACTTTTGTTCAATGGCTCCGAACTGTACTTGAGGTGACTACCACCCCCCCCCCGACCCTGTCATTTCGGCCTCTTCCTCTCCACTGGGAGAGGGCAGTTTCACCATCTTTGGGTATGTATAGATTGGAACATTGATATACAGATACCCTCACTTGAAAATCAATTTGTTTTTGAGGATAACAAGATGCTCTATTCCAAGATATTTGAAAAACACACTTGAATCTACCCTGTATAAACTGTCCCTTTTGCCCAAGGAGTCAGCCCAGAACAGCATATAATGGGAATTGAATCACTCAGATGAGCAAATAGAAAAAATTGTCATGAGCTTTGCCCCTGCCCAGAAAGACAAAGAAGATGAGTGGTCATGGGAGGAGGGACCAAAATGGCAGTCAGACCTATGTGAGAGACAGGCTATCTATGGCTCCAATATCTAACACTCCCACTTTGAGGTTTATACCTAATGCTATGGCTGGCTAATTTTCTGAGATAATTATCTTCTGATGAGACACAACTTTGCTATGGACACAACTTTGCTATGGTGTATCATGTCTCTTTGTGTGTGTGTGTGGGGGGGGGTATTGAACCTAGTATTGGTCTTCCTCTGAGATCCACCTCAGTCCTATTTTATTTTTTACTTTGAAACAGAGTCTCACTAAGCTGTGGAGGGCCTCACTAAATTGCTGAGGCTGGCTTTGAACCTGCAATTTTCCTGTCTCAGGTTCCCCAGTAATGGGATTTCAAGTGTGTTTCACCTAGCCTGGCTGTATCATGTCATTTTTGAAAAGGGAATTATGTTATCTTTTAGGCTAAATCTGCCCCCACAGCTCCTTGATGGCAGACTCTAGGATAAGGATGGGCATACAAGTAGTTGACCTCTGAGTGAGTTCCAGGAAGTACTGGCAGGAAATGAAGAATATAAATGGGAGAAAGGAAGGCTGTCAATTCAAGGTGAGTTAAGGAGCAATTTTACCTCTGTGGGCATCTGGCCTCAATCCTGCAGGGGATCTTGAGAAGTCCAGGTCTCAGAGATGTTGAGCACAGGTATCCCCTACATTCTTTCCTGAAGTAGGAACCTGCAGTATTTACCTATCAACCCTTGCCCAGCATGGCTTTCAGGGGTATTCCTCAGTCTTTATGTTTAACCCCAACACATAGGCTGAAAAGCCAGAGAAAACCACAGTGATGCAGGCCAGGCAACCACAGTATTGATCTGTCTTGCAGCTGCCTACTGGCATCCTAGAAATACTCTCAGATGTACCTAAGAAGAGAAGAATTTGTAGGTGTTTTATATAAAAAGATCCCAAGGTTACAGATGGATGATCTTGAGTATCGATGATGCTTAGGATGTTGGTGGCAGAGGGCGAGGTAGGGAAGAGTGAGAGTAATAAAGAAAATTTGCTATCCTTAAGAGTTCCAAGTTATCCAAAGTTATCCACCTTAGGCGACTGAAACCAAAACAATAGATTATTTGGAAAGAAAAGACTGCCATAATTCTCTCAGCCACCATCCAGCTTGTATCAAGTTGGCACAAAGCCTGAATGGTTTAAATGGAAACATCTTCACTTTTCTACAACTATTTTAAATAGCCTATTTTTCATGGACTTTTTCTTGTATTGCAAAATTTGTAAGGACAATAATTTGTGGTCACCTTCAGTTAAAAGAATAAACTAATAATTAAGATTCACAAATTAAGTCACAAATGTTACATTATTCTATGTGTTTTGCAATTTGAGTGAATTTATATCAATCAGAGGAAGATGGAGACTTTTCTGGGCCCATGGATAATAAATCTCTTATAATGAGAGGATATAACTGACCATTTGTAAAAGTAATTGATATTTTTTTCAGAAAATGGGTATAAGATATATGGCTTGTAAATCTGACATTATTCTTGGTAATCTAAGGGTAAGATAAGAGCTCCACTTAAGGTAAAGCTCTGAAATACTGTGTGGCTTGAAGAAAATGGTTTGACTCTTTAACTCCCCTCATGGAGGACAAGTAAGAAGAAAGAATAGTTTAATTACAATGGAAGTTTCTCTCCCCCTTCCTCTGAACTCCATTTTTTCTCTCTCAGTCTCCATTTAATCCCCATTTTCATCTCTCCCTTACTCTTTTTCTCTGTCTTTTTCTCTATACACGTGCCCCTCCCATAAGGTATGCTCTTAATAAAGCCCAAAGAATAGTAATTACAGTAATTTCTAACTCAAAGAGCCATATAACACATTAAATTGGTGGAAACTTGTCAGTAATGTCGCATTTCAAGTAGTCATGCATAGATATTAAATGTTACTACTTTATAATCATATACTCATATATATATTTAAAACAAATAAGCATTTGAGCAAATTAATTTTGAATCACATATGAAGCTCATTAGTACTTTGTAAAGCTATGTTGTAAGACTAGCTTTTGGATACCAGTTACATAAATTATTCATTAGTTAATTTATTTTGTAGTGGGAGGTTTTGTAGTGGGAGGAATTTTGCCTCCAAGTTATACCTCCAGCCCTTTTCTCCTTTTGTCTTGAAACATGGCCTTGCTAAGGATGTCCTTAACCTGTGATCCTTCTGTCTCAGTCTCACAAGCACTGGGATTACAGGTGTTTGCCTCTACACCAGGCTCAGTTACATAAATTTATGACCTTCATAAGTGTTTGGAATTATACAGGATTGTTTAAATTATGAAGTTTATAGCACAAACCTATCATTGAGATCTTTTTTTCAAGTTTTTCTTTTTTAAGATAGGAAAGGTTCACTCACATAAGAGCTCCATCAACTAAATATAGAAGATCATGCTACTAAATCTTTAAGGTTACATACAGCTGGACATGGTGGCATATGTCCCTAATCCCACTACTTGGAAGGCTGAGACAGGAGGATCACAGGTTGCCAGACTCAGCAACTTAGTGAGACTCTGTTTCAAATTTAAAAGTAGAAAAGGGCTGGGGGATGTAGTTCAGAGGTAGAATGCCCTTAGACTTCAATCTACAATATAAAAAATAATTATACAATTCAGTGGTTACCACATTTTTATTATTAATGAGAAGATAAATAAATTGGAATGATGGGTTAAAATTCTTACTATGTCAATTTTTATGTCAAATGCACCCTGTATTTTAACTCATGAAATATATTTCCATGTGTTTGTGTTTGTGCATTTGTGTGTGTGGTGTGTGTGTGTGTGTGTGTGTGTGTGTGTGTGTGTGTGGTGTGATTGAGGTAAGACAAATGTACAGAAAATCGTATGGTGTGGTGAATCTGCACATAGGAGCCCATTCTTGGAGTCACAGTGTAGAGAGATGAGGGGAAATAGTGTTGGAAACCTTCCTCATCGGTGCACCTGAGCAACCACAGATGATCCTGACTTCTTTCAGTAAAAAGTGGTCTGCTTGATTTTGAACTTGATATAAATAGAATCATACAGAATGTACTCTTTTATAAAAGTGTGTGTGTGTGTGTGTGTGTGTGTGTGTGTGTGTGTGTTACTGGAAATTGAACCTGGGGCATTCTACCTCTGAGCTATATCTTGAGGACCCTTGTTTAATTTTTGTTTTGGAGTCTCCCTAAGTTGCTGAGAGTCACTACTTACTGAGGCTCTATTTGAAACTAGATCAGGGATCTTGGGTTCAAACTTTTATGTTTGTGATTTGCTCACATGGTTGTAGCCTCTGTTTTCTCTCAGAGATATCTATTATTCTGTGGCATGACTATACTACAGTTTATAAATTATTGCTGTTCATGATGGACACTTGGGTTTTTTACTAGCCTGGAACTATTAGAGATAATGCCTCCTTGAATGAATGTTCTGATACATGCCTTTGGTGGATACATAAAGGATGGGCACACATTCCTATCAGGATGCGCACACATTCCTATTAGAAGAATTACTTAGTCAAAGAGTATTTGTATGATTTTTTTGTAGTTAATAAGTCCAAAAGAGTAGCTTTTATTTATTTATTTATTTTTATTTTAAATTTTTGTGTGCATTGTAGTCTTACATCTTAGTGGAGTACAAGATGCTATAGGCATACGTGCACACATCACCTAATTAGCCCTTACTCAAATCTGGCCTCATTTTCTCCACCCTCCCTCCTTCTCATGTTTGGCTTAGTGATGAGCTTTGATATGTTGGTTAATGTACATCATGCACATTAGGAAATTTCCCTCTTTCCCCCTCCCATCCCTGTCAGGTCGCCTTATTTGCTCATCTGTAGTATCTCCTTCTTCATCTAGAGTTCCTCCAATGACCCAATTTTTTCCTAGATCCCACATATTAGGGAAAGCATCTGATTTCTTATTTTTTTGTGACTGACTAATTTCATGTAGCATAATGTCCTCCAGTTCTGTCCATTTCTGTAAATGATGTAATTGTGTTTTTATTTATGGCTGAGTAAAGTTCCATATTGTACATATCCCATAGTTTTGTAATCCATTCTTCTGTTGATGGACATATGTTGGCTGGTTCCATAGTTTTGCAATTGTGAATCGTGCAACCTGAATATAGATACACATGCATTAATTTGGTAATTTGGTTTCCATTCTTTTGGGTAGATGCACAGAAGTGGTATTTTTGGATCATATGGTAAGTTTGTTCCCATTCTTCTGAGGATCCTCCATACTCTTTTCCAAAGTGGTTGCACTAATTTGCAATTGCACCAACAATGTATTAGAGTTCCCACTTCTCCACATATTCACCAGCATTTGCTGTTGTTTGTGTTCTCAATGATTGCCATTCTAGTCGGAGTTAAGTGAAATCTCAGGGTAGTTTTTATTTGCATATCTCTGATTGCTAATGATGTTGAGCATTTTTTCATGCATTTATTGACCACTTGAATTTCTTCTTTAGTCAAGTATCTATTTAGTTCACTTGCCCATTTTTTGATTGGTTTGTTTTCTTAGAGCTGAGTTTCTTGAGTTATATGTATATTCAGGATATTAGTCCTCTATCAGAGGAATAGGTGGGAAAAGTTTCTCCCATTCTTTTGGCTCTCAGATGAGGTTCTTGATAGTTTATTTGCTATATAGTTATTCGGTTTAATGTAATCCCACATATTGATCCGCCTTTTAGTTTCTTGGGCCTTTGGGATCTTGTTGAAAAAGGTTTTACCTGTGCCTATGTGTTGCAGTGTTGGACCTTTGCCTTCTTCAAGGAGCCTCAGGTCTCTGGTCTAATTTCCAAGTCTTTGATCTATCTTGAATTGACTCATTGTTAACCAGTTTTGTCAACAACATTTGTTGAAGAGGCTATCTTTTTTCCAGCGTATGCTTTTGGCCCTTCTGTCAAAATTCAGTTGGCTGTAAGTGTGTGAATTTGTTTCTGTGTCTTTATTTTGTCCCATTTGTCTACTTGTCTGGTTTGTGCCAGTACCATGCTGTACTGGCAACATGGCTTTGTACTATACTGGTCCATGGCTGGTCCATGGCTTTATAGTATACTTTAAAGTCAGGCATTGTGATTCCTCCTGCATGGTTTTTGTTGCTGAGAATTTCTTTGGCTATTCTGCTTTTTTTTCTTTTTTTTTTTGTTGTTGTTGTTCCAAATGAATTTAAGGACTGATATTTTTAATGTCTGTAAGGAATGACCTTGGTATTTTAATGGGTGTTGCACTGAATCTGTAGATCACTTTTGGAAGTATGGCTATTTTGATATTTATTCTTCTTATCCATGAACATGGAAGATCTTTCCATATTCTAAGGTCTTTTTGTATGTTTTGTTTTATTAAAGAATTCTAATTAGCTTCCCAAACTGGTTTCACAACTGACATTCTAACTAGCAGCTTCTGATTTGTCCCCTACTCTCCTGCACACTTGCTATGTCAATCTTTTTCATTATAGCCACTCTAGTGATTGTGAAGTGGTGTCTCATAGTGGTTTTATTTTGCATTTAAAAAACAATCAAGTGTGAACATGTTCAACAGTCCTTGGCCATTGGATATCCTCTTTTGTGAAATATCTTTTCAAGCCTCCTAGCCCATTTCTCCATTGGGTTATCTTCCTTTTCCTGACTCATTTGATGGGGTTCTTTATAAATTCTAGATAAAATTCATTTGTGATAACATGTATTAAAATATTTTTACCCACTTTATGGTTTTGTTTTTCAGGTTCAGTGATGAAATCAATTAATACATGCCAATTTGTCCAATTTAGGTATTTTTCCATTATGTGTATTAGTTTTTGATGTCTTATTTAAAAAGTCTTTGCTTTTTTCCAAAGTCATCAATATATTTTCCTCTGCTAGTTTATAATCCATTTGTAATTGATTCCTGTGTATGGCAATTTGGGCTTAAACGGATATGAAGAAAAAGAAAAGGGCAAGGGCCGTTTCTTGCGTTTGCTTTTGAAGAAGAGCACTTTTTAGCAATTCCAAGGAACTAAATAAAACTCAGGAGAAACTGATTCCATGGTCAAATTAGTTAGGTGTGGAGATGGTCAAGCATCTATCGAAGGAGACTTTCAGTGAATATTATCTCGTTAATTGTTATTCAAAACAAATAGAATATAAATCCAGGAGTGGTGGCACACACTTGCAATCCCAGTACTTGGAGGGGCTGAGATAGGATGATTGTGGGTTTGTGACCCACCTCAGCTACTATCGTGAGGCCTCAGCAACCTGTTGAGACCCTATTTCAAAATAAAGAATAAAATAGGGCTGGAGATGTAGTTCAGAGTTAGAATGTCCCTAGGTTTAATCCCCAGTACTGTTTAAAAAAAGAATAAAAAGAATATTGTTGAAAAGTAGATCAATTATTTATAGAAATAGCACATCATCTTAAATTTTAAAAAAAATTCTAAAAAAACCCACAATCTTCACATTTAAAAAAATCCCCTTAAATCTGTGTTAGTGAGTGGATATTTAGTATAAAACACACATTGGAATTGGTTTCCCAGTAGCCACCCTATAATAAAAATATCAGGTGAAATTAATTTTAGCAACATGTTTAATTCAATGTAAGAGATCAAAAATATTTTCATTTTGACCACATTTGGCACTAGCCACAATTCAAGATCTCAGTTGCTATGTGTCACTAGTGTTATCGTATTGGGCAATCCAGCTACAGATAGTTAGATGAATACGGCAGCCTCCTTCACAAATATTAAAATTTATGTATTTTAGATCAGTCAATTTTGTCTTCATATTATAGGCATGTTAATAGAATAACACAGCAGTTCTTAAGTATTAGCTTCTAGTCCATCAGCAAAGGTATTACTTGGAATTGTTAGAAATACAAATTCTTTCAGAATCGGAATCTATATGTGACAGTCTAGCAAGCTGTGTTCCTGTGGTTTCCATGTGTGCTCCAATCTGGGATCCTTGGGAATAGCATAGCTATATTATGTAGTAATGATAATTCTGCATTACAATATTGGAAGTATACTGCCACGTCCAAAGCCCAACCTTTTTGGGAGGTGAATCACCTCCTGGGCAGGTTAACATTTCACATATTTCAAATGTGACCTCTCATGGCATGACAGATTGTTTACTGCTCTCTGAAACACACTTGTGGAAGAAAGTTTCTTTTTCTGTTTCCTGATGATCACCAACTGCCACAGGCATCTATTAAATTTGCCGAAGCAAAGACTTGGGCCCACACAGTAATAATCAGAGCAAAGAAATTGTATAATAGAGGAAAGCGAATAACTACTTTCCTCTTATTAGCTCTCTATGCATAAAGTGAATATATTAAGACGCTCTTAAAAAGCTTTATTTTTTTTTTCCAGTGTTGAGGATTGAACCTAGGATGTTGCATATGCTAGGCAGGTGTTCTACCACTGAACAACACCCTTAGCTCTCTTCCTTCCTTCCTTCCCTCCTTCCCTCCCTCCCTCCCTCCCTCTCTCCTTCCTCCTTTCCTTCCTTCCCTCCTTCCTTCTTTCCTTCTATCCTGCCTTTTTTTTTTTTTGTGGCACAAGGATTGAACCCCAGGGGCCTCCTACCTTTGAGCTACACCCTATTTCATTTTTTAAAATTTGAAATAGCCTCTCACTAATTTGCTGAGAATCTCTCAAATACTGTCAACACCTGTTCCCGGCCCCTTGTTAATATTATTTTTCTGTATTGGAGTATGTACACACACACACACACACACACACACACACACACACACACACTCGTCTGTTTGTATTTTGCCATGTTTGAGATCACACCCAGGGCATCATGCATGCTTGGTAACAGCAGCACCACCACTGAGTTACACCCAGTCCTGAGAATATGATGGTGAAAGTCCAGTATCACTAGATCAGTGTCTGTAGAGGCAGGGGGCCTTTCCCATGCTCCTCACTATAGTACCCCAGCTCAGGGCACACTGCCAAACACCTAGTGGGTCTCAATAACCATTGTTGAATGAATGGATTGATGTGTAAAACTTAAGCCTCTGTTCATGTCTCAGATCCAGGCTTAGGGAAGCCAGTGAGGTCAGTTGCTGGAGGTCACTTACTATTATAATACCAAATGAGCTGAGTCATCCTGCTTTCTGCTTTTCAAGAAACATTACCCTTCCCAGCAAAACATTGCCATCATTTTACCCCCTAGTACTGAGGATTGAACTCAGGAGCCCTCTTGTCACTGAGCTATAGCCTCACCCCTTTTTATTTTTGTTCTGGGTCAGGGTCTCCATAAGTTTGCCAGCTGCCCCAAGCTTGTGATCCTCCTGCCTCAGCCACCAGCGGAGATGCGTTTACAGGCCTGTGCCCCTGCACGTGGCTGGCTTCTTGCATTGAAAAGCTCATTTGAAGCCGGGCTTGTTGGCGCACGCTTTTAATCACAGTACTTGGGAGGCTGAGACAGGAGGATAGCACGGGTTCGAAGCCAGCCTCAGCTACTTAGTGAGGCTCTCAGCAACTTAGTGAGACCCTGTTTCCAAATAAAGTATAAAAAAAAAAGGTCTGGGAGTGTAGCCCGGAGGTAGAAAGCCTCTGGGTTCCATCCCCAGTACCACATAAATAAATAAATAAATAAACAAATAAATAAAATCTCATTTGCAAGAAATGCAGATTTTAAAGGAAATTCTTTTTATTTTATTTTATTTTATTTTATTGTTTGTTTGTTTGTTTGTTTTGGTGGTACTGGGTTCTTGGAAACCCTTCTACCTCCGGGCTACACTCCCAGACCTAGTTTTATACTTTTTTACTTGGAAACAGGGTCCCTTAAGCCAGTAGAGCTGGCTTCAAACCTGGCGATCCTCCTGCCTCAGCCTCCCAAGCACGGGGATTACAAGTGTACACCACTACACCCGGCTTAAAGGAAATTCTACTTTGTTAAAATATAAAGGTAGGAGTAAAGGTATCTGGTCCACTATTTTATTTCATACAACTGATCTCCAATAAATGTATTTTTGGAAGATCAAATTTTATCCTTTTAAAATTCCTTTACAGATGGGGATAATGGTACATATCTGAATCGCAGTACTTAGAAGGCTGAAGTAGGAGGATTACAGGTTTCAGGGGAGCCTCAGCAACTTAGACCCTCAGCAACCTAGTGAGACCCTGTCTCAAAAGAAAGAAAGAAAGAAAGAAAGAAAGAAAGAAAGAAAGAAAGAAAATGGCAGAAAGACAGAAAGACAGAAAGACAGAAAGACAGAAAGACAGAAAGACAGAAAGAAAGAAAGAAAAGAAAGAAAGAAAGAAAGAAAGAAAGAAAGAAAATAAAATTAAAAGGGCTGGGGGTATAGCTCAGAGATAGCTTGATAGAATGCCCCTGGGTTCATTATGCAGAAACCAACCCACTCACTCACTCTCTCTCTCTCTCTCTCTCTCTCTCTCTCTCTCTCTCTCTCTTTCTCTCTCTCTCTCTCTCTCTCTCTCTCTCACACACACACACACACACACACACACTCCTTATAGCTCCTTTTTTTCTCTTTTTACACACACTCATGGAAACTCATTTATTGATGTGTCAGTCCAGGGTGTTCCAGGACCTTCTCTTTCTGCTTTCTCCATGCCTACTGAAATCCTACCAGTTTTCTAAATACAGTTAAAGGCCTCCCTCTGGGGAAAAATATCTCAGAAACTCAAGGTTGTCTAAATTTCCATAATCATGCCTAAATCTCCAAAGTTATAACCAACTCAGTGCTAGCTTGCAGGGTATCTCTTATTCTTTTAGTATCACCAGTTTTTTGTAAGCATTCTCTTACTATATAGATTTCTGGCTTTTTGAAAGCTATAACCAGACATACTTGGCTTAAAAAAAAAAAAGATTACTGCATTTGGGAGGCTGAGACCAGAGGATTGTAGTTTGTGGACAGCCTCAGCTACTTAGGGAGCCCATCTGCAACTCAGTGAGACCAGGTTTCAAAATAAAGAATAAAAAATAGGGCAGGGGGTGTAGCTCAGAGGTCAAATGCCCCTGGGTTCCATCCCCAGACCCACACACAAAAATAAATAAATTTAAGTTAATTTAAGAAAAGATTCCTTATACCTAGTTTAGTGCTAATAGCATATTAGGCATAATTATAATTTGTCTTAAAAGGGAAGGATTTAGAGCCGGGTGTGATGGCGCACGCTTGTAATCCCCGTGCTTGGGAGGCTGAGACAGGAGGATCGCGCAGGTTTGAAGCCAGCCGCACTGGCGTAGGAGACCCTGTTTCCAAATTAAAAATATAAAAAATCGGTGTCTGGGAGGGTATCCAGAGGTAGAAGGGTTTCCAAGAACCCCAGTACCACCACCAAAAAAAAAGGGGGGGGGATTTAGACAATACTGTTTGGTCCAGAATAGTCCTAAATAGTCCTTGTATAGACAGTAATACATGTTTTCCCAAGTTATAATCAACACTGATAAAGTAAAACATTGGCCATAAAGTATCTCCAAGTGTCTTCATGCAATGTCTTTTGCTAGTTACTATATTTATTCATTTTTATTTGGAAAAGAGGAAAAAATAATCAGACGGAACATGATAGCAAGTGGCATGAATAATACTATGAGGATCCTCAATGTAATTCATAGGAGCCTTTCTTAGAAAAAGCAAAGATGGTACAGTCCCGTAGCTACATACTCTCTTGTGTCATTTGTACTTTTAAAACCTTTTCACACATGATTTCCTTTGATGTTTACAACACTTTTCTTAAGTAGGTTGGGGTGGAAGATGCTGGTTATTCTATTTAGAAAAAAGAAAAAAACAACTTCATGAGCTAGACCATTTGTCAGCCAGAAAGAGACAGAGGCTAGAATAAAACCTAGGGCTTTATAACTGTGCGTCTCCTTTCTTGCCTCATTAAGTTACACACATAGTTACCCTTCCATGTTTAAAAGCATCCACTTCCGTCTCCAATCAAGGACAGTTATGAGAATCAAGGAGAGGTTCATCTAAGAATTGTTTGCACTTTGGGTGTTTGTTCTGCTTTCTGAGCGACAGGATGTAATGATCTTATCCCCCACTCACCTAACATTGCCTTTTGCACTTTCATTGGCACATTTTACTTTCTTTCATACAGAACTTGTGAGATTGGTGGAAAGGGTGGTTTCTCTTTGCTTCACTCAGAGGTAACAGAGGGCTTAAGAAGTAAGTTTGGGTCTGTGTTGCAATCTGTAAGTGACTCAATTCAAATGACTGAGGTCACTCAAATGAAAATCCCATGCAAAAAAAAAAAATACCAAGTTTCCCATGGTGCTTATTGTAATTTAACTTAATTTTCACAACTGATATTTGATCCCCCTATGCCATTTTCCAAATTGACCCTTCCTACCTTATAAATCTTCAAATTAAGTGCTGTATAGAAACTCTGTGTTGTTTGCCTGTTTGACATTCTGTGTAGTAATGTTCCAACAGTGTGGAAATGTAACCTCAACGCTGAATTAGCAGTGTATTTTCTAGGAATGCTGGTGAGAGCAACAGCCATAACCTGCGATGACAGGCACCCTGCTCCACCGTCCCCTTCATCGAGGTCATGGGCACGGTCTTTCATGCCGGTATCCACTGCAATGAACACCTCCACGTGTGTTTATACAGTGTCGACCGTATCATCAGAGGCCCTTCCTGGCCTAAAGGCTCAGCATATTCTTTCTCTTGGTAGAGTAGATGCTGAGGAAGATAGGCGGGGAGTTCTCTTAGGTACTTTCCAATTGCTTCCTGTCCCGGCTGTACCAGTCCCTGCTGCATGAGAAACAATCTGGAAGTAAGGAAATTAGTAGTAGAGGAATAGCCTCGGGTGCCTGTTTTCTTCCTCTTGTCTATTCCTTTTGAAGCTTTAAAGGAATATTGAGTTTGAGAAAGCAAAAGGGTTACTCTGCTGTGTACTTTTTAAAATATGTGCAGAGCTAGGGTTCTGTGGAGACAGATAAGGAATGTGTGCCTACGAAGCAAAGTGCCACGAATTACCACTCCTTCAAGGCTGGCAGGTTTTACAGAGAACTCGAACTTTCTCTGATGGCTGGAGGAACTTGTATTTCACCTGGAGGGTTGGAGAAAAGTGAAATTTCATATCTCATTGGTTTTCATTACTTTCTCCTGTATATACCTGCATGAACCATGGAGACATCTCAGGTGAAGAAGGGAAGAAGACGCCCAGTTCTTCTCAAGTACTCCTGGAAAATGAGAGTACTTAAACCCTGCCATAAAAGCACCCTCTTGTAATCCCAGTACCCGGAAGGCTGAGACAGGATGGCAGGATTGAGGCCAACATCAGCAACTTAGTGAGGCCCTGGTTCAAAACTAGAGATAAAATAGGGCTGAGGGGTGCTGCTTAGAGGTACAATACCCCCTAATCTGTCTGTCTGTCTGATATCTATCTATCTATCTATCTATCTATCTCTCTCTCACTCTTTCTCTTTCTCTCTCTCTCACACACACACAGAAGTACTTGATAACCTTCTGAAAATTATCAAATTCTGAACTGCAAAACCACAAAACCAGAAAATGAATTCATTGTTCCAAATTATTGACTTCTACCACCAAAGAGTAATTTAACCTGTTTTTGAATTCCATATATATATATACTATGGATTGAATCCAGGTGCATTCCATCTCCAAGCTATATCCCTAGCTTTATATTATTTGATTATTATTATTATTTTTTTTTTTTTTTGCGGGTCTGGGGATTGAACCCAGGGGCATTCTACCTCCAAGCTACACCCCAGCCCTATTTTTTGTTCTTTATTTTGAAATAAGGTCCCACTGAGTTGCAAAGGGCCTCACTAAGTAGTAGCTGAGGCTGTCCCCAAACCCAGATCTTCCTGTCTCAGCCTCCCAAAAGCTGGGATTACAAGTGTGCGCCACCACACCTGGCTTATTTGATTTTGAAACAGGTCTCACTAGGTTGATGAGAGTCTCACTACTTGCTGAGGCTGTCCTTGAGGCTGGGATCCTTCTGTCTCAGCCCCCCAAGTACTGGGGTTACAGGCATGAGCCACCAGGCCCATGCCTTTTTTGTGTTTTGCTTTTCTTGCCCAATGTGTCTGTGTGATTCAACCTTGTTATGTGTAGCAACAGCGC
Organism: Muscardinus avellanarius; assembly: GCF_963383645.1. Taxonomy (NCBI): domain Eukaryota; kingdom Metazoa; phylum Chordata; class Mammalia; order Rodentia; family Gliridae; genus Muscardinus; species Muscardinus avellanarius. The sequence goes on along the minus strand of NC_137805.1, from coordinate 8,525,395 downwards.
ATTCTTTTTATTGTTGCAGAGTTATCCACTGAATGAGTAAACCAAGATCAGTCATTCTGCTCCCCACCTTCTGGTTTATATCTAGTTTAGAATATACTATTTATATCTACAAATATAAGAAAATCTATACTCTAAATAAACATATCTATAAATATAACTAAATAATATAAATAAGCATATTAATATATAACATAAATATAAATGTATAACAAAAATTATCAGCTATAAATATATAAATATCTATGGATATTTAAATATCTAGTTTTTCTCTCCAGATGTATATGTATATAGAGTTTAGAACATCCGGTTCATATTTAGTTTAGAACAGATCCATTATGCACTAATTTTTCATGCATCTATACCTTGGGGGGCTATTGCCGGGTCATAGTATAGGCACGTGTATAGCTTTAATTAGTACAATATCCACTAAGCTTTTAGGTTTGATGGGGGCCGGGGGATGCCCCAAGCCCCCCCAAAAGCAATCAAAAGTATACATATAAGACAGAAAGTTTTATTTTCTCTTTCCAATCAGATTTCCACATAGATAGGATTTGCTTTCTGAAACTCCTAAATCTCAAGCTATACACATTTTAAATTTGAACTTTCATGCAGGCTACATTAAGCTTATAGGTGGCTACAAATATGTTTTGTTTCACTACAAAATTGAGTTTTTGTTATTTGCATATATCGAAGCTGGTATACTGATAAACCTGAGCCTATGTGTCCAACAGAGCAATGACAAACGAGAGTTGAGTAGGAGCCGGGGTCCTTAGGAAGGCCCACACTGCTCTGCCGAGATCCCAGCCCTGCCTACTGCATCTTATACCACCTGATCTCCATGGGCATGAGAACCGGGCTCTACTTTCTGACCTCTCAATCAAATTCACTTATATTTCTCTCATGTAGGGTATAATGATTTGGCATTTCCAAAGATGAGAATTTTCTGGACAGTTAGGAATTGTCTTCTTACATATCAAATTTTAAAATGTATGAAAAACATTCTAAAAAGTACTATATACTAGCTTATTCCCAAGAAATGATTGAAATAGAAGGAACAGTTTGGTGTGTGTGTTTCATGTGTGTGCGTGCGTGTGTGTGTGTGTGTGTGTGTGCGTGTGCGTGTGCGTGTGCGTGTGTGTGTGTGTGTGTGTGTGTGTGTGTGTGAAATGAGAGGCAGCGCATGGCCAGGAAAGCCAGGAGAACTTGCTTCTGCCCAGAGCAACTGCCCTCAGGATGTATGCCCAAAGGCCCCATCTTCTGATCAACATCTGCTAACCACGTGAGCAAGATATTTGACAAGGCAAGAGAAAAAAAGCCTCTCTGATCCATTCAATTAAAGACTTCCTGGACAAAATTCAATTCCATTATGATTTGCATACTGGGCAGCTGCTAATCGCTTTAAGTCCTTTTCATGCTGATAAAGATGTTCGTAGGGAGCCAATGTTATTTCATTTTTTGGTACTATGTATTCTAGATAATCTAAAGGACCATTATGCTAAAATTCAAATATGTCTTGGATACATTTAAAAAGTGATGAATTTGCTAGGCTCACTACTCAGCAAATGAAATATTAAAGCTCCCCAGCCTATCCTCATCCACAAAAAGTAAATGACAGAGAAATGAAACCAGAAACCTAAATAGGGTCTAAACTAATGGAAACTGTAAGAAGGCCCCACGGGGATACGGCCATGACAACAGGGTCTGGAGACCGAGCATTAGGCCCTTTGCCAGGCAAGGTTGAACAGCTAAGCCTGAAAGTCAGACCCTGGAGGGGGATCCTGGGAGAGGATCAGTGGGGTTCCTGAGTTCTGGGGAAAGCAAAGCAACACCCTGTGTAGGAAAACACACTCAATTAGGTCCTGAGGACTATCACAAAATGATGCCAACAATCAAACTCTACCTGTAACACAAGGAGAAGTGCCAGGAAGAACAATAGTCAATGACATAGGACACTGATTTTCTGCACCTGTTATACTTTAGGTATTAGAATTTGCAAATATAAAATCACCGTGAAATGTATACACACGATGGAGTAACAATGAGCATAAGCTGACTGCCATGATTCCTTTACATCTGTGAACTGATGTAAATGTGAAGACGTGGAAAGGGACCATGCTATTCCTCCATGGTCGTGAGCTCTTGACCACCCTCCTCCCCCATTGTCTAAATTGCATAATATCTCAGCTGTTCAATTCTGTTCAGTTGCTTTGTACTAAAGGTTTCCACAATCTCTTAGCCACTGTCAGATTCCTATGGCCTGAGGCACACTGACAGGTTCTTTGATTTTGCCCCCCCCCCCACTACAGCTAGTAAGCCCCTGATCTTGCCTCAAACAGTAATGGCTGCTTTTTAGCTCCTATTATTCTTGGTTTTATCATCCCACTTTTTCTGGGAAGCTCATGTCCTTGATGGCTTCTTCAGACATTGGCCCTAGCCCATAGGTAATAGCCTTTAAAACATTCTTTGGTACCTAAAGACATTTTAACGTGCATTCTAATATCGCTCCTCTCTAGAACCACCTGACCTTTGAGCAAGCATGACTATTAAAAAAGTCGAGGGATATTTTTATTTGCTGTAGGCCATCATAGCATAGAGGGAAATATCCCCCAAAGCCATCAGGACCAGTTACAAGTGTCCTTGACAAAATATTGAGTCTTGAGTCCATGAGTGAGTGCCTCTATATCAAAGATTACTATTATCCACCATTATATACCCCTTTTCTTCAGCCTAATATACTCAAAGTCCACTCCTATGTGGGTTTCCTTGCTTTGGATTCACACATTAGCCAGGGGCTCTAATTTCTCAGGTATTTCTCAGCCACATATTCCTGGAGAAAGGCATATTTCTCTGCTGCGATAACACTCAATCCATCAGCTTGGAGGTAATGAGGAATGGTAGATAAAGATTTTATGGAAAACAGGAATCAACTTATCAGGCATCTGTGCCAGGCAAGAGTCTTTGCAACCATTGGCCAAAGAGAGGCTGCTGTTCTCTGTCAAGGCAGAAGGATTGCTCCGGTCCTCTAGAAGGTAGTAGGGGAACAGAGATGTTCAAGGCCTTCAAGCTCATTCACCCAAATGAACCCATCCCTGATTTCAGCATCCTGGCCATCTCTTGAATTTGAAATAGGAGATCTCACAAAGCTGTGCATCCATTCTCTTTTACCTTATAGTCAGGTCCTGGACCTGAATTTCATCATAGTCTGCCTTACAATGACTTACAATAAGTCTCTTTTGAGTTTCCCATAGATGTCCTCTGCCTTTCAGAGCATGCTTAAGTTGGCAATTAACCCAATAGCCTAATATTTTCTACTTGTGGGTCAAAAGCAGCCAGCCTACTCCACAAGCTGCATAATTAGCATTCCTCTAATATTTATTGTATGCTGCTGCTGCTAGATCACCCAGAGCTTGACCTTGTCCTTAAAACTTATCACAATCTACTACAGGTGAAAGCTTAAGTAATTGTGATGCTTCTGCATATGTCTGGATTCATTTTCACTCCAATTTACCACTAAATATGTGTTCCCTGTTGCTTACAGATAGATCAGTATTCCAATTCCAAACTCCTATCCACAGGGCATCTGTCCTACAACTATTTGTTTTAGCTCAGCTTCCTGAAGAAATCCAGAGACAGACATTAGGTATCAATGCTTCAATAAGAATATGCAATCCTAGCCGGGAATGGTGGCACATGCTTGTAAACCCCGTGCTTGGGACGCTGAGACAGGAAGATCACACAGGTTTGAAGCCAGCCTCAGCTACTTAGTGAGGCTCTCAGCAACTTAGTGAGACCTTGTTTCCAAATAAAATATAAAATGGGTCTGGGAGTATAGCCCAGAGGTAGAAAGTCCCTGGGTTCTACCGTCAGTAACACACACACAGGCAAAGATAGAAAGTAAGAAAAGGTGATACATTACTGACTTAGCCACTGCACTTCCATGACCCAGACAGAAATGTATTCAGTGGCCAGAAAATACTTCTTCAATGTGACATGGATATCTCTAAACATTCCATACAGAGAACTATTCCTTGTAACAGCCCATCAGAGAGAGGAACAGAGCAGAACTTTATCTGCCTTGCTCCTTCTCTCCCATAGAAGCAAGATGCTAAGATCAAGGGCAGTTGTTCTTAACTATTCCTGAGAGGAATAGATATTTGGCTAGAGATATTCTTATGCCTAGAACTATTTTTCATTGTCACAAATGGGAAAGGGTGCTTTTGCAGAGAGTGGGCCAGGACCCAGCGTGTTGCTTAAATGCACTATAATACACAAACAGACCCCCACTATAAGAACTAATCAGTTTAAAATGTCCTTAGTGATACTCTTGTAAGTCTAAATGATGGCAAAACTGAAAGAATACAAATAGCTACACAAGATGTGTCTAATTAAACAACCCAAAAGAAAAAAGATGAAAGATATAGAAAACATTTCACAGAAGAGAAAACACAAATGGAGAACAAAACATGAATAGATGCTGAATCTCATTAGTAACTAGGGAAATCAAATTACGGTAAGATTTCATTTCACACCCAATTGCTTGGCAAACGTTAAGATATCGAGAACACCAAGCACAGAGAGAATGGTGTTCAAAGGGAATACTCAGACATTGCTTGTTGGGAGTATAAATTGCTAGCAACTCTGGGGAAAAGAGTTTAGTACTATGTTGTAAAGTTGAACATGTACATATTTAATATGACTACTTAAAGCATTTTGCCTGAGACTATTCTGAATTTAGTACTGCAAAAAAACGTGCACCCTAGTGAACCCCTCAGTTGTAGGCAATTTGTGATGGTGTCCACCTCTATCTTATATCCCACTAGCAATCTACTCCTGTGTATATTGCCCTGAAAAACTCTTGATCATGTAACAGGAGATACATAAAAAATGATCATAACCTCATTGTTCATAATAGTAGAAAGTGGAAACGATAGAAATGTCATTCTATTAGAGAATAGAAAAATTGTGATATATTTGTACAATGTACTATTATTTAGCAGTAAAAGTTAACAAAAGCTACATGCAATAACATGGATGAACTTTGGGAACATGTATGTTCAGTTAAATGAGCAAATCTTCTATAAATAAAATGAGTATTAAAGTCACTTTTATAAAGCTTAGGAGGAAGCAAAAATTGATAGCTTATTGATTAGGGATGTGTTCATGATTGATTCAACTTTTTTTTAAGTAAGGGAATAGAGGACCCAAATTTAGGATAGTGACCACCTCTGGAGAGGAGGTAGGACGATGGAATGGGGAGGTCCTTGTTTCCCTAGATTAAAAGTTAATCAATTCATTAGGTTCCTAGATAGTACTCATTGGATCTTATATCTTTGTTGTCAGGTTTTACGAAATTACTTAGTTTCCTTTGGCTATGTTATTTTATGATTATTTTACCCCTTTTAAAATAATTTTATCTTACTTTTTAGAAATATGAAGCAAAGAATTGCCAATATATTTGGAATGAAAAAATGAAAGCAATACATTCCATAAGTCAACAAGGGCAGGTGTTTTGACTCAGGTTCTCCATCTAGGAGACTTTCAGCATTTATTTCCAGTCGCATTCCTATTTTTGCTGAGCCTCACAGCTCGTTGAGCCTTAGGTTACAATTGCTGCACCAGGCAGCTGGGAGGACGCCATACTTAAAACACAGGACCAGTGGAGGCAATGAAAGTAGATTAGAAAACTATAGAACAGAGCTGCTGTTTAATTTGCACAATTTATTTTCCATGTGCAAGACTTTTAAGAATTGCACATTTCTATTTCACATACCTAATAGCCCTATGGACAAATCTCAATATACATATATTCGTAATATCAATGGACCTCAGAGACTTGCCCTAGAAACTTGGCCCTGTGAGCAACTACAGCCTCAGCATGGGATCATGAGCCAAAATCTTCATTAGTTTCCAGAAAACCCATCCACTATGCTTAGCATACTTAAGAATGGTGCAGCATGTGTGTCCCCTTTCAAGCCTTCTCGCAACCTCACTTCTTTCTCCAAGTACTTATCAAAGTCTCTCCTCCTTTCCTTTTGAAATACGTACAAATCCCTTCATAAGATTATTCTATAACTTTCACAGCCATATTACTGCAGTGATCTTCCCATCCACCAAACCACTCATCCATTGACCAGACGGTGCTCCTCTTCCTGTTGGCCTCACACTTTTTCATAAGAATATTATTCCAAATTAGCATTCATTTTTTTTAATTCTGTACATCATATATCTTCCTGATCTTTTCTGTATTCTCTTAATGATGTTTGTCTATTCCCTTCCTAGCTGCTAGGTGTCTTTATTTCCAAGTCACCTGGTAGCATTATGGAACTGTGTATTTCTATGTCTTGAACACATACTATCTTCCTGCCTTAAATTCTCTTTTTCTACCTTATTTGGCTAGGGAATGCTTTCCTCTATCTAAGCTTTTATTCATATTGAACCCAGAAATTTTCTACCTCTGTGTTACAACCCCAGTCCGATTTTCTTTTCTGTTTTGAAACAAAGACTCACTAAGTTGCTGAACCTGGGATCCTCCTGTCTCAGCCTTCCAAATACTGGGAATACAATCATGCCCCACCACATGTAGCTATTATTGTTATTTTGCAATGTGACCTAGTAACTCATCTTATCAAGAGGTAGAGTCTATGCCTACCTCCCTTCAATCTGGGATGGCCTGTGATTTGCTTTGACCTAAGTAACGTATCAGAAGCAGTTGCTCTGCTACAAGTCATAAGAATCCTTTCACAAGTTTATTTTTTATCTTTACTACCCATATGCAACTAGATATGCCCCAATTTAACCTGTTGGGGAACTTAGATATCCTAGCCACATCCATTAAATCACCAAATATGTGAGTGAAGCCATTTTAAACTATTCATCCCACAACTGACCCATCAGCTGTTTACAAATGACTGAGAAAAGCCAGCTAACATCAGTCAAGCCTTGACTAAATCATCCAGATCTCCTTACATACTCATGAAATCATGAGCAATAGTATATGTTTGTTGTTTTAAACCACTGAGTTGTGGGGTAATTGTGTGTCAATTACCATGTGTATTTCTATGTCTTGAACACATACTATCTTCCTGCCTTAAATTCTCTTTTTCTACCTTAATTGACTAGGTGTTATTCCATAGCTGCAACATTCTATTGCAACCATTAGAGTACCACACTTTCTTGTCTTCTTCCACAAACATGTACACCCATCACAGAGGCACAATTTTTATTGTGTTCCCCAAATTAAATAATACATGACAACTTCTCAATAGGTGGGTGCTAGAAAAATATCAGTGAATAAGTTGATTAGGTATTACAGTGTTGTCCTTCCAAGGTATAGTTTTGGAGGGTGTGTGAATTCCAACTCTATTTTCTATATATGTTACTTTAGAGAATTTGGTTAGTCTTTTCAAGTCTTTTGCTCCTTTGTCAACTGAAGACTAGAATAATAAAAATACTGTAGGATTATGGCAATGGAATATATAGTTTCCTTTCCCCATGCCCTACCTTGCCTAGAGTGAGTAATTAAAAATAAAACTGAAATGGTAAAACATGTATAAAGCAACTTGTGTCATACCTGAGTTATAATTTCTCAAATAAATGATGCCTTTATCAATATGATCATATCATTGTTGCTGTTGTTTGTTTCCTCAATTCCTGTAGCAGGAACTGTAGGTGGTTCATCTATATTCCCTTGGCAGTCATCATTCTTATGCATGCTGACCAAATGATGGCTTCTAGTGGTAAATATCTGGGACTCTACCTGGGGGCTTCCTCTGATTGCTGATGTTCTCTAGGTCTACCTTTAAGCCATTCTATAAATGCCAGGGATTTCACAGTCCTTCCTTTCTTCCAGGGGAGCAACCTTCAACCAAGGAAGATGGGAGAAGTTGGTTAAATACTCCAATTTCTTTGTTCTCAGTTAGGATAAATCCAAAGTATATTTTATCCCGTATCTCAGAATTACATAATAGGATTGTGCCTCTCTTGGTCACCAGAGTGAGAAGGAATATTTTTTTTCTTTTCTTTTCCCTATTTCACATCTTCTTTCCTCTGCAAAGGTATGTCGATATTATCTTCCAAGTAAATACCAGTATCCAATTAAAAAAAATTTGGTGCATGTAGTTATACATCTTAATGGAGTACAAGATGGTAGAGGCATACATGCACACATCACTCAATTGGCCCTTACCCAATTCCTACCCCGTTCCCTCTCCCTCCCTCCTTCTCATGTTTGGCTTAGTGATTGGCTTTCATATTTTTGTGAGTGTACATCATGTGCATTAGGGAGTTTTCCTCTTCCCCCTCACATCACCCTCAGTTAGCTTGCCTTATATTCTCATCTATAGTTTCTTCTTTGTCTAGAGTTCCTCCTACGACCCATTTTCTCCCTAGGGAAAAGCATCTGATTTCTTAATTTTTGTGACTGATTAATCTCACTAACCAAATGACAATTACACTTTCTGGATTATTTTATCCTTATTGATTCAGAATCTGATTACTTTTTCTAGGTAATCTGACATCATTTTAGTGCTCTCTAGTTAATCAAAGAATTGTGTTCAGTACTGTGGATAAGACCAACTGTAGAATGTGGCTTATCACCCTCAAATCTCTGGTGTTTGCATTATGGCCCACTCCTCTGAGTCTATGAAGATTGGCTTGACTTGCAATTGATCCTGGGTAGCTCTGTTTATTATGCTGTGCACACAGAACCATGATATTGACAGAGGTGTAAGGTACAGCTTGCAATTTATCTTCTGCTGCTAAAATCTGTTTCTGTTACCTATTATAAAGCTTGCTTTAAGTTAACCAAGGTGAGGGTATAAAATAGTCCTTAGTACACTTGAGCCTTGGCTTCCCTGCGAACACTATCTCACATATACATCTTGGTGGTTCATGATCTAAAGAGGAATCACAGCCTTTGTGATTGAGAAAAAGCCCAATAGCTTTGCTGGAAATCTCAGACTTCTCTGATGTTTTCCGGTTTGCATTTTCCCATTTTACCGCACACTTTATTACTGTTTACATGTATATTTATTGTGGAATTGCCTGACTTTTCATTTATCCAACATGATATAATTGCTGTACAGAGGCTGTTTTCTGATAACTGGAGGCTTTTAAGAGGAGTATGGGGTAGAGGAAGGAAGGATTCTAACAATTTCCAAGTTTAGAATCATTTCAGACAGTTATGATAGTTGGAAATCAGTACTCTATACTTTTCTGAGACCTTAAAATGTGATTCAGCTGAGTTTTCATGAATAATTCTGAATACAGACTTCCAGGTCGTCCATACTTCCATAGTATCTTATAAACTTGGACCTATCTGAAAAGATCACTGCATATATTCCTCATCCTTCTACTTCCCCTGTGGGCTTTGCACAGTGGTTACACACTCCAGGACATGAAAACTTAACCACTGAGAATGTTAGCTTATCTCACAAATTTTATTTAAATCCATATATCATTCTCTTCCTAAAACACCAGTTTTAAGTTGCATTTTAGTTTTTCTTTCAGTGTCCCATCTGGGAATAACCCAGAAGAAAAGTTTTAGTCTCGAAGCACATTTGACTGACCTAAGCCACTAGTGTTTAAAAAATTCATATGTTTCTTATCTAGAAGGACACCTTTCACACAGACCACCTCTCAGTGGTTTGAGTAACAATATTCCAAGGAGTAAGGAGCATGCAGGAAGCAAGAAAGGAGTTGCAAATACATCTAGGGGGCTCAAAGCTCTGAGTGTTCAAGGTAACTACCTGGAATATGGAAGTTCAAAACAGAATTTCCACAATTTTTTATCAACACACTCTAAGATTTAGAAGCAAGTCACAAACATGCACATCATGATTAGTCCTTTCAAATAGTGTAACAAGTGTTTGATTGTTATGTATTAAAACACATGGGCAACATACCCTACATATGGAAATTAGAATTATGTTTGGAGATTTGCAAACAACATTGGTGGTCACCTATGCTCTGAAACAGATCCAAAATATATTTAAGTCCATCCATCCTCACTATCACCTTCCTAAGCCAACTCACCAGCATCCCTTACTTGAATGAGAGCACCCTCTTTTCCACCACTGAAACTTCATGCCTACTAGGTAGTTTAGTAAAGTAGAATGGCCTTTAAAAACATAACACCGCTTGGGCACCAGAAGAGTTTCAGATTTAAGACTTTCCTTGGACTTTACTGGTGGTATAAACCTAAGCTGAATATCTAAAACAAAATGCTTTAGAATCTGAAACATTTTGAGTATCAGGTAGGCACTCCAAAAGTTTCAGATTTTGCAGCATTTCAGATTTCTGATTTTTGAATTAAGATGTTTGACCTATATAAATCCTTGTACTCTTCTGCTAAAGACTCTTCAGTGATTTCTTTCTTCATTCGAACGAGTGAGACATTTTTCTCACATTATAAAAGATCTTAAAAGCTTGTTTGGAGGTTCTAGCAGGAAAGTGCAGCTATTCATATACCCTTGACCAAAGACTGGTCCTTCTGTATTCGGGGAAGGTCATCCTCTTCAACCGAGCATGCAGCTTTGGGATGGGGTACATATGGAGTGGTGAGAGAAGGAGGAGACACCTCCTAGCCAGCTGGATCAGCTAAATCAACCAGGTGATCAATGGAGTAACAGATGTCACAGCCAGATTGCCCCCACATCGATATGATCATATGACCCAGCTATACCACTGCTGGGTATCTACCCAAAAGAATGGAAACCAAACTACTAGAGTAATGCATGCATATCTATATTTATAGCTGTGCAATTCACGATTGTCAAACTAGGAAACCAGCTGAGGTGTCCATCAACAGATAAATGGATTACAAAACTATGGGACATGTACACAATGGAATTCTACTCAGCCATAAAGAAGAACAAAATCATGTCATTTGCAAAAGAATGGATGGAACTGGAGAATATATGCTAATTGAGAACAGTCAGTCACAAAATGTGAAAGGTTGGATGTTCTCCCTCAAATGCAGAAGCTAGGGAGAAATTGGGACATAGGAGGGACTCCAGACAAAGGAGGAGGAACTAAGCTGAGTGAAGAAGAGGACCTTACTGAGGGAAATGGGAGGGGCAAAGAGGGAAACCTCATTGGTCATGATGCAACACACAAACTCATCAAAGCCAATCACTGTGCTGAGATTAGAAGGCGGGGCAGGGGAGGATGGGATGGGAACTGGGGGAGGGCTCAAGAAGTACTGTGTGCATGTATGCCTCCACCACCCTGAACTTCAACAAGATGGATGAGTATACAATACACCAATAAACAAAAAGATCTTGAACTTCACCTTCTACACATGCCTCTTCAACTTTCTTCCTTTTAAGCAATACAGGCTGGCTTTCTAAGCCTTGATCCATATTCATCTGGATCCTGGTTCATGAGGGAGAGTACAATCTTTGAACTCTTACTAGACAGCTCTTTATCCATCATCCAGTCATCAGCGCAAATTCTCCAGGTGGTCTGCTCTGATACTCAAACTAAAGTAGCTTTCCAATCACCTTTTGTCTCATTAGCCTTTTTACCATGTCCATAAACGTCCCAGTGGCTGCCAGCTGCTTTTACACATTTTAACATACTTATGACAATTGTTCAGGGCCACGCCTTTGCTAGTTTAGCTCACCTTTATATTCTTAGAAGACGCAACCGTTAGCTGCCTGCAGAAGTCAGTCACTAAACATTCGTTGAATAAATACACACATTCCCTGTTTCTTTAGTGCATCATTTAAAATAAAATTTAAAAAAGAAAAAACAAAATGTAACTCATGTCCCACCTTTCTTACAATGGCTGTGGGTGAATTAGAGACTCCAGAGCAGTGTGGCTATTTCTCTTCTGTGGCTTTCTGTGGGAGCTTCTCAGCCTTCTTCATATTTCCTCCGTGTTCATTTTGGCAAGAGGCAGAAGCATTTTGCCACAGTGTGTTTCTGTAACAAATGGTACCAACATGACTCAGAACCCCACCAACATTATGCTCTGTTTTAAAATAAACATATTACTTCTTTTACTTTACAATATCCCAGATGCAGTATATCTTTTCTTTATTCTGTTCACCATTTTCTCAGGCATAGAACTACAGACTCATATATGATTATTTGATCCCCCTCCCAGTGGTATTAGATCCTCTTAGCCCCTTCCCTACCTCTACTGTAGTACTTTCTCTACTCTATAGACTCCATTATGAGTCCATCTCTCCAGTAGATAGCAGGGCTTTGGTCCCTCAGCCTTGGGGGTCTTGCCCACTCACTGGTAATTACATATTGTTAATACAATTGCTTTGCATTATTTATGGTACTTACGTTCTATAGTCATCACAAACACTGAATTTGCAAATACAGAACCATTGCTCCTCAGAGAAATACAGGGTTAGACTCCTACAAATTTCACAGTTCAACATTTTATTAGTCAATGAATCAATAGGTTAATTTAATTTGCATTTCTGTTGAAAACACCTTATTTAATATGTAGTGTTGATTCATCAACATTAAATTTGTAGCAGTAACTCATGCCTGGACAAAGCTTATCTAGCACCTGTATTTTTTTCCCCATAAAGCACATCACAGACTCTTGTGCTTAAGAATTTTAGATAGCATTTCAGTATACAGGGAAGGGAATATTTCAAATAGCAATATTATGAAAACAAAACACAAAATTTGGATAATATGAAAAGGCAAATTTGCAAATATGAAATCCATGAAAATGAGGACCAACTACATATGCACTGACTCAAAGAAAAATGTATATCTTCATGTTCTCAACATTGCACATGGTTAAGCAAAACACTGCCATTTAAGTGAGTAAATAATAAATACTATATAGATCGGGTAAAAAGGAACTAAATACAGATTTCTATTCTTCATGAAATGTCTAGGAACTAACAGTAGTTACTCTCTCCTATCTTATTAAAAAGATAAATTCCAGAAACTGAATTTTTCCTTCTGCCTGATATCCACTGTTGCTTATTAAATTTTCAAGCAAATCCAAAGAAAATTCTTTTGAAATAATTATATATTGACAGTCTACCTTTTATATTACTGGTTAATTTATACTACTCCCAGAATACTTCTCCATTTTTCTCTTTGGATAATACCTGATTTTGCTTTATTATAGAAATTAATTAACTGTAGATACTTATCAGATTTATAAATTATATAAAATGCCAGTATTTTGTGTCATAAAGAATTATAATTTATTTTGGTGTGCTGGCGCATATTTGTAATCCAAATTTTGGGAGATTAAGACAGGTGGATTACAGGCTCGTGGCCAACCATAGCAACTTCATGAGGCCTTCCACAATTTAGTGAGACCCTATTTCAAAATTAAGAATAAAAAATAATGCCGGGTGTGGTGGCGCACGCTTGTAATCCCCACGCTTGGGAGGCAGAGACAGGAGGATCCCGCAGGTTCGAAGCCAGCGCGTGCGCTGTCTTTTTTTTTTTTTTTACTTTTTTTTTTATTGGTGCACTGTATTCATACATCATAGTAGGATACATACTTTTGTAGGCATACTTGCACACTTTTCCCAGTCAGCCCCTACCCAATCCCCACCCCATTCTCTCCCTATCCCTCCCTCCCATGCTTGGCTTAGTAGTTGATATCTAGTATTATGGCAATTTATCTAAAATTAAAAATGGTAATCTCACATAACAGTTTCATTTGTCTGATACCAAGATTTTGATGACTTAAAGATGACATTTCAATATTTCTTTTTGCTTTCTTTCTTACCAGAGAATATTTTTTTTCTATTTTTTAGGTGAAACTATCATATATTTATATATTTATTTTTCAGAAAAAAATCTATCCTAATATGGAATATAGACTCTAAGTACCCAAAACGATCTTGAAAAAAAACAAAGCTAGAAGATATATATTTTCTGATTTCAAACCATATAAAGCTACAATAATTGAAACAGTGTAGTACTATTCTAAAGGCAGATATATAAACCATTGGAATTAAATAAAAGCCTAGAGCTAAATTCTTCCCTATATTGTCAAGTTATTTTTGACAAGGTTTCCACGAACATTTGGTGGTGGAAATATTAATCTTTTAACTAAATATTGTTAAAAAATAATAATTACATGGAAAAGAATAAAATTGGACCCTTACCTAATCCCATATACAAATATTAACTCAAAATAGATAAAAGACCTAAATATAAATCTTAAGACTATAAACTTTTAGGAGAAAATCTGGGTCATTAAACCTCACAACGTTGAAATTGGCAGTGATTTCTTGGTTATGATTTCAATGGCACAGGCAACAGAAGAGTATACAAACTCCCTAAAAAATAAAAAAAATATTGTATATCCAAAGACAATGTAAACAGAGTTAACAGTTACTAATAGAATGGGATAAAATATTTCCAATTGCTATATCTGAAGGTATATTAATATTCCAACTAGAAATCCTAAAAATTAACAACAATAAAGGCAAACAATACCCTTTAGAGATAGGTAAAAGACTAACATAAATAATGAATCTCCACAGATACCCAATCTTAGTTGTCTGTTGGATGGAAATTCTTGTTTCTCTGGTTCTGGTGTGCGTTACCTATTTCTTCTTTGTAGTTAATCTCTTTGAGTATTTTCTCTAGCGCTGGTTTTGAAGACATAAATTCCTTCAGTTTCTGTTTGTCATGGAAGCTTCTTATTTCTCCATCTAATTTGATAGAAAGTTTTGCTGGGTAGGAAATTTTTGGCTGGAAGTTGTTTTCTTTCAGAGTTTGGAATATGTTACTCCAAGCCCTTCTGGCTCTCATAACTTGGTTTGGGAAGTCTGGAGTGATTCTAATTGGTTTGCCTCTGAATGTCACTTGGCCCTTTGCTTTTGTTGCCTTTAAGATTCTCTGCTTGGCTTCCACATTGGTCATTTTGACAATTATGTGGCGTGGGGATCCTCTTCTCCGATCCTGTCTAAAGGGAGTTCTATAAGTTTCCTGGACTTGTGTATCGACCTCTTGCTCTATGTTTGGAAAATTTTCTGCTATTACTTCCTTGAAGAGATTGTTGATCCCTTTGGTTTCACTTTCTTTTCCCTCCTCTATTCCAATTATTCTTAGGTTAGCTCTCTTAAAATGGCCCCATATTTCTTCAATATCAGATTCCTGCTGTCGGATATTTTTTCCTAGATTAGAAACTATGCGTTCATTTTTGAATTGCTCATCTTCTAAGAGTGAGATTCTGTTCTCCACGTGTTCTAATTGGTTGTTTGTGCTTTGGATTGAGGCCTTTACTTCATTAATTGCATCCTTTATCTCTTTTTGGCTCTCTCTGAGTTCTTTTCGAAGCACCTCTATTATTTCTACAGTTATTTTCCTGATTTGATCTTCTAGAAATCTCTGGTTTTCAGTTTTATCGGGTTCTGATGTTGTGGGGTTGTGGGCATTCATTGCTCCAGTATTATTCCTCTTTCCCATGATTTCGGATGTTTGTGCCTTCTCTGGGTTCTTCCCTTGGGTCACTATGACTTCACTTAAGGTGCTCTGGATCTCGAGTCAGTAGTATCTCAGACCCCACTACTCCTTTACTGGGTTTTATCACAGAGTCTCCGACCCAGAGAGTCGATAGAGGCTGCTTTAGACTGTGGGGGGTGCCAGGTTGCACGTTCTCCTATGGTGTGATATCTCTGCTACCGCCCCTTCCCCACTGGGTCAAGTCCCAGGGAGTACAGTACTGGGATTTCTCCTCTGTGGCCCGCAATTTGACTCACTGTTCTTGAGTGCGCAGATGTAGCTGTACTGGCCTCGCTGAATTCGCTGCTGCTGCCGCCGGTGGCAATATGGCGCCGCTGCTACACCCTTGGCTATGGGGCTGGCGTTTTCTTCTTGGTTTTGATTTCGACTCTGATTCCCTGCAGCATGTGCTGAGCTCAGCCACTGGGTGCTTTAGACGCTCTCTGCGTGGAGAAATCCCGCCTGGCTGTTCCACAGTGGCTACCTCGGCTTGCTGTAGCTGTCCTGTGAATTTGCCGGTGCCGCCGGCAGTATGGCGCTGCTGCCGTGTCTGCCGCGTCCTCGGGCGCGAGGCCAGTGTATCTCCTCTGTGGCTCTGTTCTCAGTCCGCTTTCTCTCTGGAGCCTGGTGATTTTTTGTTTTACTGGTGATGGTGTTTTCTGGCTAAGAAAGGCGCTGATTTTTGTGGTAATGGAGATTTGTTGTTAGCGGGGCTGTTAAGCCCCGCTTTTCTTGGTCGCCATCTTCCCGGAAGTCCCGCGCGCTGTCTTAAGAGACCCTGTTTCCAAATAAAAATGTAAAAATAGGTCTGGGAGTGTAGCCCGGAGGTAGAAGGGCTTCCAGGAACCCCAGTACCACCAAAAAAAAAAAAAAAAAAAAAGAATAAAAAATAGGGCTGGGCGTGGTGGTACACACTTGTAATCCCTGTGCTTGGGAGGTGGAGACAGGAGGATTGCGCTGGTTTGAAGCCAGCCTCGCTGGTTTAAGAGACCCTGTTTCCAAAATAAAAAATATAAAATAGGTCTGGGAGTGTATCCCGGAGGTAGAAGGGTTTCTAGGAACCCCAGTACCACCAAAAAAAAAAAAATAATAATAATAATAATTAATAATAAAGAGAGAAAAAAAGGGGAAAAAAAAGAATAAAAAAATAGGGCTGGGGTGTAGCTCAGAGGTAGAATGCCCCTGGGTTTAATCTCTAGTACCACAAAAAGAAAAATAAGAAATCACACTTTATCCATTTTCTATTGCATTTGAAAACTATTTACAATTCTCTTAGAAATATGAATTTATATTTTAAATTTGCTGCAAATATTTTCCAATTAAGTTTGCTTCTCAAAGTTTTAAAATGGCCAAATTCAAATAAATATTAGACATTGTAAACTTACTTTAACATGTGCTACGTCACCACTAAAACTCTTAAGTTTCTTTTTGAACACATCACTAAGAAACATCTATTTATCTATGTATCTAATAAAGCCATTTCATCATTAACTGACCTTAAAAAGAGCAATTTGAACATTTAGTAGGCTGTGTTCAAATAGCAAATGTACCATTTTAAACCTGTTGGCAACATATATGTTAATAGGAGGTATTGATGTCAATTAAAATTAATATTTGCATCTATAACCTTCAAGAGGATTGGATTAGTTTAGGTATCAATAGACTATTTTGTATTAGCTGCTCTAATTAAGGTAATTCATTATTTCCTTAGATTATTGACTACTCTTAAAAATGAAGACAGATGTCATTTTCTAGAATATTGAGTTCTTTACCATAAAATGGAAATTACCTATGTAAAGTAACTGGCCAACAGTGACTAGGAAAATATATTAGCTCATGTTTCTACTAAGTACAAACCACCCCATCCAGACTTGTAATCATTGAATTTAGCTCTTAAAGCCATAAAAGCAGTAACCTGCCACTTGAAAATAACTTGGGGGGAGGCAGTCCTATTTCATACACATTTTAATAGCAAAATAGGCATCTCTATGGTCTTACTAGTGTATCTATTATAAAAATAAAGATACACTCATCATAGATACATCACTAAGTTTTCACATAAGTTCCACTATGTGCATTTTTATTATCATATATTCTCATGTAATTTGATCCCTCGATATTGGGTGTGTAGACCAGCCTGTGGTATGTTGACTATCATGTGTGGTATTCATTAAAAATATAAAATTTCAGTACAAATGGCATCTGACCCTAAAATGTGGGTATATTATTGAGCTCATTGGTAAGTTAATTCCAACCTTAAAATTCTACTTTGTGTAAAACGGGGCAAAGGTTTACCATCAACTGTACCAGTCCAAAGTTCTAGTTCCTGTGTGTGCCCTTTCAAAGATGGCAGTTACCACGCATATACATATGAAGATGGTTAGCGGCAGGATGTCATGGGTCCCATCAGCCTTGCAATCCGGTCACGTTCCCTGCATTATTCACCCTAGTGTTCACGTCACACTATACCAGAGATGTGAATTTGTGAATACTATATTTGTTATGCAGTCTGTGCCATTATGTAGGAAAACCAGACTTTCTCTCTCAAAGAGAACAGATCTGACCTTGGACTCACTAATTTTGAGTTCTGGCCAAATAAACTCCAATGGGTTATGAAATCATGACAGATGTTAAATTCCATCAAATTAAAGTCTTCTAATGATTTAGGAGGCATTGAGGCAAGAGGAGAAAGAGAATCAACTATATAGAGAAAATTGAACATGTTCCCTTTCTTTCTTTCTTTCTTTCTTTCTTTCTTTCTTTCTTTCTTTCTTTCTTTCTCTTTCTTTCTTTCTCTTTTTTTTTATTTTGCAGTACTGGGGATGGAACCCAGGAGCATTCTACCTTTGAGCTATACCCCAAGCTCTATTTTTTTATCCTTTAACTTGAAAAAGGGTCCTGCTAAGTTGCAGAGGGCCTCACTGAGTAGCTGAGGCTGGCCTTGAACATGTGATCCTCTTGTCTCAGCTTCCCAAGTACTGGGATTACAAGGGTATACCACCACGCCTGGCTCTTAACATGTATTTTTTAACCTATTGTTTTCGTAAGGATAGAACCTTTCCAAAAGAAATTGATAAGGATCATCCTTCTTGAAAATATCTTTACTACTGTACCATTTACAATAGCTTTTCCTTTGTATATACGCTGCAACACGGGTAATTTCCTACCTTCAGCTAGAGGCTACGCTCATCTATAGGTAAGCTCCAGATACACAGTGATTCCCTTACCAAGCGTGACGGTGTAAAAGCCAAGCAGAAACAAACTGGCAGAGACAGTTTAATATAAACCTCCTCTGAGGATTTGAAAACAACTTTGCATTTGTTTACTGCTACTCATCTGTCCCCCTGTGATCTTTGTCTCAATATACAATGAAATATTTATAACCACAGCTCAGCATTCTTTCCCCTTCCTTCCCTGAAATAAGGTGAGTTTTGCTTTCATGGGAGAAGACAACATAATTGCAATACTAAAGTTTTGAATAAATAACTTTGAGCGAGTTAAAAACCTAATCTGCTCAAAAATGGATTTTCTTTCATTCAAAGCAAGATAACTGTGACATATGGGACTGCATTTTTGCAGTAATTATTCATGCACTTGTCGACTGCAGTGAATCCTCTCCAGGGAAACTTCTCAGAGCTCACAGAACTCTGCTGTTTTGGGATTTCCTCAAATACGAGTTGAACACTATTTTGTTTTTTTTTTTTTTTCAGGTAATAACAAAACTCAGTTTCCTAGAGGAAAATATCCTGTTTGATTGCCTAGCATTCATTTATGAGAATTTCCCTGGAGACAAGGGAACGATGGCGCTTTTCAGGAATGTGAATTGTGAGAGTCTCTGCTAAATGTTCTTTTCATCTAGTAGAGCAGTGCATAATATGTTAGCTGTTATTTTTGGAATAACTGTTCTTTATATTAAAAAGCCAAGTAAATCATTAACTGAATATAATGATTTTCTGGTCCAGTAAAAAAGCATTTAAAGTTTTTATTTGCTAGATACCCTAGTTTCCAGCCCTTGACACATACTATTTTATATCTGGGCTTAATCTTATTTTGGGATGGTGGGGATGTATCTCAGAAGCCTTTTACCTCTGGGATACATCTCAGGTGTATTTTATTTTTATTTTTAAACAGAATCTCACTCAATTGCTGAGGCTGGCCTTGAATCTTTGATCTTCTTGTCTCAGCCTCCCAAGTACTAGGATTACAAGCACGAAACACCAAGTCTGGCTGAACTTCCTCATTATTGCAATCCATAACTTTCAGAGAACTAAATTAGATCAGATATGTGTAAGATAATCTAGAATATCATAAAATGTTATATTTAGAAAAGTTATTTGGTTCTTAAATGTTTGGGTTATATAGAAATCAACTTAAATTTAATCTGATACAGGATGACAGAAAGGATGACAGCTCAAAACCTGACGATAGTGTTTCTGGAGCATAAGTAGTTTATAACCTCCACTCTCATGGATATTATCTTGTCCTAGATGATTCTGATATATATATATATATATATATATATATATATATATATATATCCTAAAACATCGGGCAAAATGGAAAAAAATGGTAAGAGTGAAGGAGAAAGAGAGTGGTACACAGAGAAGAAGGTGTTGCCACAGTGTTCATTTTTGTAATCTCTTCCCCTCTTCTTAATTGGGGGTTTCAACCACAGATCTTTGGGTTCATAGATAGAAGTCAAGGCTTCTGTTCATTTGAATGGACAAGAAAATCACATCTGTATTTTAATTACTCTGAAACAGGCAACAATCCCCATTAATATTGGAAGTGACTAAGACCAAGAAAGCAGAAGCCTTTTATACTGCATTGCAGTAGCTGTACACCGAGAAACATCCTTTGCACCTTGAATGCTAAGCCATCAGATCTTATAGTGAGAAAACAAGAAATTTGTATGTCCCCATAGCACAAAATATTTTAGCTAATGTTTTATAAACTCCATCTTCAAATTAATTAGTTTCTTTTATAAGCCAAGGCATCTTTATGTTTTCTAAGACATTATATTGCTTGTATGGTTCTGCAGTAATTCCATTCCTCAGAATGTACCCCAAAGAGATGAAAACAGTTACTCAAAAAAATACTTGTCTAGAAGTTCTCAGCACAGCACTATTTGGAACAACCAAAAGCCAAAAATGACACAATGTTCATTAACAGATGAATGCATAAATAAACCGTGGCATATTAATGTAATGAAACATTACATTTAGTTATAAAAAGGAGGAAAGTACTTTATATACACTACAATGTAGATAAGCCTCAAAATCATTATGCTTAGTGAAAGAAGCCAGACACAAAAATCATATATGATTCCACTTAAATGTAACATCCAGAATAATAAAAACAGAAACAGAAAGCAGAGTTTTGGTTGTCAAGGGCTTAGGGGACAGGACAGTGAACAGTAACTACCACACTGGTATAGAGTTTTATTTTGGGGGGATGGAGAAGTTCTGGGATTAGACATAGGTAGTGGCTGTACAATTTAACAAATGTATTAAATTCAACTAAGTTGTTCATTTCAAAGTGGCTAATCTTGTGTTATGTGAACTTTATCTCAAATGAACAAAACCAAGCTGATGTTAAAAATCAGTTCCTGATCTTCCTGAGATTGCAAAAGAATTCCCAGGCATTGCAATGACATGTCCTTTATGTAACCTATCCTGTCGTGGCATGGGCTCCACTTACCTTGGTCCCTTTGAAAGAACTAGGTTTAGTGGTATTCAAAAGTTATCCAATTTTTTCAAGTGTCTGCTAATGCCCCTTGAAGTCTGAGGGTAACATTAGGAGAAAGCAAGTGTGTGGTCACACACACAAGGAGAACAAGGCTTGCTTCCAAAGTAATTCACTTCTTAAATATATTTCTAGAATACATTTAGAGATATGTACATTCTAGTATACATTTAGAATGCACAGTATGACTAGAAACTGCTAAAGATGGCGTTTCACCATTCCAGCACACTGCATCCTGAATGACCAGAAGTGGTACTTGGACAGTGGTAGCATTGCTGTGCTGTCAATCCCATATATTGCTAGGCTTATTTTGGGAATACCTTCATTTTAGGTGGGACGTTTCCACAATTTTATTTACCTTCCTTAGGTTGTTTCATTCAATGAATATACAATATTTAGTAGTAACAAGCTATGAAGAAAAAAAGTGTTTGGGAATGAAGGTGACAGAAAATTACTAGAGAAAAAGGTCAAGAAGATATGTGGGGCTGGGGGTGTGGCTCAGTGGTAGATGCTTGCCTAGCAGTATGTGCAAAACCCTGGGTTAGATCTTCAGCGAGGGAAAGAAGAGGAGGAGGAGGAGAAGGGGAGGAGGAGGAGGAGGAGGAGAAGAGGAGGAGGAGGAGGAAGAGGAGGAGGGGGAAGAGGAGGAAGAGGAAGAGAAAGAGGAGGAGGAAGAAGAGGAGGAGAAGGAGGAAGGGGAGGAGGAAAAAAAGGAGGAAGAGGAGGGGGAGGAAGAGGAGAAGGAGGAGGAAGAGGAAGAGAAATAGGAGGAAGAGAGGGAGGAAGGAGGGAGGAGGTGGAAGAGAAAGAGGAGGAAGAGGAAGAGAAAGAGGAGAAGGAAGAGGAGGGGAAGGAGAAAGGGGAGGAGGAGGGGAGAAGGGGAGGAGGAGGAGAAAAGGAGGAGGGGGAAGAGGAGGAAGAGGAAGAGAAAGAGGAGGAGAAGGGGAGGAGGAGGAGAGGAGGAAGGGGAGGAGGAGGAAGAAGAGAAAGAGGAA
Organism: Muscardinus avellanarius; assembly: GCF_963383645.1. Taxonomy (NCBI): domain Eukaryota; kingdom Metazoa; phylum Chordata; class Mammalia; order Rodentia; family Gliridae; genus Muscardinus; species Muscardinus avellanarius. The sequence goes on along the minus strand of NC_137805.1, from coordinate 8,503,205 downwards.
GAAGAGGAAGAGAAAGAGGAGGAGAAGGAAGAGGAGGAGGAAGGGGAGGAGGAGGAAGAGGAAGGGGAGGAGGAGGAAGAGGAGGAGGAAGAGGAGGAGGAAAGGGAGGAGGAAGAGGAAGAGGAGGAGGAGGAGTGGGAGGAAGGGGAGGAAGAAGAAGAGAAAGAGGAGGAGGAAGAAGAGGAGGAGAAGGAGGAAGGGGAGGAGGAAAAAAGGAGGAAGAGGAGGATGAGGAAGAGGAAGGGGAGGAGGAGGAAGAGAAATAGGAGGAGGAGAGGGAGGAAGGAGGGAGGAGGTGGAAGAGAAAGAGGAGGAAGAGGAAGAGAAAGAGGAGAAGGAAGAGAAGGGGAAGGAGAAAGGGGAGGAGGAGAAGGGGAGGAGGAGGAGGAAATGGAGGAGGGGGAAGAGGAGGAAGAGGAAGAGAAAGAGGAGGAGGAAGAAGAAGAGGAGGAGAAGGAGGAAGGGGAGGAAGAGGAGGAAGAGAAAGAGGAAGAAGAGGAAGAGAGAGGAGGAGAAGGAAGAGGAGGAGGAGGAAGGGGAGGAGGAGGAAGAGGAGGAGGAGAAGGAGGAAGGAGAGGAGGAAAAAGAGGAGGAAGAGGAGGAGGAAGAGGAAGGGGAGGAGGAGGAAGGGGAGGAGGAAGAGGAAGAGGAGGAGGAGGAGTGGGAGGAAGGGGAGGAGGAAGAGGAAGAGGAGGAAGAGGAAGAGAAAGAGGAGAAGGAAGAGGAGGGGAAGGAGAAAGGGGAGAAGGAGGAGGAGGAGGGGAAGTAGGAGGAAAGGAAGAAGAGGAGGATAGGAAAGAGAGAGGGGAAGGAGGAGGAGGAGGGAGATAAAGAGGAAGCACTTAAGAGGCTTGAGGAAAAACTAAAATATTAAATGGAGTACCCAGGAGTGGTGGTGCATGCTTGTAGTCCTCACCCTTGGGAGGCTGAGACAGGAGGATCACGCAGGTTCGAAGCCAGCCTCCACCGGCTTAAGAGACCCTGTTTCCAAATTTAAAAAAATATGAAATAAGTCTGGGAGGTAGAAGGCCCCTAGACTCCATCCCCAGTACCACAAAAAGATACTAAATGGCATAAATTCATTAAGAAAAATATTAAATAGAATTATGGAAAGAAATAATGGGTTACACTTGTTTGATAATTTGATTAATGAAGAAAAGTAGCTCATATGAACACAGGGAAATTTTAAATTCATACTGATTTGACACAAAATCAATACACAAGTATGAAGATGAAATAAAATTCATTGTAGTCCTAGGAAGACATTTAGGAGCAACTGGTGATATGGTTCACTTTAAAGAGTATTAAGATTAGTTGCTGAAGAAGAAAACTTTGAGTGTACGGGAATCTTAAGTTCAAGAAATGTAATAGAAATTTTCTAAAATTTGGTAATTAAAAGTTTATGTGTTGTTGCTGATAAAAAGTGATGACAGTTGAAATCAACTTTTCTAAGTGTTAGTTATATAAGAAAAATTCAACCCAATATCATAGAAAAAGCTATGTTATATTTTTATTTTCTCTATGGAAAGATACTTAGAATAAATTTTATATTTAAAGGCAAAAGGATAAAGCACTTGCCACCAAAATATATAGGGAGTCAAGATAATATACAGATGGTATGAACAGCGAGTTAATAAAATATAGCATCTTTCTGATTTTATGGTGATTATAATACTAGATTTTCAATTTTATAATTTATTATGAATTATTTTCTCCTTCTAAACATTAACATTTCAGCCTAAGTTTCTATCTATAGGCACCTTATAAACTTGTGATTCTTTAATCTTATGGATCCTGTTTGCTAGTTCATTGGCTATTTTTCTCCAGGAAGATTGCTTAAGGACTTACATGTAAAAATTCAAGAGAAATGTACATACCAAGCTCAACTATGGTTCCATTGATTCTGAAATGTCACAGTAAGAACGCTTTAAACTCAGCAGCTGTATTTGTGATGGTTATACATAGAGATTTAATGTGGAATTCACTTTCAACTGGGTGGTGTATTTAAGAAAATTATTCTAAATGAAACTGATGTTAACCAAATAGAAATAAAAAGTGAACACATGGTATTTTAAGCAAAGAAAAATATGACAAGAACTTGGATTATATGGTTGAAAGGGAAAAAGCATAAGATGTTTTTATCAAGTACTTAAAATGTTAGTGCCCAAACTGTAAGATAAGATAGATATCCTAAAAACTAAAGATAAATACCCTGAGATATGTTTAATTTGGTAGAATAATAACAGTATGAGTTGTGAGTTTGGAATGACTGACTCAAAGACATTCTTAATTAGGATTTTACTTTTCTTTGTAAACCCAGTACAGTTTGTTAAAGAAGTTTTTGACCTCTGTTTTCTTTCTAGAAATTCAACCATATACATAGATACTTCATTTAATCCACTGTGACTAAGTTTTTCTTTAACTTCTTTTGTTTTTGCAGTACTGGGGATGGAACCCAGGGAGCATTCTACCTCCAAGATCCCACCCCAGCCCTATGCTTTATTCTTTATTTTGAACAGGTTCTCAGTGAGTTGCAAAGGACTTCACTAAGTAGCTGAGGCTGCCTGGGAACCATGATCCTCCTGTTTCAGCCTCCCGAATGCTGGGATTATAAGTGTGCACCGCCATGTCTGGCTTCAACTTATTTTCTAACTGGCAAAATAACATTGATTTTAAGGTGTAAACAGGTACAATTGATTTAATATTTACCTTTTTTATTAGTGAAAAAGCTATGGAAGATCATGTATTATCAACGCCGTGCTCTACAGTGGAGATTACAAACTGATGACCCAGGGCAAAATCTTTTCATTCAACTAAATTAATTGAATATGGGGTTCATGATGATAGGTCTTATTACTGGTAAAGTTGATTATTTGACTAAAGTGAAGTCTGCCATGTAAGAAATTACCAAACAAGAAATAACTCTCCTTACATTCATAATTTTATTCAATTTTCCTCTTAAGGAATTATTGCTTTGGGTATGATCTGAATTTTTTTGGTATAAGAGACTTTTTAATGTCAAAATAATTTTCATTGAGTTAATAATTTTAATTGTTCTTATTTTGAGATTCTACTAGTTTTTCTTAGTGCATTTAATTTTCTCTTTATAACTAATAAATATCTTGGTATAATATATTATATAAATAGACTATTTTCTACTATCCTTTACCCACCAATTTTTTTTTTTTTTTGGTGGTACTGGGGTTCCTGGAAACCCTTCTACTTCCGGGCTACACTCCCAGACCTATTTTTATATTTTTATTTGGAAACAGGGTCTCCTAAGCCAGCGAGGCTAGCTTTGAACCTGCGCGATCCTCCTGTCTCCGCCTCCCAAGCATGGAGATTACAAGCGTGTGCCACCATGCCTGGCTTTGCCCACCAATTTTAGTGTCACAGACCTAAATCTCTAGTTCTTCTGGTCCTTTCGAAAAAAAACTTCCCAACTTTTACTTTATAGTATAAAATCATTTTTTATAATTGTACAATGGTGACATAAAAGTGAACATTAGGGATAATGAATATATGGACATTAACACTATTGTTTCAGTTTCTCTGTTGGTTTAAAAATATTTCAAAATAAAAATAAGAATATTTGAATAGATGTTTATTATCTAAAATATAGGATATTTCTTATGAAATTTCAGCATTCGTGTTTCTTCTAGAAAAGTCAAGAATCACAAATATTGTCTTAATAACACTGACCAATAACTGGAGCCAAATGAAAGTTGGTGCCTTTGATGAATGTGTCTGATATTGCCATTTGATTCAATATCAACTTCCATAACATTAGAACCTTAACTCTGTTTGGGCACAAAGCATACCAAATAAAAGACCATATTTCCCAGTCTCTGTTATAGGTAGAAACAGCCAGTGGAATGTAAGTATAAAGGTTTTGATGAGACATTAGAAAACACTTATTGGAATGAGACAGAAAACTGGCATTAGCCCTGTTTTGCCCTCTTCCCTTCTATTACTTCTTGCCTGGAAAATAAATATGTCAGCTGGAATTTTAACAGCTATCTTGGACCATGAGGTGAGAAATGAATCATGTATCTACGCCAACTTTGAGATAGAGCTAAAAGGTAGAAGCTTGCGGTGTGGCATATTCTTTTCCTAAGTCCTTGTATTCATGTCCTTTGCAACATTCCCTACCAAGAGATGGAAACTATTTCTGAGCCTCTTTTATCTGGACTGACACTGTGACTTGATTTTGCCAATAAAATGCTGCAGAATGACAGAGTATAAATCCTAAGCTTAGGCCTCAAGAGGCCAGTGTTTCTACTCTTTCTCTTGGAAACCTCCCACTGACATGTGTAATATTCTATGTCAGAGAATGAGGTGTCCTCAGCTAGGATAGCAAGTCAATCTTAGCTGAGAACATCCTAAACCAGGATCTCTATAGCCAGGCCTTCAAATATGTGAGAGGACCCATCCAGCATCAACAGAACCAGTTATTCAACCTAATGTTGATTTCTCATGTAGGCAAAGCACCAGCCAAGACCAGAAAATTCCCCCAGCTGACCTGACAAGAGCAACAGTGCATTTTTCTTCTTTTATGATGTTGCAGTTGAGGTTGTCTGCTATCAGTTGTCTGTTAACAAACCTGCATTTCTGATAACCATGGAGTTACCATTATAGATTACAACTTCTTGCCTGAGTTCATCTTTTATGAGAAAGGAGGACAGTGAGAGCAAGAGAGCGAGAGAGCGAGAGAAAGAGAGAGAGAGAGAGAGAGAGAGAGAGAGAGAGAGAGAGAGAGAGAGAGACTATCTCCTATCTCATTGACTATTACTTTCAGTCTATCTTCTTACTGGAAAGCAGAATTTCCGCGTGGTCCATGGGAGGCCTGAGCTGTCTAAATTTCTCAATCCCCACTCATCCTGTATCTCTCATTTCCATCAACTTGCTTTGCCCATATTGCACTGCACTTCTGCTCTACATACTGTGAAAAAGGGGAATAAAGATGGTCTTTGAGTTTCTTTTGGGACTTTGAGGCTCACTTGGTAAACTTGGTAGACTTTTTAAAATGTAGCATTTTAGAGAAAAATTATATATATTTTTTGAAACTTAGATATCATACCTAAACTTCCTGAGTTGGAGGCCCCTGATTCAGAACAGCAGAAGAAATACTTGTGGGAGGCCAATGAAATAACTGGAGTGATGTTTGTTAGAGTATTTTGTGCTTATTAAGTTAATGCTAGTTTCACTATATTGTCAAGTGCTGCTGGAAATTTGATGAAATCCCTTTGGAGATGAATAACTTCTCTTAGTAAAGAGTAGTATTATCTAGTTTCAAATATTGAAAAAAAAGTGAAAATCCAGTCCACCATTTCCTCTAACACACATAGGGATGCTGTCTCAAGAAAATGAGAAATTTCAAACAAATGGCTTTCACATTCTTCTAAAAGTACTCATGAAAATAGATACATAAAGAGTTATATATATGATAGCAGTTTTAAAATAATTACAAATATACCTAATGATTATTAAAAACATATGTAACATACAAACCCAGATCCTCCTGTCTCAGCCTTCCAAGTACTGGTATTACAAGCATGTGCCACTACACCTGGCTTTATTTATTATTTAATTATATAGCACAAACTTTCAACAAAAGAAAAAATATGTGCATGCTTAAGAGTGTCTAGGGTGCTGAAGATTCTTTGTAAAAGGTAAAACTTTGCAAGAATCTGGAGAAGATGTGATGGCATGAGTGGGTTCTGAACTCTGCTGTGTCCTATGAAAAGAATGCATGGGATATACTAAACCACTGTTAGCCCAATCAAGTGATTATTTGAATTTTCACTAATTCTTGATTGCTAAATACAAATTCTTGTTGTCAAGTTTTCTGTGCTAACCCTTGATTGACTGTACAAGAACTCAACCTCATCCAATGAAAATGATTGGATTTTATATATGTCAATGAATGATAGGAAAGGCTTCTCAAAAAACAAAACCCAAAGGCCAGAAGTGGAAAGATTCCTGAGCTGCCATATATAGCAAGAAACAAATCACTGAGATCCCATTGACATTGACATATGGTAGAAAGCTTGGGTGGATACTACTTCACCAAAACTTGATGCTATATGTAAGAACTAAAGGCTTCCTTAGTCATCAAATTTTGGTAGAACACATCTCCTTGAGGATTTATATGAGGTTCATTCCCAATCTTTTGAGGCCCCTCCACACTGATTTCTAAAGTAGTTGCACTAGTTTGCAATCAGTCCAACAATGTACCTGCATTTCTACTTCTCTACATCCTTGTCAGTGTTTACTATTATTTGTGTTTTTAATGATTTCCATTCTAACTGAAGGTAGGTGAAGTCTCAGAGTAGTTTTGTTTTATATCTCTCTGATTACTAATGACACTGAACATTTTTTTCATATAGTTATTAGTGATTTTGATTTCCTCTTTTGTGCAATGTCTATTTCACAAAATATTGCTTGTTTTTTTTGTTTGGTGCTTGTTTTTTGACAGGGTTATTTTTTGGCAGTAAATTTGATGAGTTATTTGTATATTAAAAGCTCTCTATCAGAGGAGTATCTGGCCAGGATCTTCCATTCCATTGGCTCTTTATTAAGATTCTTGGTAGTTTCCTTTGCTACACAGAAGCTCTTCATCTACTGCAATCAATTCCACATATTATTTCTCATGTTAATTTATTGTGCCTTTGGCTGGTTTAATGATAAAATATTCTTTTAGCCTTTAAGTATGTCTAATTTTCTCTATTCATTTTTTACTGGTGCATTATAGTCTCATATCATAGATAATGTTGACAATGGCATATATACACACAGTACTTGGTGCCCCTACATCCCCATTTCTCTCCCTCCCAATACCAAGTATCCAGATGGACAATGGTATATTCACATATATACCCACAGTCAATGTAATATTTCCATTACTGGATCTCAGTCTTCTTCCTCCCCCACCCTTCTTCCCTGGCTCCACTGAGGTTTTCCTCCATTATCTGGAGTCCCTCTGGTATCCCCAAAAACTCCCTAGCACGACTATATTAAAGAAAACATATGTCCCTTCTCTGTCTGTGCTTGGCTAATCTCAATTAACATAATGTTCTCTAGGTCCTTCCATCTTCTTGCAAATGATATGATTTTGTTCTTTATTGCTGAGTAGAATTCCATTGTGTGTATTTCACATAATTTTGTAATCCATTCATCTGTTGATGGGTACCTAAGTTTGTTCCATAGTTTGGCTATTTTGATGAACATGAACATCGGTATACTTATATTACTGTAGTTCTCTGGTCTCAACCCCTTTGGAAATATAATATGTTATAGCCGGATCATATGGTGGATCCATTCCCAGTTTTATAAAGAATATACACACTGATCTCCGTAGTGACTGAACTTGTTTGCACTCTCACCAACAGGGCAGAAGAGTTTTTATTTCCCCACATCTTCACCAACATTTATTGTTATTTGGCTTCTTTATGGCTTGCCACTCTGGTTGTGGTTAGATTGAATCTCAGTGTAGTTTTGATTTGCAGCTCCCTGATGGCTAATGATGTTGAACATCTTTTTCATATATGAATTGGCCATTTGTATCTTTTTCTTTTGTCTTCTTTTATGAAGTGTCTATTGAATTCATTTGTTCATTTTTGATTGAATTATTTGTTTTTTAGTGTAAAGTCTTTTAAGTGCTTTGTATATTCTGAATTTTAGCCCTCTATCACTTATAGTCAATTGATCTTTGAAAAAAGGACCAAATACATACTCTGAAAAAACAACAATCTTTTCGACAAATGGTGCTGTAAAAACTGGTTACATATTTGTAGAAAAAAATGGAACTAAATCCTTCCTCTCACCCTGCACAAGAATCACCTGGAGATAAATCAAAGACCTGGAAGTTAGACCAGAGACTGTGAAGCTATTAGACGAGGGCATAGGTTCAACACTCCAACATAAAGGCACAGGTAGTAACTTCCTCAACAAAACCTCCAAAGCTCAGTATATTAATACAAGAATTAATTAAGAAGTGGGATGGCATCAAACCAAAAAGTTTCTGCTCATCAAAGAAAATCATCAAGAATCTAAAGAGAAAGCCTACAGAATGGGAGAAGATCATTAAGTATGCCTATTTTGAAACTGCTACTTTGCAGCATGGAAGAAGTATATTATTGGAAATTGGCTCATTTGTAACTCAAATATTTTACATAGAATAATCATATAGTCATTAAGTATACCAGAATAAAACACATTAATTTTTAGTTAAATAGCACAAGCAAATGATAAATATATTTATTTGTAGTCTACAGCATGGATGATAAGGCATATAGGAATTCTAAAGTGAATATAAACATCAAAATATTAATAGATAAGAAAGCTTCTAATGTCACTATTCATATTTAGTACAGAATTCATTTATATTAAAAATTGACAGGCAAAGATTTTCTCCAAGGTCAAATGAACTCATTAAAATCATCTATAGATTCATTAGGTTGAGTCAAAGGTATGAGGTCAGGTTGCATGTTAATAAGCCATAAAATATGATTACACAAAATATTATTATACAAAAATTAGTGCTGGGCAAAATATTACTTTCTCTGAAATATTTGTAAGTAAGAAATTATTTTCGAGCATCTTATATTACTCTAACCTCAATAAGGCACCTAAATATTTAGGCTGCCAAATACCTGAGTAAATCTTGGAGTGAGTGCATCTTAGGGTAGTTTGTATTTGTAGTTCATAAAATTACAAAGCAATTATACCAACTAAAAATGGGAAGAGTTATGTATTTAACAACTCTGATTATAAATCATTCACACCTTTATTACAGAAAATTTGGAAAACACAAAAGCACTATGTAGAAAAAATCCATCAGAATCCCAGTAACCCACGACATTGCTGACATTCTAGTTTTCATTCTTATGGGATTGAACTAGCATAAAACTTTTGCTGTCAGGACATTGTGACATAATAAATTCATTTTGGCTCTCTTGGAGATCTCATTCCTGTAACAGATCCAACAATCCCACTGGATGCAGAGGTACCCACACACTTCCCCTTTCCTACACAGACATCTACCCAGGGTTGTCCAGAGTTCAGGGACACTCCAAGTTGGTGCTGTTCTGTCAGTGTCTTCTCTCCAGTCTTCTTTCCTGACCACTCCACCCTCACAATCACATCCCCAGCACCCACACCCACATAATAAGAGTCCATCCTGTTATGTTTTCTGCCATTGAGCTCAAAAGTTTGGAACTTTCTCTTATTTAAGACAACAGACATTGTGCTTACATAGAGATGTCCTTTACCAGCATTGCTTATCTCCAACCCAAGATCAGTAGAATAATCAGGAAGCGATATCACCATCTGTCTCTTATTCACAACTACTACTGGTAATTGCTGATAAACATAACTTTTGGCTGTGTTTCCCTGGACTCTAATTTGTGCCTACTTTCTCAGAAATAGATTCAACAAAAAATATTTGCCAAGAGCTTAAAAGGGCAGACACTGGGTTGGGAATTGAGGGTCTGAATCGTGCAAGAATCAGACATGGTCCTTTGGCTAAACAGAAGTAATAGTTTAGTAGGGAAGATAATTTGTGATCAATTAAATAAATGAATGCATAATTACACACTGCAGTAAATGCTATAAGGGAAATGGATATTGATGTCAAGATGGCGAGTAAATTACTTTTTCTCAGCTTTATTGATACATAATTAACAAATAAATATTGTATGTATTTAAGATGTACAAGTGGATGTGTCAGTATTCATATACATGTGATATAATCAGCACAATCAAGGAAATTAGCATATATATATTGCCTCACCTAATCACCACTTTATTTATTTATTAAAATGACACTGCTATCTTATTGTCATCATAGTAGCCCATGTGAAAGATGGGCAGTAATTCAGTTTTCCATTTACTTCAACAGACTTGACCTTCTGCTACGAAAACTACCACTGCTATTATAAAAGGGGCTAAAATGCACTGAGAACTGAATTAAGTGTTCCTTGGTTTTAACAAAGATATTTTAAATAGTTTCTTAAGACAGAGTCATTTACATGTAGGTGTTTATTTATATATTTATTTATTTATTTATTTATTTAGTCATTCATTCATTTTTTAAATTGTAGTATTGGGGATTGAACCCAGGTATCTTCTACTTATCTTCTACTTATAATATCTTCTACATACCCAGCCCTTATTATCTTTTATTTTGAAACAAGGTCTCACAAAGTTGCTGAGAACCTCACTGAATTGCTGAGCCTCCTTTCTCAGCCTACCAAGCACTGGGAATACAAGCATACATCACCATGTCCAGCTGGACGATGTTCTTTCAGCACAGAGTAGAACTCCTTCTAAAGATAACTATGGAGTAAAGGGTAACTTCAGGAAGCCTCTATTTTATTTCCTGTTGTAATAGGGAAATCTTCTTCCCCTTTAACTCTACTGAGGTCGCCCTATGAACTTGATTTAAAATATGTCAAAAAACTGTAATATCCAAGTTTATGACAGCTGTTTATATTATGAAGAATGGAAACATGGGAAAGTTTTTGGATCTTTGTTAAATAGAAATACTAAATTGATGTTAGCCTATGGGAAATTAGACCAAAGGTCCAGTTGGATTTTGGATATTTTGATAGTTTTTTCCACATAAGAAAATCAAGTGTATAGTCTTTTAAGCTCTTTGTATATCCTGAATATTAGCCCTTGATCAGAGGGATAGCTAGTTAAAATCTTCTCTCATTCTGAAGGCTTTCTCTTTAGATTCTTGGTAATTTCCTTTAATGAGCAGACATTTTTGGGCTTTATGACATCTCACTTGTTAATTCTTGTATTAATTTCCTGAGCTTTGCAAGTCTTATTGAGGGAGTTACTACCTGTGCCTGTATGTTGGAATGTTGAACCTGTAGCTTCATGGTCTCTGGTCTGATTTCTAGGTCTTTGATCCATCTTGAGTTGATTCCTGTGCACAGTGAGAGGTAAGGATTTAGTTCAATTTTTTTTTTTTTTTTTTTTTTTTTTTTTACAAATGGATAGCCAGTTCTCCCAGTACTATTTGTTGAAAAGGCTGTCTTTTCTCCAGCATATGAATTTGGCCCCTTTGTTAAATATCAATTAGCTATAAGTATGTGGATTTGTTTCTGTATCTTCTATTCCATTGGTCTGTGTGCCTGTTTTTGTCCCAATATCACACTGTTTTAATTTCTATAGCTCTGGAGTATAATTTAAAGTCAGGAATTGTGATGCCTCCTGTATGATTCTTATTGCCAAGAATTTCTTTGGCTTTTCTGGGTCTTTTGCTCTTCCATATGAAATTTATGCCTGATTTTTCTAGGTCTATAAATAATTTCATTGGTATTTTGATAGGGATTGCATTGAACAAATAACCCAACCAACAAATGAATAACTGAATTGAATAGACACTTCACAAAAGAGATACAAATGGCCAATAGATACATGAAAAAAAGTTCAACATTATTAGTAATCAGGTATATACAAATTAAAACTACATTGAGATTCCATCTAAGCACAATGAAAATGGCAAGCATAAAGAAGTCAAATAACAATAAATATTGGTGAGGATGCGGGGAAATAGGAAGTCTTCTACATTATTGGTAAGGATGAAAATTAGTTCAGCTGCTATGGAGATCAGTGTGGAGATTCTTTAGAAAACTGGGAATGGATCCACCATATGATCCAGCTATAACACTACTGGGTATCTTTCTAATGGGGTTGAAACCAGAGAATTACAGTAATATATGCATACTCATGTTCATAGCAGCACAACTCACAATAACCAAACTATGGAACCAACCTAAGTGTCCATCAACAGATGAATGGATTACAAAATTATGTGAAATACACACAATGGAATTCTACTCAGCAATAAAGAAGGACAAAATTATATCATTCATAAAAAGATCAAAAGACCTAGAGAACATTATACTAAGTGAGATTAGCCAAGCACAGAAAGAGAAGGGACATATGTTTTCTCTAATATGCATGAGGTAGGGAGTCTTTGGGATACCAGAGCGACTGTAGGTAATGAAGGATATCCTCAGAGGAGCGAGGGAGAAAGGGTAGGGGAAGAAGAAAGCTGAGGTTCATCAATGGAAATGCTATCTGCAACAACATGTATTCATGGACACTTAACTTTGGGATAAACAGGAAGACTGGGGGATACCAAGTGCTATGTGCGTGTGTGCTGTTGTGGACACAATCCACATTATAATGTGAGACTATAATGCACTGATAAAAAATTGCAAAAAATAAAAAAAATCCAAGGCTAAGAAAGAGTTTTAGAGTTGTGGTTCAGAGCAAGAGAACCCAAGAGCATAGTACTTGAGTGGCACAGACCGAGCTGAAAGATCAGAGACAAAAAAAGCTGGAGTTTCTAGATGGAATACCAAAGAGGAAAGAGTTGGAGAGGCCAGGAGGATGGGTGGTGTTAGAGGTCTGTGGAATGTCTCTCCAGTACTATGTGAAGAAATGACTTCAGTCTGATTAAAGAACCAACAGAAAACTTAGAAGTAACAATGGCCCACCTTCACACAGGGAACGTGTTAGTTTCTGTTTCTATTAGCCAGACTAGAAAGCCTGAACATTCCTGGGGCATTAGGTAAAGAAATCAGGATGTTCTTGCCTTACTAGTTAGGGATAATTATCCTAGATTGGGCACTGCTTCAGGTACACCTAAGAAATATTCAAGCAAAACTGCCAAATTACAAACTTTCCTCCTGTAACTTGTGTCCCAGAAAAGAAGCTTAAGGGCCTTTAGAGGAATCGCACTGGAGTTAGCTCAGTGGAAGATTGTACACTTAACATGCACACGACCCTGCATTCAATCTCCAGCAAAAACAAAACAGGAATATAAAAATATTAAGCACTTCAATTAACAGGCATAGTGATTGACTTTGATATGTTTAAGTACATTGTGTGCTTTAGAGATTTTCCTCTCCCCCCCTCCTTTCTCCTCCTTTAGGTTGTCTTGTTTGCTCCTCTATAGGATTTCCTCTTTCAAGAGTTCCTCCTATGACCCATTTCTCCCTAACTCTCACATATTGGGGAAAGCATCTGATTTCTTATTTTTTGTGACTGACTAATCTCATTTAGCATAATGTCCTCCAATTCCATCCATTTCCCTGGAAATGATGTAATTGAGTTTTTTTTGATGGCTGAGTAAAATTCCATTGTGTACCAAGCAAGGGAGGGAGGGATGGGGAGGGAATGGGGTGGGAATTGGGTAGGGGTTAAATCAGCGATGAGTACATGTTTGTACACACAAGATTTTACCCCAATAAGTTGTATGAATATAATGCACCAATAAAAAAAATTTTTTTTTAATTAACAGGCATGCAAAAAAAAATGTGACCAAATAAGGAGAAAGCAAATCTGTTAATCAAAATCAGGGCATTACTGATACAGATATTAGGATTAGCCGACAAGAACCCTAAGAAAAAAATTAGAATTGTATTCCATATTCTTGATAAAGTCTTAATTTAATTGTATATAAAATATAATAGGCAAGATTTAGAAATACACTAAATGGGATTATCACAGGAGGTGCAAAGTGAAATATTAGTGACCTTAGAGAAATAGCAATAAAAACTATTTAAAATGAAACACAGAGCATGGATACAAAATAAATGAACATCATTTCAGTGACAAGTGGAACAACTTTAAGTGGCCTAATGTGAGTTTTCCAATGAAGGGGATTATAAAGGAAGCTAGAGAAAAAATTATTGAAGGCAAAATAGCTAAAATAATCTCCAAACTTCATGAAAAGTATATAGTCAAAGATTTAACAAGCTCAATGAGCAAGCCAAAATAGAATCAGTTCACATTTTTAAAATGTATAGGTATTGTAAGCATACAAAGGAGCAGTTTGCAAGCTGAGAAACCTCAAACCAAAAGTGGTAAGAAGCTCAGGGGCATGGCGTTCCAGACTCAGGGGCTGGTTTATAATGCAAAAATGATGTTTAACCTTTACAGTAATTGATCGCTACCAAAACAGTTTCAAGATGACAGAAGACCAGGTGAAGTGCGCCTCTTATACCATAGAGGGAAAATGACTTAAAATTTGTTCATGAGGTTTTTATGAAAAATAACTTAAGTTTTATTTATGTAGCTTAACTGGCTTCATGTGCTCAGATGATTCTCAAGCCTAGTCTTCATCAGTTTGTTTTATATTAACACTCCCCAAACAAGAAAAATGAAGAAAACTACAGCAACACATACCATAATTATATTGCTTAAAAACATTAATAAAGAAAAAAATCTTATAAGAAGCCAGTAGGGGGGAATAAAAGATGTGAATAGAGAAAAAGATAAAAATGACATAAGATTTCTCATTAGAAATAATTTACCTAAATGGTGGCACATGCCTGTAATCTAAGTACTTAGAGAGATCCTATTTCAAAATAAAATAATTAAATAAAATAGGGTTAGAAGTGTAGCTCAGGATGGCTCTGGGTTCAATCTCTAGTACCATCACCACCTTTTATCTCCCCCCAAGACAGTAGGATAAAATATTTAAAATCCTGAAAGAACAACATTATCAATCTAGAGTATTATATCCAGCAAAGATGATAAAATTGAAGGTAAAATAAAGATGTTTATATATTTTTTGGTATTGGGGATGGAACCTAGGGGCATTCTAAAGCAACACCACCATCTCTATTTTTTATTCTTTATTTTGAAACAGGATCTCACTGAGTTGCAAAGGGCCTCACTAAGTAGTAGCTGAGGCTGTCCGCAAACCTTGATCCTGCTGTCTCAGCCTCCCAAATGCTGAAATTACAAGCGTGCGTACCACACCCGGCTAAAGGTGTTTATTTTGAGATTAATTTTAAAAAGCCTGATTGCAACAAACAAAAAGAAATAGCAAGATGATAGATGTTAACATAATCATATCATTAAGTGGAATAAATGTAAATGGTCTAAACAATCAATTAAGAGGCAGAAATAACAGATTGGACAGAAATGTAAAACTGGAGAAGAAAGTAAGACCCAACTATCTGTTCCCTATAAGAAACACATTTGATTTATAAAGACCTAAACTGAATGTAGAGAATGGGAAAAGATAAGTTAAAATTAACCCAAAGAAGGTAAGCATACAATGTTATATTATAAAAAGAAATTTGCAAAGTGAAGAGCATTGCCAAGGATAAAACAAGGCGTTTCATTACAGTAAGGACAATTCATTAGGAAAATCTAATTCTACATGTTTATATGCCTAAAAACAGAACTTCAAAATACATTAAGCAAAAGAAATAGACAAGTATACAATTCTTGTTGGAGATTCCATGCGCTCTCAATAATTGATTGAGCCCAGGCATGCTGGTGCGTATCTGTAATACCCATACTTTTGAGGCTACGATGGGAGAATTGCAGGTTCAAGGACAACCCCAGCAATATAGTGAGGCTCTCAGCAACCTGGTAAGATCCTATTTCAAAACAAATAATAAATAAGGGATGGCTGTATAGGTAGGGGGTAGACTGCCCTTGGGTTCAATCTTAGTATCACACACATAAATAAATAAATAAGTAATCCGTGATTAATTGATAGGTAGACAGAAAGTAGTACTAATTTCAGTAATGATTACTAATGAAAAAGACCCAAGTACATAATTTAAGACTCACAGATGCTTTATAAGCATAGAGTATTAAATTAACCATGGACTGAAACTCTTATACCTTCTAGGTGGGAATGTAAGTGGAAAACAGTTTGGCAGCTTTTTAAGATGTTACATCTATGCCTACTGCGATCCAGTCATTTAATGACCCAGTGTTTACTCAAGAGAAATAAAAGACTATGTCTATACTTTACATGCAAGTTGAAAGCAATTTTATTTTTAATGGCAAAAATTAGAAATAACCCAAATATCTATCAATAGGTGACTGTATAAATTATACAATCTTATGTCCATATTATATAAAACTACTTGGCAATAAAATAGAATAAACTCTATACAAATGTTACAACATATATGAATCTCAGAATAATTATTCTGAGGAAGAATTCAGACCTCTACCAAAGTGTGGTGACAGAAATATGACTGGTGGTCACTTAGGGGCAGAGGTAGAGGCAGATAGTAAGGAACATGAGATAGAAATTTTTAAAAGGCCACAAGAAAAATTTTTAGAGTGATCTTTGCATGTATATTTAAACATGCATCATATAATATGCTTTAAATATGAGCAAACTCATATTAAAAAACTCAATAAAGCCTTTTACTTTTAAAAATGTAAGTTCCTGAATTACACTAGTCCCATTTCAAGTACATGATAACCACATGGGGTTAACGGCGACTGTACTGTCAGTGAAGACATGAATATTTCCATCACTGCAGAAAGTTCTTTTGGACAGCACCATTCTTGTGCCATATTTAATAAGTGTGAGTTAAGTTTAAAGAGCATCCAGGGATTATTTGTCATCTCACAAATGCCTCAGGTACTTTATCCATTATTTGTAATCTTTTATAATATATGCAAAGTCTCTCAAATATTACACCATGCCATTTGGAACATTCTTTCCTGCAGTCTAATCACCACATGTCCTTTCTTTTCTTTCCTTTTGTTAAAATTTAAATCACAGTTTGCAACCATTTTCTAAGTGCTCATTGACTTCTCCACTTGGCTAGAATCATACAAAGTATGAAATATTTTAGACTGGTAAAATCATCTCCATATTTAATCTCTCCTGTGATATAAAAATAAAAGGAAACTGGCGTGCATCGGGACACAATTCATGCTCGTGAAATGCATTACTAAACTGAAATGCCTAGAATTTATAACACCATCCTTTGCATATTTTATGTAAGTTTGGGTTGAAACAACTGAAAATTCAGACACAGATAAATTGTATTACCTGTCCAAGATAAAATGTTATTTTTAAATCTATCCTATGCTTTCTTTTGTTGTTGTTGTTTGTTTAGTTTGGTACTAGAAATTGAACTCTGTAGTGCTGTGCCTTTAAGCTGCATCCCCAGTCCTTGTGTGTGTGTGTTTGAGGAGTTCCTGAGGGTTGAACCCAGGGACATTCCACCTTTGAGATATATATGTATATATGTATATATATGTGTGTATATATATAGAGAGAGGTTTTATTTATTTAATAATTTATTTAATAATTAATAATTTATTCAATTAATATTTAATTATAATTATATATATTTAATTTTAAAATGGGTCTCCCTAAATTGCTAAGGACCTTCCTAAATTGCTGAGGTTGGCCTTGTACCTGCAATCCTCCTGTCTTGTCCTCCCAAATACTGGGATTACAGGTGTATGCTACCACGCCGAGCTCTCTTGATATTTGAAGCAATCTTTTCCAAAAACTAAATGACATCAATTCTAACATGAATCCATACCTCTGCATATCATTAGGATTTAGATTAATAACATTTCTGACAGAGACTGAACAATAAATGTTTTTTGAAAAATGATTAACTTTTGATGCACAATTGGAGAGAAATGGACTGACTGACAATAGGGAAGGGTGATTTGTCCATAGAAGAGTCTTGTTATAGAAAAATGTTCAAGATAGAAGTGCATTTAATCACTATGTATCAATCCAGAATCAATGAAGACAGACATGAGAGTCCAAAGGCATAAGCAAACTTGTAATATTGCCAGGAAAACAGGTCCCAGCTAACAGAAGACTGACAGCCTTTGCTTTGGTCTACCTTTGCACACTTCAGTATCTCATGCCAACCAGGAGCTCAGCTTGGCAGCTTTCCATGTGTTATAATTGTAAAGAAAAAATAGTTATTAAGAAGTCTGGTATAAAACAATTTCCAAACATGGAATCTGTAGGGAAAAGAAATTAAAAGTATTCTCTGGTGGTAAAAATGCTGTAGCCACTATTGGACGTTATCAGCAAACACCTCAATTAAGTGCTAATACCTTGGCAGGGATTAGGTGAGGGCTGGCAGAGACCAAGATCTCTGCAGAACTGAAGAATTAGAAGCAGCTAGGTAGGGGCCTGGGGGCTCTAAATACCAAAGGATTACTGGGGCAGGGGAGGGGCATATCTAAGACAAATGGAGACTCTTTAGAAATTATGTGAAAGGCATTAGAGTGTGGGGTGAGTCAGAGGCCTGGTGCTATTCTTTTTTTTTTTTTTAATCCCCAACCTGCTAGACAATTCTGATAGATTTTATAATACCTTGATCATTCACCTACCTCAAAAACCATGTGATTTTGGAGTTGCTACCCAAAAATGTAAGGCACATTTTTCTACCCTATGTGACCAGCTTCAGCCAACAGATTGACAGGTTTCTACTCCAAACCTGTGTCTGAGAGACTGTGTGTTTCTTCTTGTGCTCTTGCACTATTATCCCAGCCTTGAGAGCGTGCCTGGGCGTATCCTGCTGGAAGATGAGAGACAAGTGTGGAAGACTGGAGTCACCCAATCTCCCTAGGTGAGGTCAGCCTAGATCAGCCAATAGCCAGCAAAGTAGACCAGACTGAGTGAATCCAGACCAGACTGAGTGAATCCAGACCAGACTGAGTGAGTGAATCCAGACAAGCCAAGATGGTGAGAGCTTGGTCCTAGCTCATGATTAAGATTCACGAGCAATAAACATTTATTGTAATATGCCACTGAGACTTTGTGGCTGTTATGGAGCATTATCGTGGCAGTAGATAACTGATACATTACCTAGACTTTGACATGCTTGAAAGGATTGAACTAGCCTCCACATAGCTTAGCCTTCTGCAATTGAAAAACACAATGTCTTCTGCTGATCCATCAAAATCATTTCCCTGTGACTTTGGGTGTATCTATTACAGACTACTCTAACAAGCCATACCCCAACAGTTGGCCTCTAATTAAACTTATTTCTGAAAGATCCTCTGCTGGACAGTCATAGTTTACAGGTTTTGTATAATCTATCTTTCAAATTTTCTGAAAAGTTGAAAAATGGAAGTGACAAAATTTGGGACTCCATGAGACCCAAGTGTCCAGTCTTGATGACAGAGAATGGAAGAAAGGAAGAAGGAAAAAAGAAAAAGAAGGAGTGTATTATGGTTTAGATCTTATGTGTCCCCCAAAGGCTATGTGTTTAAGCCTTCGTCTCTAGTTTCTGGCACTACTGGAGGGTGGAAGAACCTTTTGGAGGCACAGCCTATTGGACGAAAGTTAGTTTATTGAGAATGTATCCTTGAGTGGATAGGGTCCTGGAACCCTGGACCCTTCTCTCTCTTTCTGTGATTTCTGACCACCATAAGGTAGACAGACTTGCTCTACCATGCACTGCTTGTCATGATGTTCTGTCTTGTTACAGGCCCAAAGCAACAGAACCAAGGAGCCAAGAACTGAAACCTCCAAAACAATAACTCAAAATAAATCTTTCCTCCTTTTAATTTGTCTAAGTATTTCACTCTAGATCTATAAAGCTAATGCAGAGTGAAAACACAACACCTTAAAGAAGTCTCCATACCTCTTTAGATGGCCCTTGAGCCCACTACTTTTCCTTACTCAGGCCAGCCACACTCCACTGTCATCCTCACAGTTGCTAAGGACTCTGAGTATGTTTGTCATGCTTAGCAGGAAGACTGTGGGCTTAAGCTCCTGGAGGCATAAGCTCTGTCGACACTGCTAATAATGTCATGACTTGGGCAAGTCATTTGACGTCTCAGCCCCAATTTTCTCATGTATTAATTGAAGACTAAAACCTGCTCAGATTATTTCAGAGGGTAACGTAGAGGAAAAAATGTGATGGCATCTTATAAAATTGCTTTAAAATCTTTATGTGCTCTATAAAACGTTACTCTATCATGAGGATAGTTGTGGAGGGCAAAGGTCTTTGTAGGGGAGTCATAAGGCCTCTAGTTAAGACTTTGGGGCCTCTCTTGAGTCCTTGCATGAAGTCTTTGACATGCCTACTTCTGTAAGCAATACTAAGTAGAATCCCAATGATCCAGCCGAGAATAAAATCATCTTTCTTCCTTTTTCTGAAAGCAAGACTTTGAAAAATATCAGACAGATTTTGGCAGTAGCAACTCAGGGATCCTGACTTTTTGTCATTACTTTAAATCCTACCAAGAAAGATGTAAAAGGAGGTTGGGGGCCAGCAGTGGTCCTACCATGAGCAGGTCTTATAAGATGCAGAGCAGGTGGAGCTGAATACAGGAATATGCCATACGACCCTCACCACCCAAGGACATTCAGACGCCGTGAGAGTTGACCTTCTGAGAAAAGATTCTAACAAGGATCCCTCACCCACCCACCCACATGCTACTGTGATCTGCTCACAGCAAGGAGACCAACAGACAGATGGCACTGCTAATATCAGGTGCCAAGTGCGCACTGTTTCTTCTAGGCAAAAGCCAAAGAAAAAGTAAAAGAGATTCATCTTACTTTTATTATTATCATCTCCATAATAAAGGTTAACTGTGACACTAAAGCAGCTATGCCTTATAAATAAAAATAAGAGTCCTAGTATTCTATCCATGTCACTCTTTTCATTCATCAGATGGGAGTAGGTTTTAATTGTTTTCATTTTGTGCAAGGAAGATATCTAAATATCCCATAAATAAATTATACACACTGATGATCATTCTCTTAGCTCAAGCCCCTAAGGCTTCTTCTGTATAAGCAAATATACCAAATTTTGTTCAAACAGCAAACGTTATTCCTAAAACATTTTGTGTTAAAATCATCCCCTTTCATTTCTGTTGTGTTCCCTAGACTCTGCCTATGTGAATACACACACACACACACACACACACACACACACACACACATGTATGTACACAATCATTTTAGGATGGGCCCAAGAAACTAATGTTATCTTCTAGATTTACTTGCATACTTGGTCTCCAAATAGTAAGGCTTCAAAAGTGCCACCGATATCTGGTATAGTCATCCATTAACATCTTCCAAATCTGCCTAAAACATAATTTATATGTAGAAGGGAAAATATTTAATGATGGGTCTGTCATTTGCCCCCTATTCTTTGGGATGCCCCCAGTGAAGTGCTGGCCTCGATAAAAGCAGAGCTCTCTGCCACATTGCTGGGAATTATTCTAAGGAAGATAGGCTAAACACTTCTTATCTGAGATTTTACAAGTTATTCCTGGTCTGCCTTGATTGTTTGTGGATTTACCAGATACAATCTGCAGGCGAATGAACTTCAGTTACACAGGTTCTCTGTCTCTGTGATTAATGAAGTATCAAAATAAGAATCCCTAAATATAAATCATTTTATCTAAACTAATTTCTATCATATTGCACCTTTAGGTAGTGCTTCTTAGTTACTCCTAAACCAAAAATACATCCAAGAGCAGAGAAACTGAGTCTTAAGAACTGCATCAGAGGTTCAAGGCCCCTTCAGAGACATGTTGGGATGCTGAGATCATATGTGTGTGTTGCTTGCATTCTTTGTTAATTATTAGTGACTCTTGATGTTGCATAAGAGTCATGATCCCTTGTGGAATCACAATGTGCTAGACACAAAATCTATTTTTAAAGAGTAAGTGAAATTTAAAGGAAAGTACCAAAATTCCTCAAAGTCTGTAACAAGCTGAAAAAATGACCCCTCATAAAGATACTAATGTCTTAGTTCCAGGATCCTGTGAATATTATCATGTATGAAAAAGACATTAAATATGAGTAAATTAAGGAGCTTGAGATGGAGACATCACCCTGGATTACATAGGTGTGCCCTAAACGCCATTCTATGTATCCTTATAAGAAAGAGAGAAAGGTGATGCATGCCTGTAATCCCAGTAATTGGGAGGCTGAGACACAGAATGCAGGTTCAAAGCCAGCCTCAGCAACTTAGTAAGAACTTTAGAAATTCAGCAAGACTATTCCAAAATAAAAAAATAAAATAGCACTGAGAATTTATCTCAGTGTTATAATGCCCATGGTTTCAATCCTCAGTTCTGGGAGGGGCAGAGAGGAGGACTCACAGATGAGAAGGCATTATGAAGGGTGATTTGAAGATGCTGTCCTTGAAGACCTAATGATGTGAATGCAAGCCAAGGAATGTTGGCATCCACTGGAAGTTGTAAGAGGTAAGAAATATATCTTCCCCCTCTATACTCTAGAAGGAATGGCTCCTGCTGATACCCTAAGTAAAGCCCATTGGTACCAGTTTCAGACTTCTGGTATCCAAGCGTGTGAATATACTTTTATACTTTTAAGCCACCAAGGTTGTAGTAATTGGTTACAACAGTCATAGAAAAATAATCCAAAGCCTAAGAGGCCCTAAAACCTTAGTTCATTAAATGCAAACAAGAACATAAGAATGTTATATGGCTTATTCTAGAACAAATAATGTGTGCATAAGAGCAAACTTAGCAGCAAAACTGGCTCTGATGTAAGAGCTAGATTATTTAAGCTCATTAAAAGCAAAAACTTTTCTGATTACATAAACATCCCCAATATACAGTTCTTCGTCAACATGTTACATATATTTAATGAGTAGTTGAATTAAATTAAAGTAGTAATAAATGAGGAGAATGAATTAAAAAAGAAAAACACTGGGTGACCAAATAGATAGATAGAAGGGTCATAGATTAGATAGAAGGGTGGCAAAGCATGTTGGGGCCTCTCCCTGCTAGGTGGTTCCATCACAGTAGAACTTCACACCTGAGACTACCATCCTGAGTGATGTCTCACAGCAACTCAAGGTCACAAATACTGGGACACTGACCTATTTAATTTTGTCTGTGGTACAATGGTTGCCACACTCACTACCCTTAGGCTGAGCTCTTTGTTTCTGTGTTATTCTCAGTTTCAAGTCTTGAATTTCTGGGATTTGGCTCCTTCGCTGATTTGAGCACAATCAGATCATTTCACCATGCTGAGAGGCCTCTTGGGGGTGAATGATTTTGTTTTTCTATGGTCTGAGATGCTGAAAAGGTTTTAACAAGTGAAGGGTAGGGTAGGAGAGGACAGTAGATAGGCTCTTTGGTCTTTCCAAGTCAAAATTTTAGAGCATGCTCTCACCACATTACTTGAAATGAAATCATCTCTAGTCAAAAGTAAGTAGCACATAGATTACATAGCTAATCATAAGTAATATTAATTATCTGACATTTGGGCTTATTCATTCTTTTTTTCTTTTTAGTTTCAGCATTAATTGAAAGCTATTAGTAATAAGTATTTCTTGTTAGATTATCATGCTTTAATCATAGGCTTAAAATGGTGCAATTATCCTTTGTGTGTGTAGGTATGGTGCTGGGGATTGAACTCAGGAGCATTTTACCACAGAGCTACACTCCCTGTCTTATTTTATTTTTATATTGAAACAAGGTCTCTCTAGGTTGATGAGAGTCTCACTACTTGCTGAGGCTGTCCTCAAACTCATGATCTTTCTATCTCAGCCTCCCAAGTACTGGCATTACAAGGCACTCCACCATGCCCAGCTTACACATAACATTTTGTACATTATTTTTTACACTGAGTGACAATACATCAAAAAGTAATTTAAACATTCAACATATGGAGCGTGTTTTCTCAGGTTTGAAAAATAACCTTTATTTTTTAAAGTTACTATATGCACTACCGGAAACAAAAACACAAGAAGCAAAAAACAGAGTCATCCAGCCACAAGCAGCTTAGTTGGCTGTGGACTTGCTACTCCTGTGTAACGTACACAACATACCATTTGTGTGATCAAGATTGTAGCATGTTGTCTGCTTTTCCACACAGGAATATTCGATTCAAAATCCCAAAGCTACAAAAGTATTTCTTGATAACTAATGATATAGTGCACCAACTCAATCTGTTAGAAGAAACTGTAATCCTACCTTCTTTTGGGACAAAAGTTTCACTGAGGACAGAAAAAGCAACAGGCCTTTAAATAGACATATTGAAAGAGTTACAATTAAAATACTGCATTCTCTTAATGCTCGATTAAAAATGAGACATAAAGCAAGAGTATGCCAAGCATGTTTCGAAGAGAGTTATCAGATTTCTACCACAAAAACATCAGCCTTTAAGCATGTTGACAGTGAATTAAGATATTACTTTGGGGCAGTATAGAAGGTGTGCACAAACCAAGGCTCACATCAAAATCAAACTGTAAACTTGAGAAACACTTGCTCCCATCTCTGTACACTTTCTTCTGCCCCTGGTACAAATTGCCCAGAGGTGTAACAATCCCATGCCCAAGATACACCTTTCTTAACAATTATAACGAAAAGGTATTTACAAGTTGGTTAATTCACTAGCTCTACGTTTTACTATACACTGTCACCTCAGGACATATTTAAGCTAAGGCGTTAGGACTTAAATAGAAACTTTTGTCCACAATAAACACAAGTATTTACCAAAACTTCACACAGAAACAAGTTTGTCTTGTGCTCTCATTTCTAACCCAAAGATTATCTCTCTTCTGGTCATATATTTGAATGCATGTAGTTGTTTTTATGTAATTTCCCACTTATGAGGATAAAAATATCCTGATGGTCATTATTATCTTGGTAAGAATCTAAATCTGTCTTCCAGGTATAGAGATACTAAGAAAGAGCTCTTCCCCATTCCAGAAACTAGTGTCATGCATTAAGTACAGGCCCTCTCCTAGCTCCAAGACACAGATTAACAAAGGTCATTCCAGAAGCGAGCTCTTCCTAAAAACTAAAAAAAAGGACAATTATATAGGGATTATTTTCCTACTTCCAACATACTTTGGACATTAGAATTTATCCTTTAATACCCAGAAATAGCAACTAAAATGTGGATATACAGCAATAGCTAGACATTATGATCTAGTCTTAGGGGCACAGAAAGCTGCTCTTAGTGTACTCCTCACCCCACATATCACCCTAAGTCAAACAGTATACTTTCTAAGATATCAAGTTTAATAATTTCATTCTCCAAATGCAACCATTCCTATGAAGTAACATTTTTTTTTTGGTGGAACTGGGGTTCCTGGAAGCCCTTCTACCTCCAGGCTACACTCCCAGACCTATTTTATATAATTTTGGAAACAGGGTCTCTTAAGCCAGCACGGCTGGCTTCGATCCTCCTGCCTCTGCCTCCGAAGCGCGGGGATTACAGGCGTGTGCCACCACGCCTGGCTTGAAGTAACATAACACTAGAAAAGCATAACTTTATCCCTCTACTTTTACCATGTGCCATGCACTTTTAAAACATCCAGAAAGCCTAGATGTTTCCAACGAGGATTTTATTTCCCACTATGCATAATGTAGTATGTATGTAGCACACATACATACTTTAAAAAAGCAATCATTTGAAAGTATCATCTATAAAGGTCATCCTGGCCTAGAACCCTTCCTGTCTTATCAACCCAAGGGTCAGATATAGGCATCTGCAATGCTTAGGACTGTAATAATATCACTTCCTAAGTGGTTTGAAGTTTAATCTTTTCTATAAATTTTAACACAGAGTGTACTCAATGTATTAATTTGCTACTTTTGTCATACACTGGCAACCTCTTTAGTACCTAGAAAGTCTAGACGCATTAGTCCTCTGTGTCCACACTACATACACAGCAGAGTAAAACAAAACACAAACACAAGGGCCAACAATGGGCAATCTTGCTTCACCAAAACACTTTGGTATCATGCCCTTTGAATTCCTTCCCTCCTTTCTGGGGCCAGCACAAACACAATAATGTGTTCTGCTCAGGGAAGTCATTTCATCATTCTATTTCCAAAGACAATTAATTTCATTATGAATTTTAACAAAGAATATCTACAAAACGTATCTACTACCTTTACTTTTAATATAATTTGAGCACTTCTAAACATCTAGAAAGACCGGCTGTTTCAAATAAGGACTTAAGTTTGTCCACTCTATACATAGTAGTGTTGGATAAACTACACACATGTCAACAATGGTTATATCTGAAAGTGTCTTCTAAGTAGGGGCATTCTGGCCTAGAATCCTTCATTTCTTCTAGTTCTTTCTCTCCTGTATCACATTTGATATATGCACATATGTCACTTAGATGTGATGTTCTAATTTTGCTTCCAAAGTCTTTTTCAGAAGGCAGTCTTTTTGTGATTTTTTTAATGCAAACTGTACAAAATATGTTAGTTTACTGTTTTTGTCATATATTGGCAACCTCTTTAATATCTAGAAACTAGATATTATATAATCAGGACCCATTTGTCCAATATATCCATAATATATACAGTATAACAAAGTTAAATTAAATGCATATAACATACAGGGCAAGGATTAAGCTGAAAATTTCTATCACATACTAACCTCTTTTATAATTTCTTTCCACCCACCTCCCCTAACCCAATGAACAGATACAGACAATATACTGTCCACAGAGGTGGTCTAACAATGCTATTTCCAAACACAGTATTTCCCATCAGTTTCAAAAAGCTATTTACAAAAAGTTTTATTTTACTACTTCTACTTTTTTTGGACTATTTTGTATGTGTGTGTGTAGTAAGACCTTAAATGAATGACAGAATAATAAGTTACTTTTGCTGAAATCCTCAAAATCTGAAAAGAAAGAGGGAAATTTCAATGTAAAAGACAAAAGAAAGGAGAAATTGTGAATATAATAAAATATACTATTTTTTCACTATTTGCTGTCTCAATATTTTCCTACCATTAAAAACAAGTGATGAAGAAAATATCTGTATTACATAGAAGCAATTTTTAAAAATAGCTAAGGGCGAACCAGGCATGGTGGTGCATCCTGTAGTCCCAATTCTTGGAAGGCTGAGACAGGAAGATCGAGTGGTTCAAGGACAGCCTCAGCAAGTAGTGAGACTCTCATCAACCTTATGAGACCCTGTTTCAAAATAGAAAAAATAGGGCTGGGGATTTTTGAGCATCATGTTAGCACTCTTAAATGTGGCCATTGTAACCAAGGAACTTACTTTTTAACCTTACTTATCTTAGTTAGTTTAAACACAGAGGCTCATGGTGTTCATATTGGACAGCATAAAATAAAACCAGAACACTTTTTAGCATCTGACAAGTTTGTCTTGTGCCTTCATTCTAACCCAAAGATTATCTCTCTTCTGGTCAGATATTTGAATGCATGTGGTTGTTTTTATGTTTTTTCCTACTTATGAGGATAAAAATATCCTGATGATCATGATTATATTAGACATTTTTGTAGATCTGACAAGATCAAAAAAGTTGTTTTGCATATACTACCCATTCAGGGTTTTCTTATGGGAATAAGAATGAAAAATTAGGGCCCTTAAATATGCACTAATTTAAATGTTTATTTTGAAATAAATGTTAAGGTACATTCATATTTTGGTATTGATGTAATTGCTTATTTTCTGTTTTTGTAATATTTATTATCTACCCAACTGTTATTACTTAAAGTTGAAAATATTCAAACTTTTTTTTTACAAGTGATCATTTCTTTTACTAAGAAAGACTTATACCAGAGAAATCATCAGCTGAGCTAAACAATGTGCCAGATGATTTATACCCTGGCATAAGTTTCTTATCGCCTGACTAATAGCATTCTGCAGATGTATGGGTCTATGAGTCATACTTTGAGTACCGCTGTCCTACATTATTAGTTCTTTAGAGCCCCAGTTCATAAAAGGAAATTACCCAAGTATTATTGGTTCTAACTCCCTAATGCTTTGTAGCTCCTGCATTATTAGTAATTACTTTATTTTAACAATAAAATGTCTTAAATAAGCAAATAGTTGTTAAGCAAATAGATCATTAACCATTAAATACATTAAGCTTTATCAATTACTGTCCAACCTTCCTACCAGAAAGGGAATTCCTCTCTTAGTGGTGGTGGACACACCTAAAACAAACAGTGAGTATGTTCAGATTCAAAAGAAATATTGCTAAATAAACTATTCTATTTAGTGAAACTCTGTTCCAGGACAAAAGTGACATCTTTTCAAACAAAGTAAAACATAACATTAACGAAAGAAGTTCTAATTTTAAAATTATGGTTATGTTTTTAAAATAATAAATAAAGACTTGGGAAACCAATACAACAAAACTTTCAAAACCCCCTAAATAAACTTCTCAATATTTATATGGTACTCAGTAACATAATTAAGTACGATATATTTGATGAAATGTAATTTATTCACTGTAATGTACTAATAAGTAAAATGGAATCTGGGCATGGTTGCACCCACTTGTAATCCCAGCTTTTGGGAGGCTGAGACAGGAGGATCATGGTTCGTGGCTAGCCTCAGCTACTTAGACCCTTTACAACTCCGTGAGACCCTGTTTTAAAATAATGTATAAATAATAGGGCTGAGGGTGTAGCTCAGAGGTAGAATGCCTCTGGGTTTGTGGTCATCATTTTCTATTGAAGTGAATTAATTAGTCATGGTTGTTATATGTAAGCAAAAAAAAAAGTGAGAGTGACCTTGTTTTATTTCAGTACTTTTAATGGTGCATTTTAATTATACATCATATTGGAGTTCCAAAGAATATTGACATACATGCAAACAGCACTTGGTGTGCTTCTTTCTGGATTTCACTTTGTACACTCCCTCTCTGGACAAGGCATTATCCGGGCTGTTTCCTTCATCAGTTCTTTCCCCACCCCCAACGGGGGTGCAGAGTAGTTTTCTCTCTTGGGAAACCTTGTGTTGGTTTTCCAAGTCTTCCCATAGCCCCCTTTTACTATTTTACTGGTGATCTTGCTTTCTTTTTTTTTTTTAATTAAGATTAAAGAAATTTATTGAAAGGATAATAGATAGCTCACAGAATTGTTAGAAAGCCTCAAGAAGCAGAGAATGAGAGGAGGGTAAACAGCAGATGGACTGTTACTAGAATCTCACTGCTGTCTGTCCAGTGAGGACACACATGTGTGTCATGGACCAACACCGCGTATACTGCTACCATCATCAGCACTGGTCACAGTACCTACTCATCCCATGCCCCCAGCTTATACCATCTCTACCAATAAAATGGATTCTTTCTCACTCCACTTTTTTATATTATACTCTAAGGTAAGTTTATCTGATTAAACCCAGACCTTTTGCTTGGGCACTAGCTGCAAAGGAGGCTGAAAAACTGAGTTTGGCTCTTTTGATTTCTATGGGCTCTAAAAGCCAGGAGTTCCTGCCAGCTGTAAGAGGGAGTTCACATATTTGTCAGCCCCCAAAATTACAAATGTACATTGCAACACCAGACTATTCATGGTAAGAGATATATGAGTAATTACTAACCTAGAGCTGTGAATTATTACTAAAGTATAGTGTCCCTGTAAGTTGAAAGGTCCTCTAGCATCCTCAAAACACCAGCTGTCTCCCGTTCAAAATGTAGCTCTATGACTCAAAACATTTCGGCATAAACACATTTTGATGTTATCCACCTAGGGAGAAGCTCTGCAATATTCGTCTTCTCCCTCCGTTTCTCAATCTCACAAAGTATTTCCCAAGGCCATTGCCTAATTAAGTCATGGAGCTTTCTGCAATACAGCGGCCTGCACAATGGCTGGTTTCTTCATTAGCTTGTTCTGCTCTCCTCATCGCTTCCGATTAACAGCTGATAAAAGGAAATCAAAAGCACCTGATACCCATTTTCCATGATGGAAGGATTTCATTTCTCGCTGAAGCATGAATAAAATTCAATTTTAGTGATCTCTCTTTTCCATTTGGAAAATAAGGCTCTAAACACGGAGGGGTTTGTCTGGCAAAGACCCCTTTCTGAAAATGTTTACTTTCATTGTGTCAATGAAGCAATGTCCTATCTTTTTTGTAACTGCCATCACTATAGATATAGAGCATCGCATGCATCCAATTTTAATTCCTTAGACCATTCCAATTCTATTTCCATAGCAAAGATAATTTGTCCTGATCAAAACGTATGAGGTGTAACTGCGTTTATTGCCTTGAAAATATGGGGGGGGAAAAACTCATTTTAAATGGAAAGGTTTCAAAGATTCTTTTGTTTTTAGTAAAAAATTTCATTAGGGACTCTGCCTTCTAAGACATCAACAAACATTTATTAAGTGACTACTCTGGGCAATAATGTCCACAATCACACCATCTTTGACTTTATGAAGCACATAAAGAAGATAGGCAATAAACATGTAAATTAGTACACTGAACAGTATTGCGCAGGAAGTACACAAAGTAAAGGATGCAAAGTCATCGGGGGAGGGGTGTCCTATTTAACATAGAGGCTAAGGAAGGATCTGGATGCATTAGAAGAAAGAAATCATATTCAAAAGGAGAGAGAGGAAGAGGGCCCAGCAATTAAAAGTCCCTGGAACACCATGGGCTGGATATATTCCAAGACTTCAAAGGATGCTGGTAAGGCTGGAGTTGAGCCAAAGTTAATAACTATGGGGTAAAATGAATATAGATTTATTCTAAGAGCAAGCTAAAGGAGTTTATTTACAGTTTCAAGTGATTCCCCATGCCTCTCTGTGAGGAACAGATCAGGGATGGCCCAGAGTGGAAGAGGACCCTCAAGTTAGGAAGTTACTATGATCAAGGTCAGAGATAATGGTGCCTTGGATTAGAAGTGGTGAGAGGTAGGTAAATTTTCGAAAAGTGTAGTGATAGAATACACCAGAGGCATTGATTGGTTCACTATGGCGAGTTGTTGTGTGGCTGAGGGCAAAAATGACCTCAATTTCCATCTTTCTCCATATCACCCAAGTCCTTTGTGGTCTGACTGTCATTCCTCCCATCTGGAAGCGATCCTCCTTCTTCCCTCCTCCTTCTTGATTCTAGGCTTGGACATATGACCTGCTTTGGCCAAATGAATGAAGTTAGAAGCCACAGGTATCTGTTCTGGGGCTTGGTTTCAGTAAGACTTGTGGTTTCCACTCTCACTTGGAACCCTGCCACTACAAGGAGAACAAGCTCAGATTAGTCTTCTGAATATGGGACTACAAAGAAGGCATCTCCTGCCATCCTGAGCATCCCAGTAGAAGGCATCTGAGACCAGACATGCCATGCAGGCCAGAGCCAACCAGCTCAGAGCAAACCAACAAGCAAGCTCAGCTTTGAGCCACATAACGCCCCAGACAACCTGAGGACCAATGAGCTAAATACATACCTGTTGTTTTAAATTGCTAAATTTTAGATACTGTGCCACACATAGCATAATGTGCATATGAGAAAGCAAAGAATCAAATTCATTTATATTATTTAATTTATAAAACTGTAATACCTTTCCTGGATTTTGCATTTTTTAATTCTGCAGACAGCCCTGGGGAAAGTGATATTATTATCGGAGAAAGGCCATATTATTTGAACATATACCATAATGTATCACTTTAAAATGAATCTATTATAAGATCTATGGTATACGATAAACTGTATGATAAAACTCCATTCTTTAAATTTCATATTACCTAATAAAAACTTCCAAGTAAGAACGCAGGAGTATGCATACTATTGAATTTCCCAGAGAAGTTCTTTTTTCCTTTTTTTTAACTGATGAACATCTTAATTCTGACATTTCATAATGTACAAAGAAAGGACCCTGTGTGTTTTAGATTTTCTCCACCATGTTCTTCTTAGCCCAGTACTGAGAAAATAGATACATATATTATTTTTTACCTTTTCCTTCTATCAAAAAATGTATATGGGAGCGGGGCATAGAGTACACAACTGTAATCCCAGTATTTGGGAGCTGAGACAGGAGGATTATGGGTTTGAGGCCCATGCATGGGAACTTATCGAGACCTTGTTTCAAAATAAAAAATAAAATAGGGCTGGGATGTGGCTCAGAAGGTTCAATCCCCAGCACCACAAATAGATAAATACATAAATATATACAAATAAGTAAATAAATCTATATGCAAGACAATGTAAAATCAGTAAAGAAAACTCCAAAGTTAAACTTTAAAGTCTCAGTTTAAACTGAGTCTGCCTTAATTTAATGCCATCATAGATTCAAGTCAATGAATAAAAACAGACTGAGAGAAGTTAAATATTTTATCAACTTTCCCAGCTGGTTGGAGACTGGGCATATGATAATCATATCACCCTGTGAATATCTTCTCTATAGGACAGGCTTGACTAGCTCTGTAAGACTAGCCAGGCATGTTTCAGTCACAAGCTTCACGATATTTCCTCTAATGTCTTTGCATCATATGTGAACAACTTTCATGTCACTGATGCTATCTAAAGGGGTGGTGGTGGTGGTGGTGTGGTGGTAATGGTGGTGGTGGTGGTGGTGGTGGTGGTGGTGGTGGTGGTGGTGGTGTGTGTGTGTGTGTGTGTGTGTGTGTGTGTGTGTGTGTGTTGCTGCAGATTGAACCCAGGAACTCATGCATACTGGAAGTGCCACTGAGATATGCCACCAGCCCTAAAGTCATTTTTTTTTAATGTCACACTTGCGTTTGTGTGCAGAGGGGAAACTGCTATCTTGGTTTCCACCTAAATAACCTGGACTACCTTTAGAAAATTTAAGTCTGCCATTGACATTGCCAAGAGCCACATTCAAAGAGGAGAAGGCAGCAGTTACAGAATCAGTGTTGAGACACTAGACTGTTTTCAAGGCTGCTGGCATCAATGAGCAATTTACTCTTTAGAGCACTTAGCTTTCCATAAGAATGAGAGCTTTGTCACCATGGGTCAGTACTTCATTTTAGCCATTTCTCCATGAATGCTAAGAAGTATTAAGCTGAAGACCACCTGAAACTCATCCCCATAAATTACCCGTTTTCCATCCTGGTTCCAGTTTATCTGAGCCTGAGTGGGAAGAAGGTGAGACACTTCTGTCTGGAGACCTTCGTGGCATTCATGGGTACTTTCTCCATTCTCAGAGGTGTTTTTTTTGTTTGTTGTTGTTGTTGTTCTTAAAGGGATGTGATCTTCGCTTTCCATCTGAGAGCTCTATAAGGCTGATTTCTGGGTAGCTCAGCTTTCACTGTAGTAATGGATGTGGATGTCACTGGAGACAAAACAGGAAATGAGGGGACAGAGGACTGTGCCATGCAGAATCTGGTAAGTGGTAGTGTTAATATCTAAGAAAGTCATGTCTGGTGACATTGCAGTAAGACTGACAAATGTTTGATCTTGTGTCATACTTCAAATTATTTGGTGATTTTTGCCTCAATTTCCCTATATGTCAAGTCAAAATGAGAATATATCTCTCTTAAGACATGTAAATTAAGAAAAGTCAAGGGCATAAAATAAGTATATCAAATATTTGAACCTCCACAAATATAAGTAAACAAGATTTTAAGATCTCATGTAAAGTCGGGCATGGTGGCATACGCTTGTAATGCCAGTAATGGGAGGCTGAGATAGGAGGATCAAAAGTTCACGGCCAGCTTTCACTAGTTAGTAATGCCCTCCACAATTTATTGAGACCTTGTTTCAAAATAAAGAATAAGAAATCAGGCTGGAGGTGTATCTTGGAAGTAGAATGTCTCTGGGTTCAATTCCCAATACTGCAAAAAATAATAATAAAGATCTCATGTAATAACACCCAAAATATATGGTTTCAGAGTTAATTGATTTAACGGTACACTGTGTGGACTAAGAGTCAGCTTTTCTGTGATGCCTTTGGCTTCCTTCTCATTATCATAAGAGAGCTGCCATAACTCCAAGCATGTTCAAACCTGACATCACTTAAAACAGGAAGAACAGATGTTGAGGTATCACTTGATTCACGACTGTTTCCTTTTTATAAGGGAGGCAAATATTCCCCCAAAAAACTTCCAGCTGAGGGGAATGCTTACTCCCCATCATAGGACTTCCTATTGGACCCATGATCAAAGTTGGATAATATTTCTATATCCTACATGCAAAGGGTATTGGAAAAGCCAATGTCTGACATTTTCAGCTTCTTTAATATTAGCCAGATTCTACAGGCAGGTGGGGAAGCAACCAGCAATTTCTGCTATGGTATATTAAGTAGCTAAAACAGTTGCTAGCAAATAAATATTGACATTTAAATTTTAAAAACACTCATTAAATGTGAATTCCTTCTGTTACAATCCTGCCAACTTCTACTCCGTATGGATTGAACATTTACCACTGATACTTTGCGGGTGGTCACCATCATGAGAGCTCCCTGGTATCCTGTTTGGCATCACCAGGTTTTGTGTATTTGTGTGGGAGGGAGTGCTTCCTTCTCCTATGGAAGCACAATGGACCAGATCTGTCCTCAGACTTCCCTGGTACAACCAGAGGGTGGGCACCCACTTTCAGCAGGGTGGAGTTTTCCTTTACTTCAGGGCTCTGGGTTTTGAGTGAGTGATTCTGGGGCAGTGGACAGACTGACGGAGAGGAGGCAACGGCAATGAGAGCCTCTGTTGACGTCCCTGCTCCTGCTGCAGGCAAATAAATAGTTGCCAACTAAATGCGGGAAATATTATTTAATATTATTTTAAAACAAAATTTGGGAAAATATATGATCTTAAGCATTGCATCAACTGGCCCAATCTGATGCCAACTCAGCCCTTTTTTAGGGATTTCTTAGATTTCCTTCAGTGAGCCAATAAAACCATCATCAGCTGCTGAGAGGGGCAGCTTGCTCACAACTCACAGTGACCCCATTTGTCAAAGAACTGCTCTCATCAGACAAGAAGCCCCTCTCCAGGAGGTTCATAGATTCAGTGATTTGCAGGACCTAGCTCAGAGTGGCTCCCCACCTTATTGTGTGCATTTGATGCTACAAATCTGGTCCTTGCCCTCACCCCATCCCCAGAGTCTGTAGCTAATAATGACTGGTAAAATTGCACAGAAAGGCTGGCCCTGTGCCCCAAGGTGGAACAATCCTCTGATGTTATTTAAGCTCCAGAGGTCCCCGTGGAATCAGGCGTAGGCTCGACCTTACCTTACCCGAACCCTTATTTTTTGTTTGACTTTTTCTCCTGCCAGTTCTGTCTCCCTCAGTCCTTTACAGATTTCTCAAGAGATCATTACCTCAACTGTTCTCTTGCACAAAAATCCTCATCTCAGGTTGTGCTTCCAATGGCCCCAATGTAAAATCTCTTAGAGTACCTGCTCCTGCCTGTTTGCAAACAATTCAAGACTCCTCTATCATTTCTCTTATTCCTACATCTTCCCAGAAAGTTCCTTTTTGCTTAAGATAGTCAATTCCAGTTTCCATTTTGTTAGCAGCTACTGGAAAGTTAGATAATATGACACAGAAAATCTCAGCCACCTTTGCCTATTGGAAAATGGCTTTAAAAGTCTCCTGAAGCAATATATACCAAAAAACTAAATCTGGGAAAATATAGTATATTAAGCATTGCATCAACTGACCTGATCTGATGTGTTAACAAGGGTGTTTACAAAGTACATGTAATTTTTCTTTTACAATTACAGTAGTGTGATTCCAATAGCCACATGAAATACAATCATTAAATACATCAATTAGTATGTCATAAAACATCCCTCTTATCATACTTATTTAATAGCCAGTTAAATCCTCCTGGAAGAATTTTTCCAGCATAATACATAACTCCAAGTAATATCCTGCATATGTGATAAACTGTAGTAAAAGCGCCATTGCTTCAAGTTAACACTTTTAATGTCTGAAGACTCCGAAGTCAATTAGGCTTTGAAAACATCAAGTCTTTAAATTATTAAATGCTTTCACATTTTTCCCAATGAATAAAATGGCCTTAATTAATTGAGAGATCACAGCTTTGGTCACATTAGCAATTTAAATAAATACTTCACAGGGTTCAACTGGAGATATGGTGATGCAGTGTCTTTGACCTGCCCTGCTGGCGGCTACTTTTCAAAGGTCTATAAAGTTTACACCAGAAAGATGGCACAATGATTTAACCATGCATCTTAACAGCCTGTAGGGAAGATGTTGCAATTGCCCATAAATTAAGCATCCAGGGATACAAAATAGGCAGCATAAACAACACTGCTAATCAGATTTTGTCCAACTAATTTTACAGGATGGTTAAGCTCCTAAAAAGTCCACTGTAAATTACTTCAAAGAAAGAATCTGAATCTGAATCAAGGCCCTCCCTAATTAAAGGAATCTTGACATTGAAAGTCCCAAAAAGTAACCTTCTAAATCCAATGAACATCATCTAAGTTATTTATTTTTACATATGATATTTGACTAAATTAAGATAAAGCCTAGCGATTTTGTGCAAAAACCACTTTCTAAGAACCTATTTGTGAGTCAGGCATGGTGGCACATGCTTATATTCCCAGTACTTGGGAAGCTGAGACAGGGGCATTTTGGTTTTCAGCCAGCCTCAACTACATAGTGAGGCCTTCTGCAACTTAGTGAGACCGTTTCAAAATAAAGAAGAAAAAATCGGGCTGGGGTGTAGCTCAAAGGTAGAATGCTCCATCCCCGGTACTGCAAATAATAATAATAATAATAATAATAATAATAATAATAATAATAATAATAATAAAATAAGAACCTATTTGTTACATGTATAGATTTATATGGCATTACTACTTAATCTTTGTCTGAACAACTGAAATATATCTGCTTTCCCCCATTGAAATATAAGCATGAAGACAGGTCTTATATCTTTTACTAGGGGCCACAAGGCCTGTGGCAGGGCCAGTTCCACAGAAAGAATTCACCAAAAACTTGATGAATGGAAGGAGAAAAGGAAAGAGGACCTAATTTACACAAATTAAACCCCAAACTCATATTCACACTAACAGCAACAATTCCATTTATCAGTCAAAATAATAGCATAAAATAAGCACCACAGAGCATTTTCTGGGGTTTGTATCTTAAGAAACCAGAGAAGCATAACCTCTTTGACACAGTAAACCATCCATTGGACCAAAATTTGACTCTACACATTTGGTTATCTGATAAACTTGGTAGAGTTGACTTTTGGGGCCACTCAGAGTAAGAGACATGCCCCCGAATTCCAGGAAACAGTAAGCCAAACTCAGGTAGCTCCCTGTATGTCTGTCCTGTCCAGCTCAGTGGGCCACCAGCTCACATCCTCACTGTGCACTTGAAAAGTGATAGTTTGAATTGAAATGTGTGATGTGTTATAAAATATATGCCAAGTTTTGAAGACTTGGAGCAAAAAAGTAAAAATGATTCTTTAATAACTTTCAGATCATCTATATACTGAAATAATGTTTAAGTGTACAAAAGTTAGAAAGCATATTCTTAAAATTAATTTTACCTGTATCTTTTTTACTTCTTCTTTTGCCTCCTGGAAAACTTAAAGGTAAATATGTAGCTTCTGTTCGTGGCTCACTTTAGACTATTTTGGATACAAATAAACTGAGGAATATACCTGCCTCTACATAGTGAAATTTTCTTACTGTGGCCATCTTGTAATGTTTTACCCAGAGGAATTTGATGGGACTGTAGGAACAGTTAGCCCTTGCAAGGGGCCAGCAACAGCCTCAAGTAGTTAATGACTCTGGAAGCAGCCTTTAGCCAGTGGTGGACGGAAAGCTATTGGAAACACAGTCAGCTGTCCTACCCTCCATTTGGTAATCCAGAGGCACATTCTACAATGTCTCCAAGAGTTTCCCAGCATGATTCAATACCAGTTGCCCACACTGATGACTCGCGTAAAAATATAATGGGTATTCTTCCCATTCCTTGCCTCACTTCTACTCTACTGGGTTTTCCCAGGATTCCTTACTTTGGAAACTCTATTTACATCAGAATCATTTCTCAAGGCCTGCTTCTAGGATACTCCAAATTAAGACAATATGAATAAGAAAAAAATAACTACCAGATTTATTACATATCTTTTAACATGTCAAGGATTTTTATTTCAACTTTTCATAAACCTAACGACTTCTTAAAGGTTAAGTGTAATAACATCCTTATGACCTTTTGGACTTATTCTGTCTTATCAAATATAGGTTGAAAATAAACTACATGACTATAAAAGAAGGTATAAATTAAATGCCATAAAATGTAATGTAAGTCTATTTTCACAGACATTTTATAGCATTCCACTCAACCTGGTCTTCAAGATCATTTTATAGTTCTATTTTGATTATTCTGACTTCTTAAAAGAAACACCAGAGCTCAGAGATTCTGAGCTATGAGGATTTGTTGTACTTCAACTCAGATTTGAATCCTCAGGCCGGAGGCTCATCATTTTCTCCCTGATAAAATGGCTTGACATCAAGAACTATGTAAATTAATGAATACACTAAGGAGGTAAACTTTCTCCATGCAGG
The DNA here is from genome assembly GCF_963383645.1 of Muscardinus avellanarius. Lineage (NCBI taxonomy): Eukaryota > Metazoa > Chordata > Mammalia > Rodentia > Gliridae > Muscardinus > Muscardinus avellanarius. The sequence goes on along the minus strand of NC_137805.1, from coordinate 8,465,213 downwards.
GTCTCGCTAGAGCATTTTGATCCACGGTTTTACTGACCTCCTTCATGCTGGTCTATTTTTAAACTTTTACTTGAATTCCTTTCCTCTAGTCTTCAAACACCCAGCTGGTAATAATAGAATCGGTTCCCTAGATAGAATGCACCTACTCGTTACTATCTTAGAGCGTGGAATCCATCATCACGCTATTTTAGACTCCGAGCCCCATGGTGACAAAAACAACCAGACGTTGACGTTGATAAGAAAAAAGGCAAATATGAATGTTTGTTGCTCTTGATGTATAAATAACAGGATTCTTTGCAGAAGTTTGGCTTCAAAGGTTATGCTGTCCCTGCAGCTCCTTTGTAGCTTTTATTTTCTGTCTTCTTTGTACTGCAGACTCCTTTCTCTATTTTTCTACAGTAGCAAATGTACACAGTAGCTTTCTAAGGCATGGAAGGGCTGTGTGCATGCATGCCTTTGGCTCTTGCAGAAGCCTTAGTTGGAAAGAAGGGTGTTGCTAAGCCATCTAACTAAAAATCTGAGGTATGGATATCATTTGTGGCCGTCTGCATTGTGGCAAACTCATGCTATGCTGGGTTCTAGAGAAACAAAGAATTCAGTGTTTTAGAGCACCCCATCCAGATGGCCAGTACATTAGCATAGAAAAGAGGAGGGTCAAACATGAATATTTTCTCATCTACTGAACATCATAGATCTGTCTTCCTGCCCATGTGCCAGGCCTGTGCTAAACAGTGTGTCCTTCCTCTCTCTCAGTGTCCACCATGGCTAGCTCAAGTATTAGCTTCTTCAACATCATAAATGTGCCTGGAAGGGAGGACATTGGGAAGCAGTAAGATGGAGCCTGATATAAGGAGAGTGGCAGCCAGCTGTGTGCCCCTTGCCTCAGCTCCACACATGGTGAAATCACATTAGTAGCCTGATATTGCTTATGAAGTTTATAACTTGAAAATCAGCCAGCGTTAAGATGTGAGGTCCCTCCGTACCACCCAGAGTAGGTTGTTAAACATTTACTAACACACCACTGAGTGTGGGAACACTAAAGCAAAACAGGAGCTGGGTGTGGTGGCACACACCTGGCATCCCAGTACTTGGAAGGCTGAATCAGGAGGATCGCAGGTTCTTGGCCAGCCTCATCAACTTCCCAAGACCCTCCGCAAGTTAGAAAGACCCTGTTTCAAAATAAAAATAAAATAGGGCTTGGGTTGAATGTCACTGAGTTCAATCCCCAGTTCCACAAAAACAAACAAAAATGAAAACAGGAGATTATCGAAATAAAGAACGTCCTTTCTACATAGGAGGAAACCCCCACTTCTTTTAAGGACAAGCAGTGACTCCATGGGCTTTGTTCTCCATGAATTGCTTTTTGCATGAGGCCATGTCTAAGGGAAAAATGGGCTGCTAACTTTTACCAACACAGAAACAAGTGCTGGGGCTCAAGTCTCAGGGCCCCCTTAACTCTATGTCTGATTTCCAAAAGGTACCAAACCCCTTGTGACTCTAGCTACAACACGGTCCCTTGAGGAGTTACACACCACTGCCATTTTTGCTTAGCTCCTAAGGAATCTTAAAGGGTAAGCAAGCAAGCACACATCCAATACGGGAACAAATCTAAATGAGGAACATTTCACTTAATACTGTGTCCAATAAGATGACAGGACAATCTAAAGAGAAATAAGGGATTGGAGTTAGATATTGGTGTGGGATAGAAGAAATAAATAGGAAGAAGAAGTAAAAATATAACTTTGATATAAGAACCTGGTGCTAAAGTTCCTCAACTTTTCTTCTCCAAACCAGGCCTGGGAAAAGTCCCAGGCCTATCTATCAAATGCCTGAGAAATCTGTAGATTGTAGAGTTAACATAAAGATACTATAATTGCTCTGTGCACTGTTAGCAAGACAGATATGGTATCTTGAGAAACCTATAATTTGGGGGATTTTCCAGCTTATCTATTAATCAGATAACAGAGACTTTGACTATGGTGAGGACCCTGAGAACACTAGACCACCAAGAACTGGCTTGAAAGTACTAGACTGATGTCAACCTCACATACAGTCCCTAACCCTCCCTTAACCATGTTTCCTTTAAAAGAAGAGTCAAAGAGCCCTCAAGTGGTTCTCCCCTGCAGGCAGCTCACATTCTCCCTTGAATGTTATTTCCTATTTTCCTAAATACACCTTTGTCTATGTTCCTGACTGGCATGAGCTGAAACATTTTTGTCACATAAGCCACTGATGCTGCAGGTCTTGAAGTAGGTTTCCCTTTGTGGGAATTCCTCCTGTTATAGGGTGAGAGATCTGAGAGTTATTTCACACAACCTCCATCCTTGCTTATGTGCATGGAAAACATTCAGACAGAAAACACAGATGGAAGATACAGAAGGTTTAGAGAAGGGTGCAGCATATGAAAAAGTCTATGGGGAGAAGAGAAAGGGTCACAGACTGGGAGAAAGTGTCTGGAATGGGCCATTCCCTGGAATGGAAAGGCAACCTGGGGCAAGGGGATTCTACTCAGAGGTGGAGTCTGAAGTGGTCCTTTTCCAGGTATAAGAAGCAGCATGAATGCTCCACGTGTTAGGTTTTTTCAGCTCCTCTGGACACCTTCTTTTTATCTAGTACCTTTGGGTGATTGGCTTCCCATTGTATGTTACACCTTAGTGACCCTGCTTTGCTTTTCTGCCTCTTCATCACAGGAGATGCGATAAGGTGAGCAAGGCTCTGCAGAGAAGCTTCTAGTTCATCCCAGACAACCCCATCTCTGCCTCCTTCCCACAGGCAAGGGAGTCAAGGTGCATCTGTGTAGGCTCAGTCTGTCCACATCCATCTCTGCTGGCCCCATCTGCAGTGTCTAGTAGCTACTTAACATGCAGACCCCTCACAGAATCAATCTCTCTCCCCAACCCAGACAATGATGTTGCAGAATCTTTTTATCCGAGTATATCTTCTCACCACTAAAGATCTGATAAAGGCACAGCACTTTAAGGAAATTACTTTTAGCATATTTAAATTTTTAAAAAGTTACTTTTATCACATCCTATAGATAAATGTTTGCATTTTGGGAAACAACTTTTATTTGGCAGGGTAAACAGATGATTAAGATTATCTTCTGAGAATGTTTAGCTAAATGTCTGATTGTTGCCTCAGTCTATTAGAAATTTAAGGTTGCTAGATTTGACAGAATTAACCAGACTTGTTAAAATACATATTCCTGGGCGCCATCCCCAGGATTTTGCCTCCATAGGTGAGAGCCACACATTACTATCTCTACCAAGCTCCCAGTGAGGGTGATGCTACTGGTAGGTGATTATGCACTTTTTTGGTGTTACCCCACTCTGTAAAAAGTCACATCTTGAATAGTCCTAAGCATAGATGATACCCAAGGTACAAAGTCCAGAAAGGAGGTATCCCCGGGTCATTTGTTAAACTCATAGGTAGTGCTAGTGCTATTACAATGTTTATACAATCACAGCTGGAAAATGAGTCCCCAGGGTCAGGAAGACAATGTTGCCTGGTGACAGGAATGTTGGTAAGAAGAATTTCTAAGACTTAAGGAAACTATTTTAAGTTCTATATCTAAGGTTACATTCAGGATATAATACACATTAATCTCTTCTCATAGGTTCTCTACCTATGAACCATTTAATCAAATAACATTTTTAGGTGAAGTATACAGCTTCATTCACATTGTGATAAGCTACTGCCCCGCTGGTAAGTTTCCCCCTTTCCCATTTTCCCTCAGGGTTTATGTTGAAAGGTATTAAATATTTATAATTAAAAGCAGACAGTGTAGATGCACTTTCCAAAGTGGCTTTATTGAGTTGCTGTGGCAACCAGAATATTAGAGCTGCATGAAGTATGCATGCTGCAAATCATGATGGCTTCCAGTAAATGAAGGTGACTTTTGGGGGTGGGGAGACAGACAGACAGACAATTGATGAGCACACAACACAGAGAAGCTTGAAAAGTTTATTTCAAACTTTTAGAGCCATGACAACATAGTGAAATCATCTTAAAACTTTAGTATGACAACATAGTGAAATCATCTTAAAACTTTAGTATTTATTTCTCCGTGCTATTCACTATGAGTTCCAGCACTGAGGATGAATGATAAGTTTGATCAACAATCCATTCTGGTAACAACCAAAAAATATTAAAAAAAAAAACAGCTCTTGTTTTTAATTCTAAGCAAAGCTATCCCACACAGATCTTCTGTTCTCCCAGTTGAGGATAAACTCATAAAAGGCATGCTAAGTGTCAATATTTCTCGTACAAATCCATTATCCTGCTTCTGACAGAATGGCCGGAACGGATTCTAGAAGCTCCCCACACAGAACTTCAAGTTTCAGATGCCTTAGTGAGAATGCATATTTATCTGAATTCAGATCCCTCCCTCATCATCTGTGTCAATTCATCTGACACTGCAACTTCCCACAGAATTACAGCTCTTGTTCTAAAGAAACAGATTATTCATTTTGTACTGCAGGTTATGGTGAGTAACCTCTCTTACAGCTTAAGTCTATGAAATATTATTAGTAGCTGAGTGTGGTGGTACATACCTGTAATCCCAGTACTTGGGAGGCTGAGATAGGAAGATTGGAGGTTCAGGGTTACCCTCAACAACTCAGCAAGGCCTTTGAGATTTAGTAATACTCTATTTAAAATAAAAATTAAATTAAGGCTAGGGTGTAGTTCAGAGGTAGAGTCCCCCTGGGTTCAATCACCAGGACTCCTCCACATCACTAATAACATTCTAGAATTAGATAATAATACTCCCCAACTTTGGATACTATGACAGAATAATCTAAACTGTCAGAAATTATAAAGGAAGAAGTTTTCTTTAGCTTTTACTCTTCCAGATGTCATATTTTTTTTTACAGAAAAGCAAACAGCATCTTTAAAGCATGATGCCATATTATCTGCGTGTCCCATCCAAACACACATAAGGTAATCTTTGCTTCTGATGGGAGTTTTTGTTTGTTCCAAGTATCTTTAGGATCGAGCAATGATTGCTATGAAGCCTTTACCTTCATATATCTATACGTGGAAAACTATAAAACACTGATGAAAGATACCGAAAAAGACAAATTAATGAAAACATATCCTATGTCCATGGACTGAAGGACATTTAAATGTCCATTCTACCCCCAAAAGTCCATAGATTCAAAATTGCAAACATAAAAATGGCAAGCACGTATGTAAAGAAACAGTCAACATCACTAATTACTGAGAAAATTAAAATTAAAAAATCATAATGAGAAGCCAAGAATGTTGATCTGTGCTTACAGTTCTAGCTATTTGGGAGGCGGAGGTAGGAGGATTTCTTTTCAGAAGTTCAAAGCCAATTGGGGATTATAGTGAGGCCTCCATATCTCTCTCTCTCTCTCTCTCTCTCTCTCTCTCTCTCTCTCTCTCTCTCTCTCACACACACACACACACACACACAATTACAAAAAGATGTTATCTTATATGTTAACAAGATTGTAGAGAAAAGATAAACCTTGTGTAGTGTTGGTGGAAATAAAATTTGGCATGGCCATTATAGGAAATATTATGGAGGTCCTTCAAATTTTTTAAAAATAGATCTATTATATATGATCACAATCTCACACATCTATATATTTATCCAAAGGAATTTAAATCAGAATCTCAAAGAGATATCTGCAATCCCTTGTTAACTGGAGCAGAATTCATAATGAAAACAACTTAAATGACCATTGATACATAAATGGATGAGGAAAATGCAATATTGATATAAAATGGAACATTATTTAGTTTTAAAAAGAAACTTTTACTGCTTGGATTCTACTATATGGCTGCCATATACAGAACAAAAAATGCTGTATGATCTCACTTATCTGTGGAACCTGAAATCATCAAACTCAGAAGAAAAGAATATCATGGTGGTTGCCAGAAGCTGGAGAAAGGGTAGATGGGGAGATGATAGTTAAAAGATAAAAAGTTTCAGTTATGCAAGATAAACAGGTTATGAAGATCTGTTACAGAGCATAACTTCTTTAGCTAACAATAATACATTGTATGCTTAAAATAACCTAAGCAGGTAGATCTTATGTTAAGTGTTCTTTCCATACTCACAGGAGATAGGATGGTAGGAGATTTTTAAGAGGGGGTGGACGTGGTGGCGTTGATGGTGGTAATGGTTTTGCAGGTGTTTATTTACCTCCAAAGTCATTGAGTTGTATATATTAAAATATACAGCTTTTAACATACCAATTATATCTCAAAAAGTGGTTTAAAAAGAAAAATAACTTAACTCATGTTAATTGATATAGACCCTTAGCAAAAATAAACCAGTAAGCTATTAAATGGAAAAGAAGAGTTTCAATGTAGAAGAATCCATGTCAACATAAACTTCACCTAGATTTGCACTTTAACATGTTTTCATATTCTCTCTCTCTTTCCATGTCTGTATATTATATCTGTATGTATATACAATCATACATACATATACACATATAAATATATGAATTTGCTGATTTTCTGAATCATTTGAAAGTACTTATAAATATGATACTTCACTAATAAATACCCAAGATTTTTTTGTTTTTTTGGTGGTACTGGGGTTCCTGGAAATCCTTCTACCTCCAGGCTTCACTCCCAGACCTATTTTGTATTTTTATTTGGAAACAGGGTCTCTTAAGCCAGCGAAGCTGGCTTTGAACCTGTGCGATCCTCCTGTCTCTGCTTCCCAAGCGCGGGGATTACAAGCGTGTGCCACCATGCCCAGCCCAAGATTTTTTTCGAGACCAAGTCATTCCTCACATAACCACAGTGTCACATTTGGGAAATTTAACTCTGACACAATATTACCAAATAGATGGTCTACAGTAAAAATCTCCAAATCATCTCATTAATGTCCTTGAAAGCTTTGTTTTCCCAGGATTTGATCCAGAATCACACATTGCATCTAGTCCTCATGATTCTTCATCTCCTTTCATCTAGGACACTGTGTTGGCATGACATTGACATTTTTAAAGAGTACAGCTCCATGTTGTCCAGAAGGCCCCTCAGCATGGATTTTCTTGATTGTGTTCTCATGGTATGCTCAGGTTTAACCATTTTGGCAGAGCTACTGCACAGATGATGCCATGGCCCTTTCCCAGTGCAGAGGCGTTCAGTTTGTCCCACTATTAGTAGCACCAACTTTGGTCGATTGAAAAAGGTACCGCCTGCCAACTTTCTCCATTTCAGTGGTATGTTTTTCCATTTGTAACTAGTAAATAATCTGCAAGTGACACTTCTAAAACCTTGTGAATATCTCCTTATGCAACAAATCTTAACCCAGTGGTTTTACCCTCTACAGATGACTCCTGCCTAGATTAATTATTAATATGCTAATTGTAAAAGCAATCTGCCTAAAGTATTTCACAGACTAGAGACAGAATCCGATGGAAGTCCACTACTGCATATATAGAAAATTTTCTTCATTAAGGTTGACCTTGTTATTCCTTAATAATTTCCTCTATTTTCTGACCTAGTACATTCCTAGTGGATAACTATATGGATACAGATGGCAATTGTTTTCCTAGAACAGATAGATGCCAGGATGGAAAATTACAGAAATGAATTCTAAGGAACCTTTTAAAAATAACACATTGCTCTGAATGAATAGAGTTTGTGGCATAGATGTTTACATTATGTCAAATATCCATATGTTCCCCCACATTTAGCAAGGGACTTTGCAGTTGGAAGGTAACAAGTAATTAGTTCCAGCCAATGGTCTAAGAGTAGAATTGAAAAATTATTTCTGTACTGAACCTCCTGCAAACTCAGGACTGACCCTCACTGGCTCCCTCTTTTGCTTTAGCAGTGACTGTAGAGGCTGAGAAATTATGAGCCGTACCACGGATGCTGCTCACTTGCTAAATAATGGCATCAACATCAGCTGCACTGGAGAGTTCCTTGACCTAGAGTGGACTTGGCACGAGAGAAGCAAACTGCTCTGTGTGAGCTGCTGTAATTCGAGGTTGTTTATTACACAGTATATGTCTAGCCTGCCTAACCCACAGTTTCTAAAAGCCAGCTTTCATTTTCATCAGTAATTTAAATTTTATAAGAAAACTCTTTGAGTAAGGATGATGGTAGTTTATTAATTTTTTCATGGGACTGACTCAGTAATTGATGGAGAAACATTGCTTATGGACTGATCAGCCTTTCTTATCCTTCCCCAAATTGTGTTCTTTCTCTGGCAGAGCTAAACTTCAAATGTAAAAGATAAAAATTCTAGCTATTTTCAGTGGTATACTGGAGTTAGCCTATACAAGTTCATTAGAGCAGCTTTTTCATGCTAGTTGATGTGACATTGGTGGCTTAAAATTGGCCATGGTGGGTTATTTATACCAAGAAAACTGGCAAATGCTACAGATCAGTCCTCCTTTCTGTCCCCACCCTCCCCAACACTTCTGCAGAGGAGTTGGTTGGGGAACATTTAACAGCAGGTTTCTGGCTACTATCTTTACCATCTCTTGCTTAAATAGGAGATGGGCATGTGACCCAATATTAATCAATAAGACTTGCAAGGGAATTGGATGCAGGAGGACTTCAAGAAAGGACTCTCTTAAAACTGTCTCCATATCCAAAAGAACTGAGTATGTATGATCGCTAAAAGAAAGGCACTAGCATATTTATTGTATCACTATTCATAACCCCAAACTGGTCACTATTCAATCATGAAATGGACAATAAAATACTACAGAACAATGAAAATAATTTACAACTACATGCAACATTGGCTATGAATATCACACACATAAGGAGTAAAAGAAACCAACATAGACGGCATGCATATAGCACGTGACTCTTCCAAACAGGTGAAACTAATCTAGGACGTTAGAAATTAAAAATTATGCAACTTGTCAGAGTTGGGTGTGGTAGTGATTAAAAAGGAGCATATGGGAGACTTCGTGGGTCTAATTATATTCTGTTTCTTGATCAGAATGCTGGAAGTGTTCAGTTTGTGAAAATATCTAACTATACATACTGGACATATGTGCAGTCGTTTTCTTCATTAATTTTCTTTTTAAAGAGAGAAGTTGAGAAAAACTGACTTTGCTTTTCTTTCCTATATTAAAATAAAGTTGTATGAGGCCCAGAAGCTGAGGCCGTAGCAATCTTCTTTTGCTATACCAGTAGGGGCCCAAGGAAATCAACCAACACCCTGAGAGTAACAGAGCTGGGTCCTTAATGACCAAGGGGACCACTGTCCCATTCTAGAAACCTCTCTGGGCCTCTTGTTTTGGAAACATTAATCATTCATTTTGTTAGGCCAAAATTTCATAGTTAGGTCATCAAGATTACTCACTTTCATTGTGGATGGAGGCAAATTTTGATATTATATAAAGAAATAATTTGAGAGACAAGGTTGCAAATAAGAATGAATAACCTAGTAGGTAAACAATTTTCAATATGGCATAAAATCATTAACAAAATTATTCTCATCATTCAATTTATTAAATTGCATCCAGCAAGGTACACTCAGCTGTCTGCTTAAATGTCACCTCCTCGGGAACAGAACTTCTCTACTCTGGTCACATTTTATTCCCATTGTCCTTCTTAAGCTTTATTTTTATTTTTATTTTATTTATTTTTTGGCACTTGGAATTGAATCCAAGGGCATTTTATATCTGAATGATACCCCCAGCCCTTTTTTATTATTATATTTTATTTTATTTTGTGGTACTGGGGTGGCACCCAGGGGATTTTCTACCTCCAGGCTATACTCTCAGACCTATATTATACTTTATTTGGAAATAGGGTCTCACTAAGTTGCTGAGAGCCTCACTAAGTAGCTGAGGTTGGCTTCAAACCTGTGCGATCCTTCTGTCTCAGCCTCCCAAGTGCGGGGATTGCAAGTATGTGCCACCACACCCATCCCTTTTATTTTTATTTTGTAACAGGGTCTCACTAACTTCCTGAGGGTTTTCCTAAATTTCTAAGGCTGGTCTCCAACCTGTAATCCTCCTATCTCAGCCTCCCAAGTACTGGTGTATTACGGGGTGCCCCATAAAGGCCTAGCTCTCCTTAATCTCCTCTAGCATTCCTGGCTCTGAAATTGTATTACTTGTTTATCTCTTTCTCTTCTAGAACATAGACTGTGAAAGAATTGGGATTTTTTTGCATCTTGTTTAATTTGGCCTCCCTAAACTGGGCCTGGCAGAGTCTGTTCAGTAAGTACTTTCAGAATAAATGAAAAGGAGTGCATATGGCGGCAATATTCAGGGTTGCAGTCTGCTAGAAGTCCCCTCTCTCCTGGCCTTGCTTTCCTCTGCTTCTTGATGCCACGCACAGGCCATGCAGGTCTCTGTGTTAAGAGATTTGTTCTATCTTACTTGTTCTTGGGACCTAAGGCAACAATTTGTCACCTACTTTTGCTCTATAAGTTGTCCGTGGGTTTTCAGCTCTGAACCCAAGTGCACTGTTTTTATAAGAGGATTTACCAAGATCAATAGCTATGCCTCCCTTGCTGCTGAGACCTTCTCAGAATATCCTCTAACGGCATCTTTAAGTCTTTTCAAGATAACACAATGACAAACATCCATTTCACACAGCGAGTGGGAAAACAGAAATATGACTTATTAAGCCTAGACTTTTGGTGAGTCAGAAGCACAGCATGACAAATCTTTTGTAATGAATATTTTGTTGGAGATGTGAAAATGCAGGCACACCGGGCTATGGCTTGACCTACAGCACAAACAAATTGACACTGAAGCATGACACTTTTCCGAGTGTGTGGGGATGAAGCTGTCTTCTTTCCTAATCAGGCTATGAGTGTTATCTGCAAAGTCTGCCACTGGTAGGAAACATTCCATTTGAAATTTTAATAGTTCCTCGACATCCCTGCCAGTTTCTACAGCTACACAGGTGTCCCTGTGACATGCTCTCCCCTCTAGTCATTGCTACTAAAAATACTGCTCCATTGCTAAAATTGCTACAGGGTGAAGACTTTGACATAATTTATTAGATCTGGCTGTAGCTTCTTCTTTTCTTTTTTTTTTTACTTTCCATGATGCTCTGAACTCTTCCCCTCAAAATTGAATCTGACAATCGCAAACTAAAGAGATTTAGAACAAATGGTCTCCAAGCTTTCCTTCAAGCCCAGTTAGACAGATTTAATGTAGCTTTAGCTCAGCTCTGGGCTACAGAGCAAGTCTAAGATACAGAATGTGTTATAGGCTTCAGCAAAGGCGGTATGCCTCCGCATAGGCAATGCGAAATGCTTCAACAAAGGCGACAGAATGGAATGGTTTCACTGCTTCTCTAAATATTTGGCTTCTTTCCTCCTTCTCATAATATATTTTAAACCATCCACCAGTCACTCTCAATCTGATGTGACCTCTGGTGTTGAAATTAAATGTTACATAGGAAGAAGCAGCTCTCCACAACTAAATGCAATACAAGGAAATCATTAGTAACTAATGGAAAATTATGGAACTGGGAGACCGTGGGATGATGTGATCTTGTAGAAGAGCATGAGTAACGGTTTTGAGGAGCTTTGCTCTAGCGGGGAGTAGAAAAAATGGGATGCTATCTGGAATGGCCTACATTCAAGATAATGTTGCTTAAGGTGGAAAAAAAAACAAGAGCACGTTATGATGGAGAAAGACAGAACCTATGATGCAAAAGAGAGGGAAGCATCTGCAGTCATGTCCTTGCACATGCAGGGCAGGTGCAGTGAAATCCTAAGAGGAGGGTGTACATTCTGAGAAAAGGGAAGGAAGGCAGAGAATGCAGTGTAGATGTGAGGTCGGTCAGGTGATGGTGGGCAAAGGATGGCCCATTCAGATGGCTTCTATTTTATTAAAATATCACTGATATATATATGGCTGAGTTTCCTATGTATCTCTATATTAATATACATATACACATTGTAATTGTACAGCATAGTGAGACTCAAAGTGAAGCATTCACATATGCACATACCATTTGGTGTATTTCCCTCCATATCCCACCATGCTCCCCCTTTCTCCCCTTCTGCACATGTTAGGGATTAGTAGTAATAATTACTACTATTATTAGTAGTAATAATTATTAATAGTAATAATTAATAATAATTAATAATTCTAATAATAATTGCTATTATTAGAAGTAATACCTTTCTATATGGATGGAACACTATTTGAACTATTACCTTCATGAAGCCTCCTTTTCCCCTTCTCCTCTCCCCCCGCCCCATCTCCTTCCACTATTCTACTAGTCTCTCTCCTCATTTATGTAAAGTCTTTATTTCCTATTTTCTTGCTAGCTTATACATATAAGACAGAATATATCACCCCTGATTTTCTGTGACTAGCTAATCTCATTTAGAAAATTTTCTCTAGTTCCATCTATTTTGCACGATGGACTAAATTGTGTCCATTACGTTTTGAACAACATGGTTTTGTTGTTCTTTATGGCTGAGTAAAATTCCATTGTGTGTATATACCACATTTTTTGTTATCCATCCATCTGTAGACAGCTAGATTGGCTTCACAATTTGGCTGTTGCAAACTGTGCTGCTATAAATATATTGCTATAGTATTCTAGTTTTAGTTCTTTTGAGAAGATACCAAGGAATGGTGTAGCTGGGTCATATGGTGGTTCCTTTCCTAGTCTTTAAAGGAACCACTCAGAGTGGAAATGAGAAAGAAGAGAAGGCTTGGTTACTGAGAGAAGAGCGAGATGAATGGACTGGGGAGACACCATAAGCTCTTTGCAGCTCTAAGGACTCATGAGTTGTTTGTGGTTGTGATGGTAAAGTGAAGCCAGCCAGTAGAGCAGAGTAAGAGTGCAGAGTTGAATTAGTCATGATTTGGCTTGACTGTGTCAGGTGAATGTGAAGAAAGGACAAAGGTTCAGTGAGTGCAAAAGAGTTGTGATAATAACACAAACAAGAATCTGAGTTAGAACAGGAAGAAAATGAGGTCATGAGGAGAAGAAGGGAGAGTGAGGCATGTGGGATCCTGGACTTCAGTGCCCAGGGGGGTTGAAGAACTTCTGGGATGAGGCTCTAAAGGGAATAAGGCCTCTCAATAAGTTCTCCTCAGAGCTGTAAAATCTGTATAAATGGAAAAGTAATTGGTCAAGTATGGATGAATAGCAGAGCCAGTTACCCTATTGTTAAGGCTGGTATAGGACTAGACAACTCACACTGGCATTGTGCATAAAGGGGAAAACAAAGCTGTTTAGTAGGGCAAAGATAAAAAAAAAAGATTAGTAAAAGACAGAGGAGAGCTCCTGTGAATAAGCATGTGAGACTGTGGATGTAAGAAGCCAAGATGTCAGGAAAGAAAAAACATCCTGAAACAAGATTTTTAATGGCAGTCAAAGCAATCCTCATGGCTCAGGAAAGATGGAGGGAATTCAGAAACCATTATCTCAGGAGACATCTAGATTTTTCTAGACAACCCCAATTTAAAGATGAATCACTGAGCTATGATACAGGTATCTTTTAATTCTATTTAATTTTTTGTGGTACAGGGGTTGGACCCAGGAGTGTTCTACCTCTTAGCTACATCCCCAGCCTTATTTTGTCTGTTTGTTAAAACAAAGTCTCACTAAGGTGCTGAGAGTCATGCTAAGTTGCTGAGATTAACTGTAAACCTGCGATCCTCCTGTCTTAGCCTCCCATATACTGGGATTATAGATGTACACCACCATACTGGTTAACATAGATATCTTTACTCATTTTTTTAATAGAAAATGTTATTGTCTTTCTGTTGGCTAAACCATATGAAATTGATATTTTATAGGTCAAAATGGTCTAATATTGCTAATTTCATGTTGTTCAACCTTGTGTGCTCATTTTATTTCTACAGAAGAGTGATAAGAAACAGCAGACATCTTTGATTCCTTTAAATAAATTACTTGTTTCTCACTAACTTTATAAATTTTATCAAGCAAATGTTTGCAGGAAGCTATGTGGAGTTAACTGTAAATAATCTTTTAAAATGAAAGCTAAATTTAACCTCTAATAAAAAAAATGATAAAGAATCCAGAGGCAGTGGATAAGAGCTGCCATCTGTAACTATAACCAAGAGATTAGTAGTGACCCTTAAATTATATTAAGGTGACCTAGGAAAGGTGTAAGTGGATTATGATTATAAACACAATGCTTATGAATAAGGGATTATACTAGTTAGTAGGAGGAGAAGAATCATCAGCAAGGTGTTTGTAAAAACAAATCAAGCCAGGTATGGTGATGCATGCCTACAATCCCAGGACTGGAGAGTCTGAGACAAGAGGATCATAGGTCTAAGGCCAGCTTTGGCAACTTAGTAAAACCCTGTGTTAAAAATTTTAAAATATAAAATAGGGCTAAAGATATAGCTCAGAGGTTAAATACCCCTGGGCTCTATCTCTAGTACCACAAAAACAGCATTGAATCCAAGAAATAGAGTTTCATAGGAATCTGCACCCATCCCAATGGAGAGATATCCACCACTACCCAAGGGATGGGTGCCATTGATGCACAGAATTCAATGGCACCTGCTAGGGACCTCATATGACCACTTGTAAAAACTCTCATCTTCTTGTGAAATTAACCAAAAGAAAGGCTCTCCTTGTCAAAGCACACACATCTGTGCTATATTTTCACTGGATACCATTAAATCAGCACTGTTGTTTTTCAGACATTAATCTTTATATTAGGCGAATGTGATCAATGTGAATTCACATGTGTGGAGTAATCACGTCGGTGCTGCTGTAGCTCTGCACGTCCCTGGGGTCTGCCAGCCGAGTTTGCTCACAGGCCAAGGCATTCCTGCTCTTCTTGGCCACAGGACCAGGGGATGCTCATTGCTGAGCAGCTCATCTCTGAGTTAAGACTCCAGAAGCTACCTTAAGCCAAATAAGAGCCATTATTGATAGAAAAGCATCCCAAATTCCTCACTCCCTCATTAGGAAAGCTGAGGTGTAGTCTGTACTATCACCTTGAAGAGTTTCTAAAAGGCCTGCCTTTGAGGAAACTCAAACTAAGCTACATGCTGAAAATCAATTTCCTCACCCGTTATAATCAAACTGGGGTGATGGTGATTCAATGAGCCACAGAAGATCCCCCATCAGGACATGTCTGGATGATGAGCTGGTTTTATTTAAAGAACTACATCATGCTCCGAAGCTCACACATGCATTCCATGCTCTGTTTGAATAATAGAAACAGACATGGCTTTTCTTTGCTTGGGTTCTGCTTTCACTTCTTGTTGTCTGTTTTCTGATTTTGTTTTTATTTTTACTTTTAGTACTGAGGATCGTACCTGGGGCATTTTACCTTTGAGCTACATACCCAGTCCTATTTTTTTCTTTTTTGTTTTGAAGGTTGCTGAGGGTCTAGCTACCTGGGTGAGGCTGTCCTCAAACCTGTGTTCCTCCGGGATCAACCTCTCAAGTACTGGGATTACAGTTATGTACCTATCTGCCTCGCTGCATGGCCTCTCTAGGCTCTATAATACTTAAGCATCGGGCAGTGCCAGTGAGTCAGGTAAGTTATATCTTACCATCTTCTCCCATTGATCTGGAATTCACACTTGTATAACTAGATTCATAAGTGAGAAAGTACAGCCCGAAGTCAATTACATATTGACTTTATGTGGCTGGGAAATATATAAAAATCATAAAAAAGAAAAGAAATATGCCAGAAGCATATGGAAAGTGGGAGCAGAGCGGTAAAGAGCCAAGCTAGTTGATACCAGAAAAGATGTTAGTAGAGCAGACAGCAGAGTTGGATCCCTAAGGTACCTGTGGCTGTTTTGCATACTTGATTTCTTGAGTCTTACAATAGCACTATAAGGTTTATATTGTCCCATTGTGCAGGTGAAGGAAACAATGTTTGAGGGTCATTAGTCAACACTCGTAAGCAATGGGCTTGGGAGGTGTGTCCAGACAGTCTGAGTTCCGACTTTATGTTCTGGAACAACCCTACACTATTGGACAAAGCCCGGTTTCAGGACTCAGTATTGGACACACTGTGTTTCAGAGGTTATATCTGAGAACAAGGGATCATGAGAAAGCGATGGATGATCTCCAAAGCAAAGCATGATGTAGGGTTGGTGCTGCTCACTCTGGTAGATGCTGAGGCCACAGTGATGCTAAAAAAAAGGTGCCAAACTGGACCAGACCAATGGGCTGGAGACCAGCTGTGGAGTGGAGCCCATCTTTCAGTATAAAACGCTACTCATGGGGAAAACTCTCTACTAGAAGAGCTTGAGGTAGAGAAACAGGGAGTCTCATTTCTTTTGTAAAAGTGAATGGCAATATCTGTGATTAGAGAAGTTGGGAGCATGCATGTAACTATAACAGAGGAAATTACACATACCACCTAGCACAAACTACAATGAGTAAGAGTGAAGAGTCCAGATATTACAGAGAATATACAATCACTGGACATCTCATATATAGCTGGTAAAAGTATAAAATAGTATTTCAATCCCATTATCTAACAATTATATTCCTCAGTATTTGCTCAAAAGAAACAAAGAGTGTGCATAGTTGTTCACAAAGGCTTTATTTATAATAGCCAAGAATCAAATATAAATTTCAGATCCCTTACCTGAAATGCTAGGAATCAAAAGTCTTTTAAATTTTGGAATATTTACATATGTAAATAATGAGATAGGTTGGGGATAATACCCAATCCTAAGCAAAAACAATTATTTTTGGTTTATATACACCTTATACACATTGCCTGAAGGTAACCTTAGACAATATGTGTGTGTGTGTGTGTGTGTGTGTATACATATATATATTTTGTGTGTGTATGTTGGGGGGAGGTCTGGGGATGGAATCCAGGGGCATTCGACCTCTGAGCTACACCCCTGCCTTAGTTTTTATTCTTTAATTTGAAACAGGGTCTCACTAAGTTGCAGAGGGCCTCACTAAGTAGCTGAGGCTGTCCACAAACAACGATCCTCCCGTCTCAGCCTCCCGAATGATGGGATTACAAACGTGCGCCACCACACCCAGCTAGACAATATTTTTAATGCACCTGTGTTTTGAATACAACCCACCCATCATATGAGGTAAGGAGTGAAAAGATCAACTTGTGATACCATGTGAATATGCAAAAGATTTTGGATTTGAGTGTATTTCAGCTTTTGGATTTTCCGATTAAGGATACTCAACCTGCACAACTCAAATATTCTTCATCAGATAAATGGATAAACAAATTATGGTATAGTTATACCCTATGATATTACTTAGCAAAGAGAAAAGGAACTACCGATACCATACAATGATAGATCTTAGACGCATTCTTTTAAGTGCAGATATACACTTTCTAGAGCAGGTTAAATTAATTAATCGTGAAAGAGTCAGATCACTGATAGCCTTTGGAGTGTCCGTGAACCTCTGGGGGAGACATAAGGAACATTTTAGAGTGATGTAACTTTTCTGTCTTGATTGGTGTGAGGTTATACATATGCATACATTTGTGCAAAAGCATACAACTATAAAATTTAAATTTGTGCATTTCACTTAATGTAAATTGCACCCAATTTTCTTTAAGAGGAAAAAAGAACTGCATCAGTAGACTCACACTGACATAAAGTTTCAGGACAGCTGGGTAAATTCTATGGTGCAGTGTCTGATTAAACTGAAATTGTTTAGCAGTATAATTCTATGGACAAGGTCCCCGTAGCCTTATATCCCTCCACTACATAATGTCCGAAATTTATCCTGCTGTTCTTTCCCACAGGAATAAATAGTGCAACTACAGATGAACCATTGGATTTTCCTTCCAGTAGAGAATATTGTCACATACGTTTATTTCAGACAGAACACTAAACCTAAGGTGCTATGCTAGAGTTCTCTTTCCATATGTCATAATTGTTAAATTCCCCCTATATATACATATTAGATTTATTTTCTGGGACAAAATAGAAAATATTCATTTTCATAAAAGTTCTTCCATTTAAAGTAAATTATTTTATTAACATGTAAGTGGTGAACATACGTAATTCCGAGGCTGGGATCGGAGCCTGCCGAGGGGTTAGGGCGGTGCTGGGGCCAGCGAGGCTGGGATCGGAACCTGCCGGGAGGCAAGGCTGGTGCTGGGGCCTCCGAGGCCGGGATCAGAGCCTGATGAGGGGTTAGGCCGGTGCCGGGGCCACTGGCCAGTATCAGAGCCTTCCGTGAGGCAAGGCCGCTATTGAGGCCTCCAAGGCCGGGATCGGAGCCTGCCGAGGGGTCAGGCTGGTGCCGGGGCCAGCGTGGCCAGAATTGGAGCCTGCCATGAGGCAAGGCCGGTGCTGGGGCCTCTGAGGCCGGGATCGGAGCCTGCCGAGGGGTTAGGTTGGTGCTGGGGCCAACAGCTGGCATCGGAGCCTTCTGTGAGGCAAGGCCATCGTTGAGGCCTCCGAGGCCAGGATCAGAGCCTGCTGAGGGGTTAGGCCGGTGCTGGGGCCAGCGAGGCTGGGATCGGAGCCTGCAGTGAGGCAAGGCCGGTGCTGGGGCCTCTGAGGCCGGGATCAGAGGCTGCCAAGGGGTTAGGCTGGTGCCGGGGCCAGCGAGACCAGGATCGGAGCATACCATGAGGCAAGGCTGGTGCTGGGGCCTCCAAGGCAGGGATTAGCGCCTGCTGAGGGGTTAGGCCGGTGCCGGGGCCACTGGCCGGCATCAGAGCCTTCCGTGAGGCAAGAACATTATTGAGGCCTCTGAGGCCAGAATAGGAGCCTGCCAAGGGGTTAGGCCGGTGCTGGGGACAGCGAGGCCAGGATCGGAGCCTGCTGTGAGGCAAGGCCAGTGCTGGGGCCTCCAAGGCCGGGATTGGAGCCTGCCAAGGGGTTAGGCCGGTGCTGGGGCCAGCAAGGCCGGGATCGGAGCCTGCCGTGAGGCAAGGCCAGTGCTGAGGCCTCCGAGGCCAAGATCAGAGCCTGCCGAGGGGTTAGGCTGGTACTGGAGCCAGTGAGGCCGGGATTGGAGCCTGTCATGAGGCAAGGCCGGTGCTGGGGCCTCTGAGGCCGGGATCAGAGCCTGCTGAGAGGTTAGGCCGGTGCTGGGGCCACTGGCCAGCATCGGAGCCTTCCGTGAGGCAAGGCCGCTACTTGAGGCCTCCGAGGGCTAGATCGGAGCCTGCTGAGGGGTTAGGCCAATGCCGGGGCCATTGGCTAACATCAGAGCCTGCTGTGATGAAGGCTGGATCTGGGGCCTCTGAGGCCGGGATTGGATCCAGCTGAGGGGTTAGGCCGGTGTCGGGGCCAGAACTGGGCCCTCCCATGAGGCAAGGCCGCTGCTTGAGCCAGCGAAGTCTGGATCAGTCCACTGGGTAGCCAGGCCACAAATGGGGCCGTCAAGAGTGAGATCGGTATTTGCAGCACGGTATGCACAGAGAAATATCGCAGAAAATTAAAACCAGATGCTTCCCCTAATCAGCAATAACTAGGAGGAAAGGGGCAACAGGAAGTGGTTGAGCTATAGAAAGGGCCCTATAGTGAAGCAATTAAGATGACCAATCAGAGGGTATGGAATAGGGGAGGATGGAGCCTTTTAAAAAGCAGGAGGTACATAAACATATATATCAAAGTTAATCACCAAACAAGCATGGGATCGAGGGAGGGAGAAGGAATGGGATGGGGACTGGATGAGGGCTAATTGGATGATGTGTGCTTGTATATCCTCTCAAGTCTTATATTCCAATGTGATGTATGATTACAATGCACCAATAAAAAAAATTTTAAAAATTTTCTGTACTTGAATAAACATATATAAAATATATACAGAGTGAGGTATATATAATATATACTATATATTTATGTACAAAATCAAATTTTAGTTCACTCTTTAAATTACAATGAAATGTTGATATCCAGTAAGGCCAGCTTTTTTTATTACCTTATTTTGTAGCATTTATTGTTCCAAAAAATACCAGCAAGTCATTCTTCTAAGTTGTGTGGCTATTTGTTTGAAATTACAGTGATACATTGACTGAAACAGTTTATTTTTCCCAAATACTAGGTCAAATAAAAAAATGGATTAAAACCCAGAGATTAATATGGCACAATATGGTGTAATTTAGAAAGTTAGGTCAATATTTACCTAAGAAAAGTAGTTTATGTTTCTTGAGCTTTGATATTCAAAGCAGTTTATTTATTCTGCTAAATAAATTTTCAGTTTGAATCTAAAATGGCATTTTCTCAATCAAAAGCAAAATCTTATCTAGGTCCTGGGGAAGCAAAGGTGTTCATTACCAGTTATAAATAAGATTAGGTATACAACATTGAAATAATTGCATTTATTTAGAAATATTATATATTTTATATACATTATATATAATATATCATTATAATTATAATATAATTAATAATACATATAATTATAATATATGTTATGATTAATATATAATATTATATATAACATGTATTTAGAAATGTTATAAAGATTTCTCTGTTTGGGTAAAAAATACATATCTATACATCTTAGTTATTTCCTTCTTGTGCCCCATTGTTTCAGTTTGTGCAGACATCCCCTTGGAGACTGCTACTCTAAGGTATGCAAACATTAACTAGTAGCTTCCTCAGAACAATCCTTTCATTACGCTATGACCATCTGAATGTGAAGATGAAATTTAACCTCCTTTGCAAATGTTCTGTCTATAAGTTATGTACTTTAAAAGTTATAATCATATAACAAATTATTTTAGGCCTTTTTAAAATCATCAGAACTAATCTTCTAACTCCCTAACTTATCCAGGGATGAGGATGATGATGACGACGACGATGATGATTATGACGATAATGATGATGATGATTTATTCTTTTATTGAAAAAGGCCTCAGATTTGCACTTAATTTTTATATAAAATGGATGGTGCATAGTACAGCATTCTCAAAAATAAAAAATACAGCATTTTTTACATTAGCAGCTACCACCAATACTTACATACTATAATATTTGTCATATAAAATTCATTGTCTTAAAATATCAAGGCTTTATCGTCTGCACTTCTAAACATTTTGCTTTATCAATTGTGAATTTTAAAACAGTATTGTGTAGGCCTAGGAGGAAGGTGTTCATGGTCTCTCATGAATTTACCATTGATAGAATGGGTAATTTGTCTAAAATAAGGTGAGAAGAAATAGAAGGGGAAATTTGGGGGAATGCTTATGTAGATCAAGTATAAACGTGACCACTCAGCCAGAAAGGCTATTGTGAAAGCAGAAGTTAACAGGATGCGGTGTTTTGGGGTCTAGACCCTTAAGGAGTAGGTCTGTTTTAGCAGAAATCAAGTTATATTTGCTCAGGTTCAAATGCAGGAGTTACGTAGTATGAAGACCAGATCCCTTTCCTGACTTGGAGGCTCTTTTTCACAGCTCCCTGTTGGACATCAATCATTTTGTTAATGTACAACTACAACTCAACGCGTCTGAGCCTGGACCCCTGATATTCTCTTCCAAACTATCTCTGCCCACAGCGTTCTTCCCAAAGGGGACAGGAGCTCCTTCATTTTAGTTTCCATGCCAAGAACTCTGGTATTATCCTTGACCATTTATTTCCCTTTCCTGCACCAACATCTAGTCTCTGGGGATGCCTGTTGGCTCCATCTTTCTAAAGGTTCCAGGTTCCAACTACTAATTACTTCTTTCGCTGTCTCCATTTGTCCTGAGCCACCGTCCTCTCCCTGCATCAGCATCTAAGTCTTGACACAGGTGCTGTACTCCCTCTATTGTCCATAGCATCTGTTTTTAGGAGAGAAGTTGGAATAATTTCTTTTTTAAAAAGGTAAAACAAATCGTGTTAAATTTCTGTTCAGAGCCCTGGTCTGACTCCTTTTGTACCTGGCTGTGAAATCTTGTCTTTACAATGACCTTGAAAGACTTCTGTGATCTTGCTCACATACCATTCACTCTCTGACATCATCTCCTGATACCCCTCCCTTGCTCCAGCCACAGCCCCTTCCTGATGTGCTCCTTGGGTATCATACACTCCTGCGTTTGCACTGTCTGTCCCTCCTCCTGAAATAGTCATCCCCCAGATATCAGTACATTCCATTCCCTTGGCTCTTTCTAGTCTCTCCTTGATAATAAACTCCATCATGACCATCCTACTTAATACTTCAACCTCCTCCTCCACTTTAATAGGGCCCACCCAAAGATTTTTAACTGTTCTCATTTATAGAGACATAACATCTTTCAAAATAATAAACTCCACTGGATCTATGACACCAGCAATTGTGAGTTATTTCATTACTTTCTACAAGATACTAAACTATGATATGCCACTGATTAGAAGATAGGTCTTGATTTTAGAGATTTTTAAATGCGAAAATATGTGTACCTTGGAATCGATGACGTGCAGATGGCAGGCAAGGCTCATTTGGAAACATAATTCCCTACCTCTTACACAGAGTTGCCACCGGATGACAGGAGGGGAGCCACTGGAGACTCCAGCTTCTGACTCCTATTCTCCTCCATTCATCAAACAAGTCTTTCCTGAGAGACTTACTTTGCATCAGGCATTGGATACAATAGAGAAGAAATAGCTCCTGCTCTCAAGAGGAACTGCCAAGCTAGTAGGAAGTCTGAGAGTGAATTAGAAACTGAATTGCAGCACAGTAACTGCTGTGAGGACCATATGGTCCTAAGGGAGGTCTCCCAACCATTATCATCAAATACTTCCAAGACTCAATAGAGAGTAGGCCTGGTTGTATACATTTTCTTCTTTTTCCCCAAAAAACAGTGAAAATGGGAAATAAATCATAGTACTGGCATAAGAAGTACCAAATAATATATGCAAGTAAAGTATCATGTTAGAACTCCGAGTCTATGGCTGATTCTGTTGTCACAGAAGAACCTGAAGTCTGAATTTAGGCCCCCGATTCTTCTTTCATTCCTGTCTCTGAGCATTGTGTGATGTCCTGAGTTTGTGCTCCATCAGTTCTGAGAAAAGGTCCAGGGAACTCTAAGAAACGATCACAACACCTATGATTCTATTATTGCCTTAAAAAACTCTCAATAAGGTTACCTTTCCTCATGTGAAGCAATTTTGTTTTCTCCTGCTAGGATATGGTACCAAACATTGTGTCTAAAATGTCAAGTGATATTTATTTCATAGGCAAAAGTATGATACCCTGTCAAGTCTAAATTAATTAACTCTAGTATTCCATTTATAATTCGCAATACAATGTTATTACTCTCCAATAAAAAAGAAGAGTTAGCAACGATGGCTGTCCCATTTAACACGATGCTCTCAAAGGCTGAAATAGCTTTCATCTCCCTGTTTAATAGATTTAATCGTGCTAAGAATCTTCCATTTGCAAAAAATCTTTTAGGTATACCGTATTTTTAATTTCATGACATTCTGTGCATGAATCAAATAATTTATAATGTAGGACCTTGGGAAAAAATGAGGCGCATCAGTCAATTACAATCTATAATGAGACTATAATGTAGGTGCTACAGAGGGAAAAATAAAGTTAAATAGCAGATGACATGTTCTCTGAATAATCTACAATGATAAAACCAACAGCAGCAATATCAGAATAAACACAAATATACACAATATTGGGTTATTTTACTGGTTTAAACTTTAAACATAATGACTATTCTTGATATTCTTTAATATTATTAAAATACTGTTTTGGGTACTCATGTTGTATATCTATAATGTAATGAAATGGCTTGTTTAATTAATTTGTTTTGAGATTGCCATTGCTAAGATACAGAGTGCCTTTGAAGATGAGAATGGGCTAGAAAATAAAGTCAGCTGTGAATAGAAGCTGAAGATTTCACCATATGGAGATACACAGCAAGGGTGGGAAATACAGCTCCAAGGCTCAGGGAGAGGCTAGAGGCGGAGCTGTGGAGTTGGTGATACCCATTCTAGAGATTCTAGGGATCAAGTAAGAGCTATGTGAGCTGATAAACTTATACGGGGAGATAGGAACCCAACTAGAAAGGCAGAGGAAAATATTCCCAAATAGAGTAAAGAAAATAAAAAGATGGTGAGGAGAGAAAGTTGAGAACGGAGAAGGGAGCCATGGAGAACCATTAGAAGTCAGGGAGGCAAGAATTCAAGTGACAGCCAGGCTATTTTACACTTTAGCCAGAACTTTGCCACCAGTATGGTTTGAGATGCAGGTCTAGGAGGAGAGAAAGTGAGGCAAAGCCTTGCCCTGGCCAGGAAGGACACAGAAAATACATGAACACATCAGCATATTTGAGGTCAAGGGGGAAAGCATGCAGTGGCTTTGGGGAAAAGCAAGTGGGAGACACACTTGGCAGTATTGGTGGATTGACAGGAACCTAGAAAGAAGAGCTTTGAACATGCAGGTAAAGCATAGGATTCAGGTGGAGAAACAACCCTAGAACAAGTGGGAGTGCAGGAGACCAATGGCCCAAACCTTTGCAGAATATTTGGTGTTATTAATAGATGAGCCTAACAGCTCAGTGGCTCAGAAGGTTGAACTCCGAGGGCAGCCTGGGTGACTAGCAAAAACACATCTCAAACAAACAAAATATATATGTATAATGTACACATAAATACACACATGTATGCATATATGTATGTATATGTGTATATATACACGTATATACACATATATATTATATATGTATATAATGTCTCATGAAAAGGAGGGAGGCAGAGAAGTCAGTCAGAAATGTACTTCATCTGTGAAATAGCAGGCAGAATTCTGTCAAAAAGCAAGGACGGAGACTGGAAGGCTTGTAGCAACACCATGTGAGATTTCATAGTGATCAGTATATAAGCTCTTTTCTCTTTATGTGCAAATAAAGGAATAGATTAGTTAAATGGGAACCAAAATGCAGGTTAGCTTCAAATGAAGACATTTTATTTATTTTAATATAGTTTCTCTTTCTAAAAACTTCAATAAGTTTTTATATTAGATTCACTATAACTTCCGTTTTTTTTACTGATTTTTAAAACACACATTGCCACATTAAAGATTTAACCAAATTTCATAGTTTCTACCTATATTTCCAGTCTGCTTTTATAATCATCATGAGGACTACTGATATTAATAAATTTTTTTAGACAAGGAATAAAACCATGATGTGTCCTCAGTATCCTTCCAAAATAATTAAAGTCAAAATACTATAGTGATGCATGTGTATCCATGTGTATAATGGCACAATTCACAATAGCCAAATTGTGGAAACAGCCTAGATATCTGTCAATGGATAAATGGATAAAGAAAAATGTCGTATATATACACAATGGAATTTTACTCATTCAAAAAGAAGAACAAAATGATGTCATTTGCAGCAAATGGATGGAACTAGAGATTATAATACTAGGTGAGATTAGTCAGTGTCAGAAAGCCAAGACCCAAATATTTTCCTTCATGTGTAAGGTAGAGAAAAAATAGAAAACAGAAAAAAATTAGAGACCAGTAAAATAGTGGGAGAAGTTTGGAGAGAGAAGTGGAGAGGGGAAAATGAAGTCATAATGAAATATTAAATAAAGCTATGTCCGTATATGAAGGTATCACTACCAATCTCACTAATGTATAGGGGTGGAGTAGAGTGGGATCCAGAGGGAATCATACCGTGTGTTATGTGCACATATGTATGTATTACACTGAATCTTATTATGACCTATAATTGCAAGAGACCAATAAAAGTAAAATAAATTGTTTAACTATACATTTAAAAATTCCATATTAAACAAATTAAATCAATTTTCCCTCAAAGTTGGTAAGAAAATGATTATATTTTATCATCTAAATTGTTTAAATGTTCACTTTCCCTTATTTTCTCATTTATGGTGTGCATAATTACAACAAAATGCAGACAGAATAAAAAAGTTTGATATTAAGCAACAAATTGTAATGTTGTAGTTTCAAAATAGTTTTGAGAAAATGTGCAAACTTGACTGAAAGAAAGAATCATGGCATGTGTTTTGTCAACTTTCCAAGTTTATTGAATTCTTTTCCAGTCTCCCCATTCCCCTCTGTGTGTATATCCTTGGAAAATTATCAAGTCTCCAAGTGAGATAAAGTATTCTCTCCCGATACACAAATGTCTAAAATGGTTCACTATAGAGAATTGCTCAAAGAGTAGGATGATATGCGATTATTACCTTCAGTAAGAAAAAGGAAAAAAGAAAAAAAGCTTAAGGAATTGGAGAGAAATGTGTTTGAATTGCTATAGAAGAATAGTGCCTAGAAAAGATGGATCCATAGTTCCTGACTCCCACCACACTGCCTATAATCAGACACATCAGTAAGAAGCGGTGGTCGAGGGCACTTCTCTCTGTCTGTCTTTGTTCTCAGTACATAGGTCTTCATCGATATGCTTGTCATATCATGGTTGAAAGGTTTTGAACCTTCTTTCAGGAATCAAGAGCTCATTTCAGCAAAAAGAAGAAAGCAAAAGACAAAAGTGTTAAGATGTAAGCTTTTTGGATTTGTCTCCCCAACGTATGGATTCAGCCAAAGTATCTCTGATAAAGAAACTATGGTCTGTATACACAGTGAAATATTATTCAGCCATAAAAATAAAATTCTGTCACTTAAAACGGTGTGGATGGGATTAGGGGACGTTGTGTTAAATTCTATAGATGTGCAAAAGGTGACCTAATTGAGGGGATAAAAGGAGGGAAGACAGAAATTCTCTAATGCACTGTAACAAACATGTCAATGTCAATCACCAAGGCAAACATGAGAAGGAAGGAGGGGAGGGAACAGGGTGGGAACTGGGAAAAGGCTATTGGGTGATGTGTGCATGTATGTCTCCACCAGCTTGCAGCACTTAAAATGCATGAATGCAATGCACTAATAAAAAAATAAAAATAAAAGACATGTATGATACACATTTTTCTCATAGTCTCCAACATTCTATATTAAAAAAGAAATAAGCTAGGCATAGAAATACAAATACTGCATATTCTCACCCATTTATGGAAGTTAAAAAATCAGTCTCATAGAAGAAGGAAAGAGAACAGTAGTCACTACAGACTGGGAAGGGAGGGAAAAGGAGGGCCAAATAGAGATTGAGTATCTAAAAACAACTAGACAGGAGGAATTTGTTTTCATAGTCCATAGCAGATCAGGATAACAAGGGTCTACCACAGTTTATAATATATTTCAAAATAACTAGAAAAGAAGGATCTAAAGTCCCCCAACACATTGAAATAAAAATGTTTGAGGAGATAGAAATGCTAGTTACCTTTATTGGAATATTACACCTTATGTACATTAAATACATGTACTATTCTGTATTCCATAAATATTTACAAATATCATATACCAATTAAGAACAAATAAACAAATAAAAAAATTTCAAAGGCTTTCATGAATATTGTTCAACAACCTCGTGTTATGTACCTGGATGGAACAGAGACTGGGGAATTGAATATTTGAGGTTTCTAATCTCTGTGGGAAAGGCAGGCAAGGAGAAGAATGTTGAGAATGACATTAAGGTACCCAGCCCACAGTGTCTTCCATACTGAGACAGAAGAAGGGCTCAATAAACATTTGCATATTACACATATACATATGCATGCTACATTCCTTCTGACTCTAGCCTCACCTCATCCTGTGGCTTGCTTCCTTGGTTCATGAGTAACCCCTCTTTCTTAATACCCTGCTTATTTTCTAAGAAAGTTTTTCTTAAAACTGTAAGCACACAAACAGAAAATTGCACCAAACATAAGTGGACAGTGTGATCAATTTAACTCAAACATACTTGTGTGAAAGAGAAAAGAACACTACCAAAACCAGAAGCTCATTATTTTTATATCATACTTTTACTGAAATATACTCTAATATATACACAAATAATTGATATGTAAAGGAGAGGACCTAGAAACTTATTTTTTGCATAATGAGTGACTCACTAAAACCAGATCTGCATTTTCAAAATATACAATATGTGTTTCAACTTTTTTAAAGTCTTGAAGGCTCCATAATATTGGTCATTTGAAAAGGTTCACAAAAGAGGGTCCTGTTGGGATTAGATCATGTTATTAGATACCTAATGGTAGGCTCTAGTAATCTCAAATGAATTTAAATTGCATTGCATGAAGGTTTTGGATTGATTTTAAATTTGCTAATAGGTACTGGTGAGGGCTGTATTTAAGTATTATAAAATCACGCATCATGAAGTTGCTGAAGATGGCAAGAAACAATTATTATACCTTAACATCACGTTTAAACCAAGAGAAAAGAATATCATTATAGCCCAAATGAATTCAGAAGCACTCTCTCCAAGAACATGATAGAAAGCACTCTACAGACAGGAAAAGTAAGATGCGCAGAAGGAAAGGTTCTTGCTGGACTTCATAAAGTAGTAATCTGCTTCAAATTCTCCCTCCCCTTCTCTCTACTCCAGTCCCAGTAGGATTTTCCTGCCTTCAGGAGAGCAATCAGGATCTCACCATTGGGCTTTTGTACTGGATGGACCCTTTCAAGAATGTATGTCCTCTAGGTGTTCACATGGCTTCCCTCAATCTCTGCCCTTTAATCCTACTGGGGATTGATTTAATCCTACTGTCCCAATACAGTTTCAGCCTTCTCTAACCATCAGCAATACTTTCTTCTTATTTGAAACTTGTAACAGTAGGAGAGATGAAACATGGTAGAGTCCTTTATGTCAATTAATTAAACTCTCAGGGCCTCAGTTTCTTCATTTATACAACAGAAAAGCTGCCAGGTATGGTAGCACACACCTGTAATAAGGAAACTGAGGCAGAAGGATCATCACTTTGAGTTCAGCTTGGATAACTTAGTGGGATCCTGCTCCCAAATACAAAAATAAAAATAAATAGCAAGGGATATGGCTCAGTGATATAAAGCCCCTAGATTTAATTCCCAATATGGTAAAATAAATACATACATACACACATACATACCTACAAGAAAAGAACAAAATTTACACTCTGCATAGTAATAAAAAGAATGTGTATATGTGTGTGTATACACACATTTACTCAAATACATTTAAAGTTGTGTGCTAGTAAATATTTAACAGCTGGTTTTCAAAAAAAAGGAAATTTCTGATGTCATTCAATGCAAATTTGGGAGGAGCTATGCAAAACATTATTATATAGTATTTTCCCATATAGATATGATAGATGTAAATTACCATAAAAGCATAGATAATAGAGTAAAATGTAGTAAAATAATGAGGAAATAGCAAACTTTAAGAGCTCATAATTTTCTTTTAAGAAACTATATTCAGTTGAATGTTCATATAAGTTAATAGTGGCTAAAAAGTAGCCAGCTCTACACTGCATGTGCATGATTACACACACACATACAACTAGATAAGTCAAAGCCTATGCTATTTAGAAGAAAGAAAAGTCAGAATATTTCTTTGTTTTCTCTAAACAAAGGCCATTTGATGGAAGTACTGACTTTGTTGGATGTGATCATATACCAGTGATGTCTAGTAGCAGATTTAGTACTGCAGCTACAGTTTCAATGCTAAGCCACAGAAAATCTAAGACATAGTGAAGGAGGAATTGCAAAGGATTCTCAGCCGAGAAATCGCAGAAATGTGTCTCCCATAAAAAAGGAAGGGCCTGACATTGACGGACATTGACAAGCATTTTGTCTCAATAGATGTCCAGTCTTTTTCCTGCTACCTCACCTTGACAGGTTTCCAAAAAGCCCATCAGGGTATATCCTGAAGCCATTACAAACCCAGACAAGTTTAAATTGGGGTCAGGGTGACCTCCTTCTACATCACCACCCAAATCCAAAACTATTATTCCCCTCCAGCTGCATTAAAATTCCAAAGGGGGAATCTGGTCAAGTAGAGGACAGAAGCCCGATAGTGTTTGCTTCAATGTGAGAACCAGAAAAAGGTAAAAAGTTTGCCCATAAAATGGTATTGTTTGGTGGATGCACAGTAGTGATAAGCCTTATTATTATCTTGTAAAAGACAAAAAAGGCATCCTGTAAAATATCTTGTCTTTTCCTATTTTCTGCTCAAATCAGAGCCTCTGTCCCTCCTTCCAGTGGAAGGCCATTAGAGCATTCCGGGATAAGCTGTGTTAGAAGGTCTCAGTGTGTCATTTGGGCTGAACGAATCCATTATTTGTAGGCATCTGTATGGGATGCCACACAGTCAGGCCCTTGCAACTCAAGTGCACTGAGCACTCCTGTAAAATCTCTGCTTGGTACGCTGTCTCTCCTTTTTTATGGAGTACTATATGTGACAGAAGTTATGCCTAATTCACAACTCTTAGCCCAAGCAGGTGTCATTTTTGTTCCAACTTGTTTCCAGGGCTACATTTCTTGCCGGCAGATGGCTATCAAACTGCTCTTCCTATCAAAATGTATACCAGATGCCCTCACAATTCAAAGTAAAATACTAGGCTCTTAAACATGGCAGCCTTTATGCTTTAAGTTTAAAAACTCTCTTAACTCTCAATTTTTTCAATGGGAAAAAGTTTCCCTAAAGTCATTTTTTTTCTGTCTGTTCCCCAAACATAGCTTGCATGGGACTTTTACTCTTTTCATCATCCGTTGTTAGCCTTAGAGCTGACCTCAAGAGCATGGCAAAGCAGGCCCGCCATGAACTTGATGTTGAAAGCATTTACTACATTTAGTGGATGTTGTAGGTGCCACACCTGGATCATTTTTACATATATCTCATCTGGGGAGGATGAGAAGGACCAGAAGTTCTTGAAGAAACTAAACCTTCTTCCAAATTTCTTCCTGACACTTAAAAAGACAATTAAATCTTTCCTGTAAATTTCAGAGATTGGTACAAAGTCACTTCTGAGCACCATATGGGCTGGCATCAGTCAAAAATTGCCATAGAAATGACACTAATAAGACTAAATGGCTCATTTCCTCAAAATCTTAACCACATATGTTTGCAAAAAGATGATGATGCAAATTGGGAAGTGGGGTGAGGGTACTTTCCATATTTAGGATTCAAATATATGAGTAAGCATCAGCTTGAAAAAGTTGAGGGGGAATCTGGTAAATAATCTGGCTTTAGGAGCTCCATTCTTCAGTATCTTTCCATTTCAATTCCCACACAGTTTTCTCATGACAGGAAAAAGAGCTTGTCTCATACTGGGGCAAAGCAAGCCATACCCCCAACATTTCCCCTACTTATGCTATTGTGTGTGAAGTTCCTGCCACCAACTGACTTAAAGCTGAGAATTGAACTTACAATTCAAACCTTATTGTGGCAGAAGCCAAAATATGCCATTATTAAGATATAGAATTTTATTTATTTATTCTTTTGGTGGTACTGGGGTTTGTGGAAGCCCTTTTACCTCCGGGCTACACTCCCAGACCTATTTTTACATTTTTATTTGGAAACAGGGTCTCCTAAGCCAGCGCGCGCGGCTGGGTTCGAACCTGCGCGATCCTCCTGTCTCTGCCTCCCAAGCGCGGGGAT
The DNA here is from genome assembly GCF_963383645.1 of Muscardinus avellanarius. Lineage (NCBI taxonomy): Eukaryota > Metazoa > Chordata > Mammalia > Rodentia > Gliridae > Muscardinus > Muscardinus avellanarius. The sequence continues at coordinate 8,433,910 of NC_137805.1, read as the reverse complement.
TACAAGCGTGCGCCACCACGCCCGGCAGCTATAGAATTTTATGCAGGCACATTAATCAAATTCATCTGCTTTGCAAGCACAAAGAGAGCCCACCTAAAAAAAAGGTACATTTTTATTTTGAGTAGAAGTATGTAAAGGAATAAAAAAGAGAGAGAAATCTATCCCAGGGCCTGTGGTGTGAGAGGACAGGAAACATGTCCACATCACATAAAGAGTCATGGTCTCTAACGTAAACCACTCTACAGAATTCTATCTTGGATCATAAATGAGGAACGATAAAATGGCACTTATGAAGACAAATTTCAGTGAAGAGATCTCATCTGTTGCCACCCACTTTCTTTGCCCTTTGATGTTTCCCTTACAATAAGGTCAATATGATACCCTAAAAGCAATGGGATCTGGTCCTCAGCTTCTCTGGTTACTCTGCAGCTCTGGGAGCCAGCATGTTTCATTCATGGCTCTCATGATCTTCCACCTCCTGTTTTTGTTCCTTCTTCATAGAGACCAGCTTTCAATACTCTGTTGATTTACAAGACAGTGGAGCTCCATGTTCTGCAGCATTCTCTCAGCTTCATCTTCTTGTTAGATGGTTCACTGCTTCCAACCCCCACAATTCACTTGTAGCTGACTTAAACATCTTAACTTTTAGTCTAGACGTCACCTTTCACCCTAGAGCTATACTCTAAATTTCTGCTTCCTGGAAAGATCAAGTTTGGGATCTTTAGGCACCTCACCAACCACACTTCTACCTGCAATCGAACTCTTGAACATCTTGACTTGCTTCAGCTTTTCCTCCACTAATTTGGTGGAAGGAAATTTTGGTGGAAGGCCCACTGCTCATCTAGTCACCTAAATCAGAACTATGGGGCTTTATTTTAGAGTCCTTCCTTTCCAGAACATGCCATCAAGGAAGGTGTTACCCATCCTTACCTCCCTGTCTCTACCACTCTACACAAATGGAAATTCCAACCACAAGACCCTACTGTTCTGAGAACATGCCTATGATAATTGATTGGATCCTTCTTTTCCCTCCTGTGCAGCAGGCTGGGTGTGAAAGCATTCCGATACCAATTATCCACCAATCTTTTGGAAAAAAAAAAGTACAATTTCATATAAGACACTGATGTCTAAATCAAACTATTATAATAACCTTACATAAAAATGTCTTTTTATCTAAGGCTTATGGGCTGGTAATAAAGAAATAACCATGAACATCATAAAGGAAATTGTTCCAGGGTCACCCCTCTAAGGCTTCATTCAAGGTCCTGGCTCCCCCTATCATGGCTTCTCCCTGAGTCTTTGGAAGGCTTTACCTTTGAGGACTTGCTTCAAAAGCAGCCTCATTTATGAAGCTTCTTCTCTTTGTACCCCCTTCAGAGTTAGAACTGATTCCTCCTTTGTGATCTTCATATCTCAGAACCTCTATCATACTGTTTTGTTTGTTCGTCTTCCTTTCTTCACTATCATAAGCACCTTCAGGGTCAAGTATGGCTGGATTCCTGCTCTGCGCCGCACATGTTCATTATGTGAACACACCAAGAAATGAACTACAGATTTGAGAAGAAAATACTCCTGAAAACTTCACATGAACCCGAGAAATAAAGATAACTGAAAGAAAATCTATAGATGAGCAAAGAAGGCAACCTAATTGAGAGGGATGGAAGGGGGGAAGAGGGAAATTCCCTAATGTACAGATATACATTCACAAACATATCAAAATCAATCATTAAGCCAAACATGAGAAGGAGGAGAGGGAAGGGGTGGGTATTGGGTAAGGGCTAAATGGCTGATATATGCATGTATTCCTCTACCATTTGTACCCCATTAAAATGTCTGATTACAAGGCACTAATAAAATAATTTAAAAACAAACACATTTCATGTCAAGAGTCAAAGCAGTCCTTCAGCAGAACCATGACCCAAGCGCAATTTGGAAGTGTTGTTTGTAGAAATTATATTGCCTAGCCCATTACAGTATAAGGATTTGTTTTACATGAGAATATAACCAGGAATTGCCAGGAACCTTCTAAATAGGATGGTAATTTATGGCAGGCACAGCTTTGGATGTATCTCCAATTTAATTTTCAAGATACATAAGTTAAAACAATCCCCTTGAGACTACTTAATAACAGACCTCAAAGAAACAGGATCAAAGATAAAATATTTGAATAGAATGCTAGAGAATACATTACCATTTCAGAGGTGATTGACACTCCATTTATATTTTACTACATGTTATAGTAGTAATCCCTAGCAACTATGAAATCAAGCATATGTGAAAAACTCAGAGGTTACAGGAGATATAATTAACCTTTAGATCAAGCTGAAGTGAGTACCTGAAATCCTTCTAGGAATCAAGCAGGTTTGGCTCAATCACACTGTTGACAGGTAGGTAAAAGATAGAGAACTTAGAGGATGCTGGCTTAGAGAAAGGGGGCTAAGACAAGCTAGCCTGATTGCAACAGAGTACACTAAGAATTTGGGGAGTGCTATGGTTTGACTATGGGTAGGGTTCCCCAGAGGTCCATATGTTAAAAGACTGGTCTCCAGGATTTTAGGAGGTGCCATGGACAAGTGGTGGGTTCTAGAGGGAAGTCCTTAGGCTGCTAGGGGAGGGGATATCCTTCTCAGAGGGAACAGGGGAGGGGATATCCTTCTCAGAGGGAACAGTGGGGACCTGGTCCATCCTTTCACTCTGCTTCCTGGCTTGTAAAGTGGGCACTTGCTCCTGTGCACACTCCTGTCATGATGGGCCACCCTGGCCAGAGGTCCAAACCAGTGAGCCCACCCAATCTTGGACTTGATTGTCCAGAGCCATGAGTCACAATAAACCTCCCTTTACTTAATAAGTAGTCTAGGTCAGATGTTTTGTTACAGTGACATGAAACTGGCCATCACACAGGGAGAGCTTTTTCAATAACTGTGATAGTGCCTCATCAATTTGTCAGCACGATGAGGATGCTATCTTGTCCTAAGTTGGCAGAAGAGTTTCTGATTCACATCAATATGGTGGTCACTTCCTTTCTCTGTTCTTTCATTAGAGCTTACTTCATTTACTCAACAATTATGTGAATATTATTGAGTAAACTTCCTGAGGATCGGCACCCTATGAATTTCATTGTTTGCTAACAAAAGCGTAAAACAAATTAATAAGTGCATACATGTTTTACAAAGATAAAAATTTGCCAAGAATTTGCCCCCACAGGGCTGGCTACCCACACTCTACATTACCTGCAGATTAGTCAGTTAAGGTGGCAAGAAAGCTGACTCAGAGTACTCTAGAATTATAAGACAAATTTCAGAGGAAGAAGACACACAAGTTGATGGACGTAGCAAAGGCGTGTACATCATTCAATATCTTTGCACATGTAATGAAGACCAATGGACTTGAGCTAAATAACAGAGAGACAAGTGTGGATGATAGACGGATGGTCTTGGTGACAGAGAAATGTTGCTAGTCAGAAAACAAGCTGAAGAGTTAGGAAAGGAAATTTGATCAGAGAGTAGGCTTAAATGACTGATGTCGAAGGGGGTGGTATTTATAGCACAACAGGATCTAAGACCGGACTTTGGGAAAGTGAGGTGTGTCAAAAATATCAGGAAACCAGAGGGTGGGTCCCGGTGCATATAGGCACATTATGCTTCTCTGTTTTTGGAAAGTCTTTCATAAAGACATTTATAAATATCATCACTTCCTCTATCCTTAAGCCAACAGTTCCCACTCTGATTCTTGTTTTTCTTTGTTTCTCCAAGTTTCACATTTCACTAGTAAGAATCACAACTTCATAATATAAGATTCCCTGGATTGCTTTTCTTCTTCCCATTCTCTTTCCTAGTACACATTTTAATCTTTATTTCCCATGAGACTTGCATTCTCTGACCACCCCAGACCCCATAAGATACACTCTGCTTACTACTCAGCTTCTACAACCTGAATTTTTGCCTTTCTGGATCCATTACATGGCTTGTGTAAATATCCTCAAGTGTGTGTTACAAATATTAGCATATTACCAAGAACCTTGAATCTCCCCTGGGTACTCATTTTCCAAGATGAGCATGTCAGTAGGCCCTGTAAAAGATATCAGACTCTAGGCAAAGAAAAGCAAGACCGAGTGTCATGTTTCCTACTGGGAACAGTTACATATTTATAATTTTTCTAAGCTGCTAAAGACTACACATCTTTTTATAACTGACTCTACACCAACAGTATTTATATAATTATTTTTCCCATTAAATTGAAAATCATTTACCTGGCCAAGTAAATTGTTCTAAAAAACTACTGAGCATTTGCTCCATCAGTATTTGAATGCCTTAAAAATAATGCCTTAAGAGCTGGGCGTGGTGGCGTGCGCTTGTAATCCCAGCATTCAGGAGGCTGAAACAGGAGGATTTCGGTTTGTGGACAGCCTCAGCTACTTAGTGAGGCCCTCTGAAGTTTAGTGAGACCCTTTTTCAAAAATAGGATAAAAAATAGGGCTGTGGGTGTATCTCAGAGGTAGAATGCCCCTGGGTTCCATCCCAGGACCCACAAAAAATAATAACTTAAGTAATTTCAAAACTAACCATGTTTACTATTAAAACTTTGAAAATTACAAGGTTCAATGAAGTCCAACCATAATTTGTCCACTGCTACAGACAAACATTCCCAAGATTTTCTTTTTTAGATACCAAATCATGGGGGTAAAAAATGGATCTCACTATATAAGCTAAGCCTTTAGCAGTATCTGGTTTATGATGACAGTGGATATGTAAAATTAGTAGAATGAATGAACTGAATTAATGTATTATATATATGGTTTTGTAATCCACTTTAAATGTCTTCGATGTTTTAAACTAGCATGTAATAAAAGGAACATACGCAAATTGTAACAATTTAAAAATTCAACAGTTCAGAAAAAGGTAAAATAAAATAAGCTCTTCTCACTCCATATTACCATTCTTTAGAAATCTTAGTAAAAGTCTTGATGAGAGAGAGACAGAGACAGAGACAGAGACAGAGACAGAGATAGAACAACAGATCCTATTCTGATATTTTGTTTAGCAATTTGGTCATTTGGTTTTTCCACTTAATATTTCTCAAATATTTTCCATGTCAGCCATATATGTTTATTTTTTTCTACAAAGGCTTTGTGTGGGCTCTCCTATAGCTTAGTTATTAAATTGACAGACCTTTACATTGTAGCTGGATTTTATGCTGTTAAAAAGCAATGTTCTGAGCCAGGCGTGGTGGCATACGCTTGTAATCCCAGCATTTGGGAGGCTGAGACAGGAGGATCACAGTTTGTGGATAGCCTCAGCTACTTAGTGAGTCCCTTTGCAACTCAGTGAGACCCTATTTCAAAATAAAGAATAGAAAATAGTGCTGAGAATGTAGCTCAGAGGTAGAATGCTTCTGGGTTCCATCCCCAGTACTACACAAAAAAAGCAATGTTCTAATAAATATTTTTCCATCACCCAACACGTACTTACAGAGCGCCCACATGCCAAGCAGTGAGCCAGACCCTAAAAATTTGGGCAATTATAAAACAGCTAAGATGTCTAACCTCTGGGGATTTAGACATTAACAAAGCAGATAACATCTCTAATCTCAGTTCATGAACTACCAGATCTACTAGAGACTGATAAGCAAGAAAACAAAAATATCCTTTCAAATTTAAATGTCTCCTATGGTTGGTGGGAGTGCAAAGTAGTTCAGCCACTATGGGGATCAGTATGGAGATTCCTTAGAAAACTGGGAATAGATCCACCATTTGATCCAGCTATACCACTCCTGGGTATCTTTCCAAAGGGGTTGAAATCAGAGAACTACATTAACATATGCATACCCATGTTCATAGCAGCAGTTTGTAATAGCCAAAATATGGAACCTGCCTAGATCTCCATCAACAGATGAATGGATTGCAAAATTATGGGAAACACACACAATGGAATTCTATTCAGCTATAAGAAAGAATAAAATAATAGCATTTGCAAGAAGATGGAAGGAACTAGAGAACATTATGTTAAGTGAGGTTAGTCAAGCACAGAAAGAGAAGGGACATATGTTTTCTCTAATATGTTCAAGCTAGGGAGTAGTGGTAATACCAGAGGGACTCCAGATGATGGAGGGGAAACCTCAGCAAAGCTTGAATGGAAGGATAGGAGAGGAAGAAAGCTGAGGTTGTTCAATGGAGGAGCTACATACGAATATGTGTAATAGCATAAACACAACGTGATTAACCTGGACACTCTATTAGGGGTGGGAGGGGAAGGGAGGGGGAGGGCATGAAGCAAAATGTAAATGTACACCACTCTCAATATGTTCCACTTATAAAAAATTAAAATTAAAAAATAAAATAGCCGGGCGTGGTGGCGCACGCTTGTAATCCCCACGCTTGGGAGGCTGAGACAGGAGGATTGCACAGGTTCGAAGCCAGCCGTGCTGACTTAGGAGACCCTGTTTCCAAATAAAAATATATAATAGGTCTGGAAGTGTAGCCCAGAGGTAAACGGGCTTCCAGGAACCCCAGTACCACAAAAAATATATATATAAATAAATAAATAAATAAATAAATAAATAAATAAAATAAATGTCTCCTATGAGGGAGAAGAAGCAAAGAAAGCACAGAAAAAAACTGACTTAAACCAGATGGGCAGGAAGATCTCTCTGAAGATCTAGCCAATAAGTTGGGACCTAAAGGATGAAAGCAAGCTGCATAGCAAAGGAGAGGGAGATAGGAGAGTGAAGCAGATGTGCTGTCAGTGGGATCCTTGTTTCCAGGGAACTGAAGGAGAATGAATGTGGCCCCAGTACAAGACACTGCCCAAGGCTAGGCTAAAGGGATGGAAATGCGTATAGGGTGTGAAACGGGAAGTTTAAATGTTATTTCAAATGTGGTGAGAAACTACCAAAGTGAGTTCAGTGGGAGAGTGGCATGAAGTGATCTGCATTTTTGAAAGATCATTCTCATGGCTGTGGGAAAACCTGATTGGAGAGAGGCAAGCTAGGAGCCTTGTTGTGGATTGTTACAGGATACAGAGAAGTGACCCAGAGCAAGAGCGTATGACTGGAAATGAAAAAGCCTAACAGAGCAAGGATTGAGTCAAAAGTCTGGTAATAGATTAGGTAAAGTAGATGAGATCAAAATTGTCAAATAACTGTGGACGCTGAGCAACTAGGTGATGTCCGAAATGGGACTAGGTGAGGACCGGGTTGGGGAAGATTTAGAGCATGTCAATGTTGAGTTGCCTGTAGACAACCAAGTTGGAGGTGTCAACTAGGCCACTGTGTACGTGACGAGACTCAACTTTAGCATGAAGTTCTTTGTTATGCTTAAACAAAAGTAATTTATCAGTCTAGGGACTTTAGATAGTAATCATAGGGCAATGGGTAAGATTACAAAAGAGAAATGGGTTAAGATAAATACCCTATCTTCTAGAGATTATTTTGAGAAGGTTTTTCTGTGGAAAAAAAAAAAGGCAGGAGATTTTTAGCTTGCTAAGTCAAATATAATATAGAGGAAAAATAAAAAACAAACTGAGAGGTTGGAAAATCTCCTACAGCGGCTTTTTGGGGGGAAGGCAAAACCAGATTGGAATGAGTTGATTAATTACCGGTAAGTAGAAAGAAGTATATGAAGACAGTTCTTAGGAAAAGATAGGATTTGACATGTTATAGAAAACTAACTGTGGGACCTGTAGGGTCAAAAGAGTCCATAATTTAAAATGGAATATTTGAGAGCATTGTGCATTGAAGTGACTAGTCCAATACAGTGAGAGAGGAAAGAGCAAACTTCTAAATCTGAAGAACATTAGATGGCATGGTGTTCAAAGTACAGGGTTGGTTTCTACTTCCTTCAAATAAGAGGGAAGAGAGAAGGCAGGATTTGGACTACAGCTAGATTATGGATTTGTGATATCAGCAGTCTTTTCCCTAGTGGCTTCTATTTCCTCAAGAAAGCATAAGGCAGGCCATCATTCTAAAGTATGTACACTTCTGTGCATGTGAGAAGAAGTAATTTGAAAGGGGAAGAAATGCAAGAAGTAGAATTTTTGCAGACAATAGGAAAGGAAGCTTTCTAAAACCACCAGGTAGTACTGTACTTTGATTTGAAACCAGATCTCATAAGTTTTCAGTGACACCAATCTGCCAGTTGTAACTCTCACAACTAACACTCATGAATGGCTGTGTTCCTCCATTGAAGTTGATTTCAAAATGTAGTATTCAGACCATCACCATCAGCTTCACTTAAAAACTTAACAAAAGGCAAATTTTTGGACCTCACCCCAGGTCAACTATATCAGAATGCTTGGGCATGGGGCCCAGTAATCTGTTTCCATATGACCTTTAGATAATTCTGCAGCATTTGAAATTTGAGATCATGAATCTAGGGAGAACTTTCTTTTGGCAGGTGAATGCAAAGAAAAAAGAGAGATGTGAAAGAAAGCATATTTGCAAGACCATGATTATCATAATCCCTCTAATAAAAAGTAGATAAACAGCGAAGACATTCTCTCTATACATCTACCTTAACCGGTGAAAGTGGTATCTTTTGGCTGCTGTTTCTATTGTTACTCATTTTCTTATCTTTTATTGCATTTATGTCCCTAAAATGAAATGCACATGAAAAGTATGGGGTGTTTCATAACAACCGATAGGGAAAGGGCCAGAAGAGTGTTAATTGGAACACAGATGTAGTTCATAGTATGATTATGGCTCCATCCATTAATAATAATCTATGTCTCATCCAATGTCCATGATATTCCCATTTATTTTTGTCCTGAGAAGATTCCTATGGGTCCTCTATTTAGTCCTAGACACCACATTTTGAGTGAAAGAGTTACAATCTAAAGCTCTATTATAATGATAAAGTGCCTTTCTGAGGTCACAGAACATGAATGAGTGAATGAATGAAAATATGTAGCCCCAAACAGAGACTTCTTTAGAAGGAAGAAAATGAAGGAATGAGAGCCTAGCATTTTATTCATAAAAAAATCTAAATAACTGATATGTGAAAGGCAATGTAGACTTCATGATCATAAATTTTTTTATAAAGATTCAAGGGTCAAAATTATAAAGAAACAACTTTTATTATAATTTATAGAAACAGCTCAAAATAAAATAGAACTTCCTTCTCCAGTCCTCTAGGGCCCTGCGACTAAGGCTGAATGTCATTAGCTCTGGGCCAGAGCAACCATCTGTACCATCTCTGTGAGGCCCATGATGCTCTAAGGAAGCAAGCCCCATTTTCATAGAGATAATTCACTTTATCTGTTTCTCTCATTTAAATTTCTAGCATAGCCTATTTTTTCCAGCCAAATGATTTGATTTTAGCTCTAAGCATAGAGTTAAAGGTCACTTTTGTTTTTTAAACTTTCAGCTTGTTATCTAACCACTATTAAAAAAAACCCTTATATTCAAATTCACAACTATTTACTGTAAAGTTTAACATCTCTCTGAACTTCATGCCTGCAGGATGGCAAGAAGAATATACCCAGAGACCTTTAGCTTGCTCATAATCTCGTGGTAGGACTAGTTTTGACAGAATGACAAATATAACCAGCAAGTGAGAAATGAATGTGTAACACCAGACCTGGTGTTTGAATTTATAATGATCCAGTTCATTGTGGCTTTTTCAGTAGATTTACTTCCAACTTCTTTGCAGCTGACGAAATGACTGATTATGACCTTACAACCTTTGCTATCTCCACAGTCTATTTTCCAAGAAGCAAATCAAAATCTTGAACATGAACTTACTAAACACTACTCTTCTCCTAAAGAGACTGAACCAACACCACAAATGGGAGTAACTAGACACTCTGGTCTACAAGACTCCTTCCGCTAAGCAGAGATTCAGTGGACAGCACCAGATGGACAGAGACCACTGGGAGAGACAAGATACACTAGGGAAAAAATGAACATGCAGACTTTCCTTGAAAACTTAACGACTGTAGGGATGTTTGAAAAAAATCTTCCAGCAGTACAGAGGTAGGTTAGAGGGAAGGATCTAATTATGTACTTTAATCATAAATTTTTTTTACAGTAAGATGTGGAATCAATAAAGCAGAGAGACCATGAATGAAGGTGTTTCCTATGTTGCTATTGCTATTTTCCCTATGGAAAAACAAGTCATGCAAGTCTCATGCATAGCCCCTGTCAAGAAAGGTTTTCAGATCATAGCTGAGTGTAATGTAGTCATTATTAGCCATTTATTTAGTCATTCTTCCCAGTGCGCTCCAACCTGGAAGGGAGAAGGGGACAGTAGGTAGAAATACTTACTTACCATTGGGAAAAATACTTGGCATAGCACACACAACTAATTCCTCTAATGCGTAAACATGCATTTATATAAATAAACAAGCATTTAAATCTTCTTATGGAATTGTTCCATAGGGATTTTTTTTTCAAACGAATAAGAAGCTTTTCCTTAAAGTACTCTGTTCTTATAAATGTATTAACATTTAATTTTATATTAACAATTTATGGTTATATTAACTTATCATTTAATAAATACTATTAGTATATAATAATTATATTTATGCTAATATAAAATATATGACACAAATATATGTACTCTTAAATCGTCTGGTATTATAAAACTACTTAGATTTTTATATTTATAGAATATATAACAAAACCAGTTTAACTGTTTTTCTTAGCAAAACTGAAAGTTCTCTTTCTTCATCTCCATATTTCATATTCATTTTAATTAAATTTGATGTTGACAAGATTTGTAATTCAGCATTTGATTATAATAGAATCTTATACATTTAGACTAGTAAGAAAGGAAGCATGAGTTAAAGTATCTCAATTCTGAATAGCTTCAGATAAAGTAAAATTAATTCTACATATAAAAGTACCTAAAACCGAAAGCCACCAAAATGTCATGCAGGAGAAGGGCTGAGAGTTCATGTGTTGCTACTTTCTCAGGGAATGCGGTCTTGGGAAGCAAGAGTGGAAATGAGGGTAACAAAAGAGGCAACAAAGAGGGTCACTGATTTTGTTTGCTCTCCTGGAGCCATCCTTGGAAAAGCCATTAGGAAAGCCTCCTGGGATATTCAGTCTATACACTAGAGAAAAAGGACCAGGACCGTTTTTTTTTTGTTGTTGTTGTTTTTTTAAACTGGCTTTTGTTCCCCATTGGTCAAAGAGTCGCCCTATGGGCATTAATCCCCCATATTTCTGAGTAGCATCTTTCTGGTAAGAAGCAGGATCTCATTACTGAGTCCCTTTCTTTGGGCAGAAAACAGGCCAAGCTGGAGCAGAACAAAGGAGGCTAGATGTGAGGTGCACCCAGGTGTGCTGTTAGGGGATGGCGGAGGCTGTAATGAGCCAGCGGATCCTGCAGTGACTAGAAGAAATGAGTGAGGGCAAGAGGAGCTGAAGGACGTACGGTGCTCCACGTGGCCATCACTGCAGACAGGGGAAAGAGCCTGCGTGTGCACGGCCCTGCTTTCTCATGCTCAGGTATCTGAAGGGTGCCCCGGAATTGACAAGCACCTTTACCTACTGGAGGCAGTAACTTCCTAAGTGAGAGAGGATATTTAAGCACATATGGTTTATGTCTCCATTGTTGTAAATGGGAATTTCTGATTAAATTAAATGATTTTTAAAGTTTTTAAAAGATATTAAAAAGGCATTTAAACATACATTTTAAACCATAAGGAAGAAAAACACAACCTTGGGAAGAAGAGGAACTTGTAGTTGGAGGACAGTGGGAAAGTTTGGACATAATATAATTGCAAAATGACCCCTTTTGTTTAGAATAGGGGTGGAAGAGATTCTGCATCAGTCAAGAGACAGAGATGTCAAAGTATAGATTAAATCCAACTGGTCTCCAACAGAAGAAATGGGTTTAGAAGGGGAAGGGAGTGCCTTCTATTCCATTTGGTATTTTAAACAGGCACATAAATTATTCATAACACTAATAAAGCTGGGCATAATGGTGCACCTCTATAATCCTAGTACTCTTGGGAAGCTGAGCCAGGAGGATCACAGGTTCAAGGGGAACTTCAGCAACTTAGAAAGACCCTTTTTCAAAATAAAATTAAAAAGGGCTGGGATGAAGCTCAGAGGTAGAATGCCCTCTGTTCAATCGCCATATCCACTATTCAAGAAAACAAACAAACAAAAACCCCAAACAACACCACACACACACACACACACACACACACACACACACACACACCTAGTAACAAGTAAAGAAAACATAGGTGTTCCAAACCATGCCTCAGGTACAGGCTAAATACAGTCAAAATGTTGTAGTACCAGAAGGAGTACAGTATTCGAAAGGACCAAGTCTTCCTGAAACATTTAAAAACAATTAAAGACTAAAACAAGTGGAAAAAAAATAAAAATAAAGAGCATTGATCAGTGTCAGCAAAGCAAACAGTGCATCAGAGCAGCTCATTTTTAAAATGTAGGTTTACTAGAAATTGACATCCAAAATTAACAGCCGCAGTTGCCCGAAACTACAAAAGCCCTTTAGTGGGAAATCAATGACCACTTACTACACCAAGCCCAGAGAGCACAGAATGAGATGTGAGGGCACATCTGGGCTCCAGCCTGAGGGCTGCAAAGTGCAATCCTCTACCAAAGCACTCGAGAAGCAGCATGTCCCTGAGAGAGGACGGGGACAATTATGGTCTCCTTATCTGAAAATGGAGATATTCTGGATCCAAATGATTAGAATGAATTACTGAAAGGAAAGCGAAAAAGAACGTTTAAAGGGATGATTCTAAGTATAACACATCAGCGTTCTAAACAGACCTGCTTCGAAATAAAGGCAGATCAAATGGGTGTTGGAAAAGTTGATGTCTTGTAGCACGTGTGATTTATCTAAACCAAATTTTAGTCAAACATGATCCAATTATGAATCCACATTAAAATATCAACTGTAAGAGAAAAAGAAGCTGCCAATAGATATCTGCTGGAAAAAGGTAGGACTAAAGGGAGACATTGTTCAGAAACAAATAAACCTCTTTCTCAATGAAGCATGACTTGTTTGGAAAATCCAGGTTTAAAGTCCTAAAGCCTTTTCCAAAATTATACCCAAATTTGACCTGTAAAGCTCTATACATCAACTGAAGAAGTTGTATATCTTTCTCATATAAAAGTAAATAAAAGCAAAAACCAACACGGGGTCGAGGGGGAGGCCTAAACTGAGCTTGGTGGCACATGCTTGTAATCCCAGTACCAGAGAGGCTGAGACAGTAGGGTTGCAGGTTCATGGCCAGCCTCAGCTATTTAGTGAGGCCCTCTGCAACTTAGTGGGATACTGTTTCAAACTAAGGAATAAAAAATAGGGCTGGGGGTATAGCTTGGAACTGGAATGTCCCTAGGTTCAATCCCCAGTACTGCAAAAAAAAAAAAAAAAAAAAAAAAAATATATATATATATATATATATATATATATATATATATCCCTATGCCTAACAGTGCTCACAGAGTCCTCCATGGAAGGCACAGGGTGATGATTGCAGAGTTTCCCGAGCCCCTGTGCTGGGGTAGTGCACTTGGGCACTTGTTGAAAATACAAACCCTCAGGCCCCTGTCCAGGAGAACTGCATCAGAATCTACATTTTCATCAAGACTTCCTGTGATGCATATATTCGTTGAGTTTGCAAAGTACTGTTATGGCTTTTGTTGGGGCGAGAAGGCCAGGGGGAAGGAGGCAGTACTGGGAATTAAATCTGGGGCCATCCTACCTTTGAACTATACTCCCAGCATTATTTCACATTTTATTTTGAAACAGTGTCTGACTAAATGGTGGTGGGCCTCATGAAGTTGCTTGAGCTTGCCAACAACCTACGATCTTCCTGTCTCAGTCTCTTAAGTGCTGGGATTACAAGCACCCAACACCACACCCAACTTCATAGCTTTTGAGTCACCTGGTGGTGCTTATCTGAGTTCAGATTTCCAAGAGCCTTCTCAGGAAAAATGTTTAACACCGTAACAATCAAGGAAATGTAAATCAAAACTGCACTGAAATTCCACCTAACTTTAGTTAGAATGGCAATTATCAAGAATACAAACAACAATAAATACTGGCAAGGATGTGGGGAAACGAGACCCCCTATACAGTACTGGTGAGGTAGTAATTAATACAATCAAAATGGAGATCAGTGTGGAGGTTCCTCACAATCCTAGGAATAGAAGCACCATTTAACCCAGCTATACCACTCCTTTCTATCTTTCTAAAAGAAATAAAGGGAAAATGTTATACTGATACATGTCTGTCCGCATTTATAGCAGCCCAATTCACAATTGCCCAATTATGGAACTAACCTAGGTGTCAATCAACAAATGAATGGATAAAAATGTGCTATATGGTATACACACACAATGGAATTCCACTCAGCCACAAACAAAACTACGTCATTTTCAGGAAAATGGATGGAAGTAGAGAAAATTATGCTCAGCGAGATTGGCCACCCTCAGAAAGTAAAAAGTAGTCTGTCTTCTCTCATACGCGGAGGGTTGAAGGAAATTAGAAACAAAAAGGTCTTCAGTTTAATGAGGAGACTGATCAGCTGAAACATGGAAAAAAACTGGGGGAGGGAGTGAGAAGGGGAAAAAATGAGAATTGAGGAAGGAAACAGTTGAAATAATACTGTGTCCATCCATGAGGGTCTGGAGCACCACTAATCTCACTAACATGTATGCAGGGGAAGGAAGGAAAAGCAGAGTAGGATGCAGGAAGAAATGCACCAGCCAGGCGTGGCGGGCACGCTTGTAATCCCAGCATCTGGGAGGCTGAGACAGGAGGATCGCGGTTCGAGGACAGCTTCAGCTACTTAGTGAGGCTCTTTGCAACTCAGTGAGTTTCAACTCACTGTTTCAAAATAAAGAATAAAAGTAGGATTAGGGTGTAGCTCGAAGGTAGAATGCCCCTGGGTTCCATCCCCAGTACCACACAAACAAAAAAGAAACGCACCAAGTGTTGTATACCAGTACAAGTGTACTATTTTGAATCTCATTGTGATGTATAATTATAATGTACCAATAAAAGTACTTAAAAGAAAGTTTGGCTAATACTTAGTGTTGACAGGAACATGGAGAGCCCACACTGCTGGGCGGAGCTTCAGTGGGTCACCTTGGAAAGCGCACTCTGTGTTCACCCTGTTAGCAATCCCACCCACGCTTACACACTTGTGAGAAACTGAGGCCCCATGACAAGAACACAAGGTCAAGAATGGACAAAGTGGCATTATTTGTAGTTCATAATAGTTGAAATAAATTTCAAAGTCTAAGTGGCAGAAACTAGGTGAACACCAACCTTTCCCTCTTCCTCTCCTTGAATATTGTGCAAGACTGTATTTCTCAGTTTCCCTTACACTTAGTTTGAGGCCAGATTGCTAGGTTTGGGCCAATGCTAAGAAAGTAAAAAAAAAAAAAAAAGTGTGTGTGTGTGTGTGTGTGTGTGTGTGTGTGTGTGTGTGTGTGTACATACACAGATACCCAGACATACACCCACCCCATGCAATCCTGCCTTAGGGCTCAGGATCCAGCAATGAATTCGGAAAGAGTTCTGATAGAACATGGCAAGGATATCGGGTTAAAAAAAAAAAAAAAAACCCTCAGCTCTTGAGTTGGCACTTGGAAGGGAGTTCTTCAGGAGAGCTGCCAGGCCAAAAGCATCAACCTTGAATATCGCACGGGAAAGAAATGAAGTTTGTTGTGAGTTTCAAGGATTTATATTAATAGCAGATGGTGTTATTTACCCTGACTGGAAATTAGACAAGTAGGTAACGGACAGACAATAGTCAAGGTGAGTGTATTCATAAAAGCAAGCTCTCTGGGAAAGCATATGAATTAGGACTAAATGTGCCCATGGGGATGCATCTTACACTTACAGTGATGAGCAAAATAGGTGTTGGGATAAATATACTGTAGAATAGAATCCCCGACATTAAGCTTAAAAGCATGCACAGCATATCTACATAGAAATATGGACACACGGAGAAGTACAAGGAAATATACGGAGATGATTAGCATCAGAATCAGAGGAATGGCCACTTTGGAAAAGTTTGGCAGTTTCTCAGAAAGCTAAACATAGAGCGCTAACACATGACCCAGCAATTCCCTTCTAGTTACATATGCAGGAGAACTGAAAACATCTGTTCACATAAAAATTTATATGTGAGTATTCATAGAAGTATTCATAGAAGAAGCACACACTACTCAAAATAGCCAAAAATATAAAAGCAACCCAAATGTTCATAAATTGATGAAGGAATAAACAAAATGCAGAGTATCATTGGAACAGAAAATTACTCTGCTATAAAAATAAATGAAATATTGAAATGTGCTATAACATGGATGAACTTTGCAAACACCATGCTAAGTGAAAAGAAGCCAGGCACAAAGGACCATGGTTTATGTAAAATGTCCTGAATAGGTAAATACATGAAAACAGGAAGTAGACTAGTGATTACCTAGGGCTGGGAGTTTGGTATGGTGGAAGAAAATAGGAAGTGACTGGCAGTGGTTACTAGGTTTCTTTTAGGGTTGATGTTATGGCAGATATAGAATGTCCCCTGAGGAGCTCATAAATTAATATTGAGTTGATGTAATTAAGTCATGGAGGGCGGTAATCTCATCAGTATGTAAATCCATTGTAATGGATTTACTGGGCAGTAACCTAGGCAGGTGTGGTGAGGCTGGAAAAGGTGGGACCCTGAGCTATGGCCTTAGGGACCATGCTTTTGATTTTGAATTCCCTTGCTTGCTTGCTCTCCCTTGCTTCTGTCCTCCATGATGTGAAAGCAGAATCCTTGCTCTCTCCCACTCTCTGATTCTTTCCACCATGCACAAGATCCACAGACCAAGGCCTTACATGGGATGAACCCAGAAATCTTTAAAAACTGTGAGCAAATAAATCTTCCTTCCTCTCAGCTTTGTGAGTCAGTTGTTTTAAATCATATCAGTGAGAATGTCAACTGAGACAGTTGATGGGACTCAGTCCTAAAATTGATGGTGATGAAGGTGTACAATGGTGATTATTTTTGAGTCATATACTTTAATTGCATGGAATATAGATTATATATCAGTAAATTTGTGCTTTGAAAATATCAGAGGAGTGGTTTTCTTTGGGGATAGAGAAGTTGTTGCAATTTGAGGAGTACACTAAAGGAATACAACTATATGCTTTTTTACATTTGATTGAGGGTACTGGGATGTTCATTATGTTATTCTTCCAACTTTATATATGAATGAATTGTTATAATAATTTTGTTTAAATATGCTTCCAGAGGGGGGATGGTGTCCTGATAAGGGAAGAAAACACCATCATCCTTAATGTCCAGTTCGCAACCAACACCTAAACCCTTGGTATGCTCCAGATACACCTATGATGCCAACATAAAAACATGCATATCCATATTTATAGAAGCACCATTCACAAAAACAAAATTATGAAAAAATTAGTTTCTGGTTACAGATGAATGAGTGAAGAAATTGTGGCTTATATACACACAATGGAGTTTTATTCAGCCACAAAATAAAGAACAAAATTATATCATTTGCAGGTAAATGGATGGAACTAGAAAATATCATGCTAAGTGAGATCAGCCAGATGCAGAAAATCAAGGGACAGATGTTTTCTCTTATATGTGGAAACTAAGGAGAAAATAGAAAAGAAAGGAGATTTCATGAAAAGGAAGAGAGCGATCAGTAGAAGAATGGAAAGAAATTGTGGGAGGGAAGAGGGTAAAAGGAAAAGAAGTCCATGAGAAGGAAAAAGACCAAATGATTTTGTTTGCATACGAATGTAGCTCTACCTATCTCACTAGCATATACAAGGAGGGAGGAACTGGGAACAGAATGGGGAATGGAGTGTGAGTGTGAGGGTAACATACCAAGAGATGTGTGTGTATGTATGTATACATACATACACATAACATACACATACATATACATATATATACATACCATTTTGAATTTCACAATATACTAGGTCTTCAGAAACAGAGTGTCTGGACAGGTAAGCAGACCATGAAAAATGTCCAGGTGATTTCACTGAAGAGACCAGTTAGGAAACAAAACTGCTCTTATACCATTAATCCCAAATTATATCATATTCCTTGGCAAACTCAGCATCATCATGACTCATATGCTAAGACTTGAGATAGCCCTGTATTCCAAAAACTGTAAAAGAATGAGAACATAATCTGAGGCCATAAATACCTGCTTTTAGAAAGTAACAGCTAAGACAACTGGATGATCATAGCAGCAAAGAATTTCTCCCCTTCTCATCTGGGAGGGTGTACAGTGGGGCTTCTGTGTGTCTTATCTACAGTGAACTTAAACTAAGTTCTAGTTCACTGTACTTGCTGGAATTATTGGACTTGGATAGTTTGAAGTTGCTTTTTATTTCTTTCTGTTATCTCTACCTTCTAACCAGCTGCCTCTTTAGAAATAGGCTTAACCCTACTTGGGCTTTCTTTTGACTGAAATTATCAATTCTTCAAGATTTGTAACTATTGTCTGCATATTTTTGAAACTTTCTAGTCTTTAATCGAACTGAAAGGATTTTTGCAGGTCCATGCTTTGAATTTCCACTCTTCTATGGTCCTTCAACATGTGTAAGCGCTCACTCCAACACTCTGAGCTCAGAGCCTCGGAATACTGCCCTTTTATTTTGTTTTTAAGGTGTCCTGTCTTTGTGTCAGTTGAAAAATAAATTTAACTAAAGCCAGACATGGTGGCACATGACAATAATCTCAATACTTGGAGGCTGAGGTGGGAGGATTGTAGGTTCAAGGCCAGTCTCAACAATTTAGAGAGGCCCTCAGCAACTTAGTGAGACCGTGTTTCAAAAAATAAATAATAAAACAAGAAAGGGATAGGGTGTAGTTCAAAGGTACAGTGCCCCTGGGTTCAATCCCCAGTACTCAAAATTTGGGGTTAACTAATACTTTTGTGGTTCATCTTACTTCTGAGTTATACTCCAACTCTTCTTATTTAATTATTTTGAAAATATTATTTTTAATGGGATTGAACCCAGGAGGGATCTACCACTGAAATATACTCCTAGCCCTTTTTATTTTCATTTTGAAATGGTTTCCCTAAGTTACCACTTGCTAGCCTTGAACCTTTGATACTCCTGTCTCAACCTTCCAAGGACTGGATTACAAGTGTGCCTACTACTTGACCTGGCTAACTTAAACATTTTTTTAAAGCTGTATCTTTATTGTTTCAATGTTTCTTAAATGGTTTTAAAGTCATTTACATCCTAACCTTCTTTCTTTCTGCCACAATTATTTATTTTTAATTTTAACCAACTCACTTTAAAAAAAAAAACTATTCTCATTTATTGCATATAAATCCATGAGATTACAGGTTTGGGGTATCTTTTGCATGTTTTTGACATATTAAATGAATGCTTGTCTCTTACCAATTTTTAAAAGTTTATGAATACCCGCCATATCATGTGTACCAGAACTGCCTCTTGGAGAAAACTAAAAGTTCATAAGGTCTGAATTTCATTCTGAAAAGCCTCTCTACTCTCTTGGTGTCACACTTGGAGAGCCTTTGGCCACAGGATCCTGCTACTCTTTCCTCTGACATTCTGCCTGTGAGCATGTTGCTAGCTCCAAAGCTCTACTTTCCAGTGCTGAAATAACACCACTACCTCCTCCCCAGAATCTACCAGCTCATGTCCTCACGTTATCCTTGTTGGTCAGAGTTAAGTCTGTGAGTGGAGATGCCCTTCATTGCTCCTTCCACCTTTGGAGCAGGGCTCTGCAACCTATTCTGGAGTGATCTACAGGATCTTGATGACCCGGCCACATTGCAGATCAACTGAGCCAGGGTCACTTGGAATACAACCCAGACATCAGTACTGTAAGGCTCCTGGGTAGCTCCGGTGTGCTACCTTAGAAGAACACAGAAAGCAAAGCCAATCCAGACTGTATAAAAAGCAAGCTCAATTTAGAAGATATTTGATTTCTGACATGCCTGATACTACACTGTGTATTTCTGACACTGTATCACCAAATTTTAAATAATTCTTTGGCAAGGAGCTATTAAAAATATCTAGTTGCGAAATGTGTCCCATCTGCTATTATCGTAGTAGAGAATCTGTTTCTAGACATACACTAATAAGAACTTGAAAAGTGAAGTTTCTCTTAGTCGTCATCTATATGGATTTAAGATTGGGAAAGTTAATATGCACAGTACACACACATATATACACATCCATACACATACCCACATATATGCACTCACTGTTGCTCAGCATCCAGGAAGTGCTGAAATAACTCTAAGAGGTAAGGCAAGCACTGTGAAAGTCAGCCCACAAGAGAGGCATCTGGCAGCCACATCAGCCTCAGCAGCAGTAGGACGGCTTATCTAGCTAGCACAACTTGCTACAGACTCGCATATATTCTGTGCTGTATAAGCACTAAACTCTACTTGAATATTTTCTTAATGGCTGTGAAATATTTAAATCTAGTAAAATGAGCACCAGCTTGTTTACAAAGTGCTGGCCAATGATCCTCTCCATACAAATTAATCTGCCCTAACATATGATCAGAGCTGATTTCTTGAAATGTACTTATCATTATGACATTGAGTAATATCTCAGTTTTCTTTGCAATTCCACTTACTGAAGCCTACACAGTAATTCTACTGTGCTATTGAACACTTGAGTACACAGACACACATGCTCCCAGAGGAAATGTGTTCTGAGAAATTGGGGGGGGAGAAAGGGAGAAGAAAATTGCTTTTCTTTTTACTAATAAAAAAGATAGTCTAGTACATATATTCATGTTGGAGCCAGTCAAATGCTGGCACGGTGAAAGCATCTGCAATCTTGGGGTAGGTATCAGGTCCAACAGCGCAGAGTGAGAGCATAAGGAGTGGGAATACTAAGACCAGAGGCTGATGGCTTTCACTCTCTAGACCACATGACCCTGTGACTGATGACTCATAGAACCAGACAAGCATTTCTGCATTTGGCCAAGCTGGTCTACGCAGCTAGAAACTCAGTCAATCTTAAGTCTACATATCTATCTACGTCTCTAAATTATAAATTCTGATATTTGAACATAGGTGATTCCCCAAAATATTAACTATGTTCCAAACTTACAAAAGCAACATGCTCACTTAGCTTATTAGTGCAAAGTTGGCTAAATGGACAGTGACCCTGCTCCCTCTAGCCATTCCTCTTCCTTCTGTATACCAACACCACAGGACTATGAAGTCAGACAGGTCATTCAAATACCCACTTCCTATCTGATGACTTTTGACAGGTTGAGGTCTTCCCCATCAGACTCAGTTTCTCAATTTTAATTATAGCAACAAATTAAAGCACCTTGCTCAAATGCACAGGAATCAACTCAAGATGGATCAAAGACCTGAAAGTTAGACCAGAAACTGTGACGCTATTAGAGGAGGGCCTAGGCCCAACACTCCAACATATAGGTACAGGTAGTAACTTCCTCAACAAGACCTACAAACAGCAGGAAATTAAAACAAAAATTAATAAGTGGGATGGCATCCAACTAGAAAGTTTCTGCTCATCAAAGGAAACCATCAAGAGTCTAAAGAAAAAGCTTACAGAATGGGAGATCTTTACCAGCTATCCCTCTGGTAAAGGGCTAATATCTAGAATGTACAAAACACTTAAAGATTTTACACTAGAAAAACAAATAATTCAATCAAGAAACAGGCAACTGAATTCAGTAAACATTTCAGAAAAGAGATACAAATGGCCAATAGATACATGAAAAAAAATTCAACAGCCGGGCGTGGTGGCGCACGCTTGTAATCCCAGCATTCGGGAAGCTGAGACTGGAGGATCATGGTTTGCAGACAGCCTCAGCTATTTAGTGAGGGCCTCTACAACTCAGTGAGACCTGGTTTCAAAATAAAGAATAAAAAATAGGGCAGGGGGTGTAGCTCAGAGGTTGAATGCCCCTGGGTTCCATCCCCAGACCCGCCCCCCCAAAAAAAAAATTCAACAGCATTAGCAATCAGGGAGATGCAAATCAAACCTACACTGGGATTCCATCTAACCCCAATCAGAATGGCAATCATGAAATAGTCAAATAACAACAAGTGTTGGGGAAGATGTGGAGAAATAAGAACTCTTCCACAATGCTGCTGCGAGTGCAAACTAGTTTAGCTACTATAGAGATCAGTGTGGAGATTCCTTAGAAAACTGGCAATGGATCCACCATATAACCCAACTAAACCACTCCTGGGTATCTTTTCAAAGGGGTTGAAACTACAGAGAACGACAGTAATACATTCATACCCACGTTCATAGCAGCACAATTCACAATAGCCAAACTATGGCACCAACCAAGGTATCTATCAACAGAATGGATAACAAACTTATGAGAAATATACACAATGCTATTCCACTTAGCCATAAAGAAGAACAAAATTACATTATTTGCAAGAAGATGGAAGGACCTGGAGAACATTATGTTAAGTGAGATTAGCTAACCACAGAAAGTGTAGGGTCATATGTTTTCTCTAATACGCATGAGCTAGGAGTATTTGGGTTACCAGAGGGACTCCAGATAATAAAGGAGAACCTCAGAGGAGCCAGAGAGGAAGGGTAGAGGAGGAGGAACACTGAGTTTCATTACTGGAAATACTATTATCGACTAAGTATATACATGTGACCATACCATTGTCAATCTGGGTACTTAGTATTGGGAGGGAGGGAAATGGGGAGATGCAGGGAGCATCAGGTGCTATGTGCATGTATGTAATTTTCAACATGATTTACATTATGATATAAGGATATAACGTGCAAATAAAAGCAAAAAGGCATGGTTTACAAAACTAAAAATAATTAAAGTGTAAAAACTCAACATAGAAAGTGTTAGGACACCCATGGAGCAAGTAGAACTCTCACACAGAAAGATGACTGACAGTTTCCTATAGAGTTATATATAAATATATATCCGTATCTATATATATTTGCCTGTGACTCAGCCATCCTACCCCTGGGTAGATACCCAAGGAAAGTGAAAACATAATCATGAAAGTATATACATGAATGTTCACAGGAGCATAATTAGTAATTGATGAAAATCAGAGCCAACCCAAATGTCCACCAAAAGATGACTGGATAACCAAATGGCAGTATACCCATACAGTGGGATGCTACTCATCAATGGAAAAAAGCTACAGATTTGAGAAATAATATAAAGATATTGCAAGATGTAAAAGCATGTGTGTATATATATATATATGTACATATATATATGCTTTTCCTTTTATACATATTCATGTGCATGTATACATATATACATGTACATATGTATAGGCAAGAGGTCTGATTCTATTTTTATAAAAGTCTAAATAATGCAAAACAATTAGCAGTAACTGAAAGCAAATCAGCATATACCTATGATAGGGGATGAAGGGAGACCCCTAAAGGAAGGAGTCAGACGGGGTATTTCTAAAGAGTAAGAACAAACCTTTGGTATGGTCATCTGGATTTATTCTCAAATAAATTTATTCTCAAATAAAATAAAGGTGAAGCCAAGTGATATGATAGGGGTTGGCTGGCTATTTTAGGTTGGAAATAACTATCTAAGCAGAAAGCATTGACGCTAAGACCAAAGTACCAAGATGGAGCCAGATAAGTCAAGTCCTTGGGCAAGGGCATTGGGGGGAGGGGTAAATGCAAGCACAGGGGGCCTGGCTACGTCTGGAAGGAGGGGAGGTGGGAGAAGCCAGCACGGGCCCATCATAAAAGGGCACCACAGGCCAGATACGGAGTTTAGAGTTTACTCAGATCCAATGTAAAGCCATTCTCTGGAAAATTTTATAAAATGCTCTGTATTTTTTGTGAAATTTTTTTAACTTTTTAAAGTCATAATTTTGTCATAGAATGCACAAAAAGGGCTTAACAGAGTGTCCAGCACATCTTCAAAAATGTCTGTGGTTAGTATATTTTATGAACCTTTAAGACACCAGAAATTACAAAATGTGCCATTTTTATGAATCATTGAGAAAGAAAAAAAGTGAATAATTAAAGGCATAACACGTATCTTACTACTTAAAAATTTCAGTTTACCTTATAAACCAGTTCTATGGGGCTTAATGAGTCATGGTTTTTGAATCCCATATCACTCCTTAAACATGCATAAAATGAACATACCAGCACCCCCCCAAAAAAAAAACCACACAAGTTCTTACTAAAATTTTCACCCACTCATTTTTGACTGTTCTAAGTCACTTTGGATTCAGACTCCTCAAGCTCCATGATTTAAATTCAGGCAACAGCAATGATAACAGAGTGTCCACCTGGAAGTCATATGAGAGTTTTACTATTTTTACTCATGTCCATGTAAATATGGTTTAATAACAGCATTAAAATATGCATGTGATAGCTTGCCACATTTGCTTGGGAATACTTGTGGAAATGAAATGCATTTGTGGAGTACTTGAACTTTCTCAAGAAGAAAGGCAAAATTAGTTTCCAGTAGATAACACTGGGCCTTCCTCTGACTCCTAAAACAGTGCTCCAACTCCTCACATTCAGTCTATACCAGACCCAGACCCTCTCAAGATTATACTTGGAATATTAATTACTTTCATATGTCAAATCACTGTGCAGGTATAATGTTGTAATGGGTTCCATCTGATTTAATTCTTTGTGTTCTGAATTTTCTCTGCTTCTTACCAAGGCCCTCAGTAATGATTAGAGGTCTACTCTAGCAATTCTTTTTGTTTGTACTATTTGAAAATTTTCCCTTCTTCTGCCCACTAAGGTGATCTCAATTCAATTACACCAACCTTCTCAAGGGAAAATAAGATCCGATAAGCTTCTGTTTTATACACTAAATAAGAGTCCTGGCCTGACCCTCAAACAGCTCAACCAACCAGCCTCTTCTCTAATGCTCCCATCCTGAAGACCAGGCACAGATTATCAGAACAGACAGCAAAAGCTGCTCTTCAAAGCAGAAAGTGCATACAACATGCACAGAACTCCAAATTCACACCCCAGTAGAACTCCCCAGTTTTGAGTAGTTGCTTTGTAAAGGCCAGTCTGATTTAATGGAAATTTTGAATTACAGAAGAATAGGATTCGGGAGTTAATTTTTTTTGAAGTTAGGAGGGCAGGCTCTGGAGAGAGACTTGAGGAGCTGAATTCCAACAATGGCAAACCGATCAACTTCCATCACCTGAAACGTGGGGATTCCAACAGTGCTAACTTCATGGGGTTATTCTGAGCACAATATCTGCCACACAAAGAATACAATGTAAGTGTCACATCACGATTGCTGGGTCATGGGATGCCCATCTATCTGGTTACACATTACTTTGGGGTGTGTCTGTGAGGCTGTTTCCAGAAGAGAGGTTAGTTATCACTGAGTAAACAAATTGTCTTCCCAATGTTGGCAGCCTCACCCAATCCATTGGGGGCCTGAATAAAACACAGGGTAGAGGAAGGCTGAATGCACACTCTGTTGGATTCTCTGAACTGGGACACTGAACTTCTTCACCCTGTGCACTCCTGGTTGTCAGGACTCTCACACGTTGTGATAACACCTCTGGCTTTCCTGAGTCACCAGCTTGTGGGTGGTTGGTCATGGAATTTCTCAGTCTCCATACTCATGTGAACCAATATTTTATAATAAATTTCTCGTCTCTGGAGAATCATGACTAATACAGCTACTATGACCATTACTAGTTCTATTATTCTACTAATAACTAACATTTTATGTGTCAGTATATGGAGACTAAAAGAATAGAAGATAAGATACCTGGACCATCGTGGCTACTAGTAATTGCTTATGACTGAACACATCTCCTGATTTCTCTGGCATTTCCTTTCCAGAAGCAAAATTGTGGTATAACATATATTGAAGCATTATACAAATAAGGACATAATAATTGTGGTAAAAGTAGGGTCTTCAAAACCATCATAACATTAATATCTGAGTTCCAATTACCTTGAGTTTTTATAATGAAAACATCTTATCCAAAGAAAAATCTTTCAGGTCTGTCCATAGAAGAGCCTCAGGAATGAACAAATGTCCTAATGTGCGCTTACTGAGTGCCTACTAAGGGTCTACTTTGGCACAAGCCTAACTTGTGCATTCATTACTTTTGTCAGCACGTATTTATTGATCCCTTAACAGGTGTCAGGCCCTGGATTCAGGAAACTGACAAAATAGCCCAGGTCCTTGACCTTGTGTAGAGGATACAACCCTTTTTACTCTTTT
This sequence comes from Muscardinus avellanarius, assembly GCF_963383645.1. Taxonomy (NCBI): domain Eukaryota; kingdom Metazoa; phylum Chordata; class Mammalia; order Rodentia; family Gliridae; genus Muscardinus; species Muscardinus avellanarius. The sequence goes on along the minus strand of NC_137805.1, from coordinate 8,407,733 downwards.
TTATTTTGAAATATGGTTTCTCAAAGTTACTACACATTGGCCTCAAATCTGTGATCCTCATGTTTCAGCCTCCAAAGTTCTGATAATACAGGCATGTACCATCATGCCGTGTGTGTGTGTGTGTGTGTGTGTGTGTGTGTGTGTGACACCTCCAGCCCTTTTCTACTTTTTGTTTGGAAACAAGTCTCCCCAGGTTACTGAAAGTCTCACTTCATTGCTGAGCTCTCTTCAAACCTATGATCCTCTTGTCTCAACTTCCCAAGTACTAAGGTTACAGTCATGTGCCATCACATCCAGTTTGGAATATATCTTAGCGGCAAAGAATGAAGACAATAAAAAATATAAAGAGATGTGGCTGGGCGTGGTGGTGCACACTTGTAATCCCTGCGCTTGGGAGGCGGAGACAGGAGGATTGCACAGTTTTGATGCCAGCTGTGCTGGCTTAAGAGACCCTGTTCCCAAATTTAAAAAAAATAAAAAGGTCTGGGTGTGTAGCCCGGAGGTAGAAGGGTTTCCAGGAACCCCAGTACCACCAAAGAGGAAAGAGAGAGAGAGGGAGAGGGAGAGGGAGAGGGAGAGGGAGAGGGAGAGGGAGAGGGAGAGGGAGAGGGAGAGGGGTGTAATTTCAGATAGTAAAAAAAAAAAAAAAAATGTAGAAAATAAGCCAGCGCCACAATATGAATCAGGATGATAGCAATCCACAATAACCTTAATGAAGTACCTGATAGCATTATTTTGCTTTTATTGCTTAGAAAATCTGTGCTCAGCCGGGCGTGGTGCTTGTAATCCCCGCGCTTGGGAGGCAGAGACAGGAGGATCTCGCTGGTTCAGAGCCAGCCTCGCTGGCTTAAGAGACCCTGTTTCCAAATAAAAAATATAAAATAGGTCTGGGAGTATAGCCTGGAGATAGAAGGGCTTCCAGTAACCCCAGTACCGCAGAAAAAAAAGAAAGAAAGAAAGAAAGAAAGAAAGAAAGAAAGAAAGAAAGAAAGAAAGAAAGAAGAAAGAAAGAAAGAAAGAAAAAAAGAAAAGAAAAAGAAAAGAGAATCAATGCTCAGAAAAACTAATAAATCTGGCTAATTTGTACAGCTAGTCCCAGTCCAGACAAGGGTAGAAACCAAGCCTGCCAAACCCAAACCAGAATCCAGTAACACACCAGTGCAAACTCCTCTGCGTACAGGGGTACACTCCAGATTGGCTATTGCTCTGGCACTTCTGAATCAATGAGGTCACACCAGGCAAAGGCCAGGAGTGAGCCGTGCCCAGCAGCAGGACCTTCCCTGAAGGGTTTGCTCAGTATCTGGGGCATCATCTACCTTTGTCACATGACGTTTGGTTGCCATTTCCAAAACGTTCAGCTGATTCTTTTGTGAAAAACCAAGGAAGACTGTTGCTTTACAAAGAAAAATAAGGAAAAGAAGAAATGCAAATTTGGAAAAGACACTCAAATAAATTGTATTCACTGTCCTTTTGACTTTGTGTGTGTGTGTGTGTGTGTGTGTGTGTGTGTGGTACCAGGGATGGAACCCAGGTGCACTGTATCTCTGAGCTACACCCCCAGCCCTACTTTTTAGTCTTTTTATTTTTTATTTTATTTTATTTTATTTTATTTTTTTGGTGGTATTGGGGTTCCTGGAAACACTTCTACCTTCGGGCTATACACCCAGACCTACTATATATATATATATTTATATTTATATATATATATATATAATTTTTTTTTAACTTGGAAACAGGGTCTCTTAAGCCAGTGAGGCTGGTTTTGAACCTGGGCGATCCTCCTGTCTCTGCCTCCCAAGCGCAGGGATTACAAGCGTACACCACCATGCCCGGCGTCTTTTTATTTTTGAAACAGGGTCTCACTGAGTTGCGAAGGGCCTCGCTAAGTAGCTGAGGCTGTCCACGAAATGCGGTCCTCTGGTCTCTGCCTCCGGAATGCTGGGATTACATTCAGCTCCTTTTCAGCCTTTTGATGTAGAAGAAAATTGTACCAAGATTTTATTTTCCCTAGAAGGTAAAAGCACTCAAATCTCTTCTAGAGTAGAAAGTGGAAGTATAGATTTTTCAAGAACAGAGCCACCAAAAAAATTTTTTTTCAAAAAAAGAAGACAGCCCAAGAATCCCACAAGGAGATCAAAGGCAGGAAACAGTAGGTATCTGACAAAGATTCTTCGCTTAGCCAAACTTTAGTCAGGTTCCTGTGCCTTCTGCTAGGCCCATCTGTGTACTTCCTTCTAAGATCCAGTTTTAGAAAAATATCCAAGTAAATCAGGTTAGAAAAAATAATAATAATAAAATAAACCACTTCCCTTAATATCACATCACCTGTGACATATGGTAACATTTTCATCCTCCACCATCTCCCAATATCTCCCAAGTAATTCCTGATCATCCTGGCACGTATTCAGCAAGAATCCTGCTGCATTGGTTTAGCCAGAATCTCTCTGTCTTTTAGCTTTTTTCTTAGAAATTTTCTATCTTGACTTCCCACTGTTCCTTGGCTATAAATCCCCACTCCCCCAGGCCATGTTCAGGATTGAGCCCAATCTCCTTTCCTCCCTGATAAATCCCATTTCAACAGTCCCTATACCCTTTGGGGTGGTCTTGAATAATATCTTCCTTACCATGATTTAATAAGTATTATTGAATAATGTCTTTTTAATACAATCCCTCAGCCTGGGCAAAGTAGCTCACAAGGGCTGACTCTTGGAAGAGGCCAAGAATCTGAAAAGATTCAACAACCAATCATTTCAGGAAAAGCAAATAAACCCAAACAGATGCACCCAGATGAAGGCCATTTACTGTTTAATCTCTGAATGGATGGATAAAGTTATCATAAAGTAGATACCTGATAATATTCGAAAGAAAAGTCTGGAAGCAAGATGGTCTCAAAGGGCTCAGAGACAATCATTAGTTGGATTCCAAGTCTTACACTTTCTCAGGAATGCATGGATATCCAAACTCAAATAAAACAGTAGCTGTATCACAGTTAAAACATAACAAAAGATGGAAGATAGGAATGCCAAAATATTATAAGCAAGAATATTGAACATCATTGCAATTGTACAAAAAGAGTCAAAATAACACACAGTAGCCATCAAAGTTACCTTTTAATCTGTCTTGTCCAAAAGCTGAACTGATCTAATAAACATGAAGCTGTATAGGGCACCACAATATCAAAGCACTTAAGTCACCAAGAGAAAATAGCCTTTATGAGAAAGCCCAAGAAAAAATAAATATCAGGATAAATCGAAGACTTGGACACATGCATTCCATGTTGGTCTTGGAATGGCATGTCCTCGCGAACTCATTGTAAGTTCATTTTCCTGAGCAATACTGAGGATGCAATTTTAGCACCGATTTTCTTCCCATTAAGTTAGGTCCTGAATATGCAAATGAATTTTCATTTTAACTTCAGTCTAAATCGGTATATCAACAAAATCTATTTCTTACCAAGGTTCCAAAATAGAAGCAGCAGTACAATAGCGAAATTAGGACGCGAAGATGAAAAAACTAAGATCACAAGGGAAGAGGAAGAAATAATCTATGGATAGTATCTTTGGTAACTTGTAATTCACTTCCAGGAAAGATAGATAGTTCCAAGTTCAATCAGTTCGATGTATTAGAACTGCCAAAACTGTGTAACCAAAGCAATATCACTGGGTCAGAAGTCTTTGAGGAGGCTATAATTATATAGCTCAAGTTTGCTGTTACCTACTCTAATTGATATTTAAGGAGGTGCTTGGCCATTTCTACTGCTCCTGCTTCTATTAATGGCATTCTGATACTCCTTACAGATCTTCTCTGCTTCCATTCTTTCTTTACATAGTTTTAAAGAGAGTGACTGTACTGTATCTTCTGATTCTAGGGATGTGTTTGGACCCAGGTGGGATAAAATCAAAGCAACATAATCCTCGGGCTACAGTAACTAGACTAGGAACAGGTACTGCCTATGACCCAAAAAGTCATATTGAAACTCCTAAAATTCAATTCTGGGACTTCTGTTGGAATTGTTGGGAAATGCTAGACAACATTTTTTTTTCTTTTTGCTGAATTTCAAAATTAAAGGAATCTAGGACAAGAGCCATAGGGCATCATCTTGCCAGAAAAATAGAAGACACTGCATAAGAATGGGACTCACAGACACTGAAAGGGGGACCTTTTGCGCAGAAGAATCCTGTTGAATATATGCACTCTCTTCTTCCTGTAGCATCCAGCTACAAATTTTTAGTCCATGTGGAATACATACAGTATTTCTACACAATAATACCAACTTTAGTGAAAATATCTAAAATGTAGGAATCAGGAGAAGCTAATTTTCTTTAAGCATGTCTCACAAAACTCAAATTTCCCCACATGCAGAAGCCTCTTCTACTTTATTTTAGATTCTAATTACATTGAAACACAGCCTGTTCTTTTTTTTACTGGCTGATACAAAGAAAATGTGCACTTAGAATTTTAATTTGCAGCCATGGCTTCAGTAATACAAATAAATGTAAGTATGCGGAAGTAATAGGGTATGAGATTGACTCAGTCCCTACATGTAAAGCTGAGGAGACCACTTCACACCTTCTTCACTTGACTTCAAATCTTTTCCATCATCATTTCTGTAATAATAAGGATCTTCTTCCTCAAATTCAATAGACGACTTTGCTCACTTCTTCAAAGATTTAAAAAAAAAAAAAAAGATTTTGAACAGGAACTTCAATTTCCCACCACCAACTTTCCATGAACCTAGTCCACACTCTGCTTTCCTCCTAACCTGGTAGAATAGTCTGGCTCGGGCCATTTCCTCCCTTTGCCCTGAGGATTTCTTTCTCTGTATCTTCTCAGCCACATGCGTGACCAGTTTTCTCAACTACATTTTCCATCTCCTCCTTTCAACTGAATTCTTCCCATCAGCTTTGAAACATGCTCACATCTATCAATCTTTATATAAATAAGTTACCCCCAACTCTACATTCTTGTCTACCTACACTTCCTATTCTTAAGTCTCTTCATTCAAAATGCCTAAAGGAAGCCGGGCGTGGTGGTACACGCTTGTAATCCCAGCATTGGGGAGGCTGAGACTGGAGGATCGCGGTTCGTGGACAGCCTCAGCTACTTAGTGAGGCCCTCTGCAACTTAGTGAGACCCTGTTTCAAAATAAAGAATAAAAATATAAGGCAGGGAGTGTAGCTTGGAGGTAGAATGCCCCTGGGTTCCATCCCCAGACCCGCAAAAAAAAAAAAAAATGCCTAAAGGCCTAAAGGAATTATTCTTCCATTCATTCATTCATTCTTCTTTTACTCTTTATGTCTTTCAAGGAGAAAAAAAAATATATATATATATATAATCTACACATATATCACATATATACACGATATATTATATATAACATATGTTTTTATAAACATATTCCATGCTCTATTTTTCCCATGCTCATGTACACACACACACACATATACACACACATCATAAAAGCTGCTTAATAAAGATAAACAAGCAAAATACTTTACACAGAGCCCAACACATGGTTAAGTGTCAGTATGTCACAGAATTCGTACGTATGCACTTATTTAACTTAGATTTATTGAGCAACTGCAACTGTAGTACACAATGCTATGTGTGATACTTTATCTTGAAAACATAAACTCTAGACTCTTCCAGTCCAGTGGGAAAGGCAAGGAGAACAGAAAGCACACATAATCACAAGGCCTTTTGCAAAGTGTGGACCAAAGCGAGGACACGTAAGTGGAGTCATCATAAATGGTCATTTGGTTGGGAATACACCATTCCAGGTGGTGCCATGTGGGAACCGAATGTGAATGTTCACTAAAGTATACAACAAAGAGGCTCTGAATTGAAGGGAACTGGATGGTGAGCCCCAGTGTTTTGCTAGGATATGACAAAATCCTAACCATTAGAGCCATCCAAGATAGCAAAGAAACCTCAATGTTGCTGATCCAAAACTGCTAAAAAAAAAAAAAAACCCTCTTCCTTCAGCTCTGATAGTTTGCTCTAAATTTCTTCTCTTAATTACTTAGAAACACAAAAATTATAAGAGACCTTTTCTATACATTTGCCATTCCAGGTAAGAAATTGGCACTTAAGATGCCCCTGACATGAAACACTACAGGTCTCTTGTCTACACCAGTGATGATCAGTTTCTTAAAACTCACTGACATCTCAACTCCAAGCTTAGCAGCTATTATTTTATGAGCAAAATGACTTGGAGCCTGATGAACCTGCTTCCCTATGGCCCAAAACAGACATGACCTCACCAGCTTTGGTTCCCCTTTTTGTACCAGGACTGTATGAAGCAGATGGCCAATGCTAAACATTTTTCCAACTATTCTAGGCCACCCTGATGGACGCATTTTCATAAAGGAAATCACCTGGGTTATTTCCGAAATCCCACTATAGCCTACTAATATCCATTCCTGACTTCTTCATGATCAAATGCATTTCAACAGTTAAAATTCACTAACATTTACTGTTTATCCACATGTAAATAGGACTAAGAATATTTATCCCTGTGTACTCAGAATACTTGATATAGTCTCTGAAAATAATTTTCAGTTTGGGGTTTCCTAGAAAGACTTAGATTCAAAATGATATTTTATTTTCCATATGTCAGTAACTATAAATTTAGTTGTATATTCTCTAACTTTCCCTGCTATCAGGGTATCTGTTTGTAAAGGTGATGATGGCATGAACCATATTATTTAGGACACAGAGTTCCACTAATGCCTTGAAAGAAACAGCTCACCAACTGGTCCCCAGTGCCCTACAAGAATGCAATTGCATTACATGGGTAAATGCTTTACTCCTGGGAATATTTTCTCTCTCTTTCATCACAAGGTCAGTTGTAGCCTTACTTCTGCTCTATTTTTCAACACTGGATTCATTTAACAGCAGTATTTCTAATTATCTATGACTCTAATTCAGCACTTATAGTTACATTGTCTTATTTGGAATTGACTTAACACTCTGGCTCAACACCTCTTTATCTATTTTACATGTGATGTTCTGGTCTAACCCAGTGGCTCAATTAATATATTCATAGTTGGCTAGCAAAATATAGGTGCTTTGTTTTGTCTGAAACAACTTCTGAAAGACCTCTGAAGTTTTGTAGACACATGCTAAGGGATACAACAGTTATACGTGTATCAAACCCTGTTAATGTCTACCTCTGACTTCCAACACCCAACATCTGTGTTTCTCCTGAAGGCTTTTCCAAGTCACAAAAGGTGCCCTCAAAATAAGCTGAATAGTGCTCAATGCCCATTTGCTGAAGAGATGGCTGAATAGTTTGGAACCGTCATTGTAATATGTGTTTTCTATTTTTTAGCCTAGCCTGTCAAAGGATAAAGAAGACATATGAGGCGGACCCAATTATCTTTATTCATTTTAATTCTACCAGTTAGTAACTAACTTGGAGAAAAGGGATTTTCTGTTTCACAGTGACATCCACAGCCAGTGACTGCCCTGGTCTCTCTAAAAAGAAAGTGCTCTTCAGTCTGGAGGACCATGCTCTGAATTTGAAATAAAATTAAGATCTGAAAAAAATGGGAAGCCACTGTTATCAGCCTTGCTATCAGCTTGCTCTTCCAAGCAAATAAAAACTCTAGGGACAACTTGGGAATTTTCTATCTCATTTGTTTTTCATTACTTTTTTAGTAAGGTACAGTGATATCATTATTCTTAGTCACCCTGGGTGATTCCAATATTGATTTTGAGGTTTTTCCAGCCATTCTATAGAAAGCATATCATCTATAAGGTTCTACCTCACTGCAGCAAACAGAGATGCCTTCTAAATGTTTTATATTTTCCAGATGATAATGTCATATAAACCATTAAAACATCCTTTGAATTTTTATAATCCCTACTGCCAGCAAGCTCAAGACTATAGGGTTTTCTTTTCCTATTTCTGTTTAATTCAAGTGAAACACAAGAGGAAATATTTTATAATTGCCAATTGTTGAAAAAGTTACTGAATTCAAGACAGTTCCACCAAATATCTCCAGATTTATTCCTTTTAAATAAACTTCACATCAGCACAGGAGTCTTCTTGAATAGATTTTTTTTAAATTCATCTTTTAAAAATGCCACTTGCCTTATATTAAACTTATTAAATAAAGTGCTTTTTTATTTTCAGGAGAATTTGAAGGGCACAATATATATATAAGGATAAAATGATCCCCAAACAGAGCAATCCTTCTCTCTAACCCAAAGGTGACAAATTCAGAAGACTTCAAGAGGATAACATAACAAGTAATACAGAATAAAATGTCCTGATGGTACAGTAGAGAATGACAGGGACTGTGGCAAAGTGAAGACTCTTGGACCTATCTGTGGTCGAAACAGCTGCTACTTGGTTAGATGGATGGTTGCTATGAGTTAGATGGATTCTCTAAGAGAGAATATAATCAGTGTTGCCAATTTTGCAACAATTTTGTATGTACATAGAATAGTGTGTGTGTGTGTGTGTGTAAGTGTGTGTTTATTAGGAGTTGAACCCAGTGAAATTCTGCCTTTGAGTTGTATCCCCAGCCCTTTTTAATTTTTTTTTAAATTTTGAAACAGGATCCCACCAGGTTGCTGAGAGTATCGCCAAATTGTAAATATAAAACATTTGTAAGAGTTGGTCTTTAACTTGCAATCTTCCTGTCTCTGCCTCCCAAATACTGGGATTATGGGCATGCTCCACCATGTCCAGCACATAGATTATTTTTAAAACACAGAAATTAGAAATATGAGGTCTTCTGAGAAGTTTCATAGTATGTGTGCCAAATGACAGATCTATGATGCAAAATTAGAAATTCTGCTCTAAATTGATAAATTATTAGTGCCTATAGAATTCAGTGTTGTATAGCTTTCAGTTTTAAAGGACAACATAATTATATTTCAAAAGTAAATGTTTCCAGTTCCCTGGTTCCTTGTTGTGAGTGGGTTCTAGATAGTGATTCTTTCATGCAGTGTAGACTTCGAATATGCCAAGACAGGTGCTGAATTCACCCGAGGAATTCAGGCTGAAGTACAAAAATAATGTCATAGAGGGTATCCATATATTCCCTTTAAAATATTTTTCCCGTTAGAACCTAGCCTCTTCTCTCTCAAGGAATCTTTCCACAAATATATCTAACCTGATGCCTGAAAATATCCTGAAGCTCATGCTAGGAAATCCCTTGCTTGAACCACTTTGATTCTTTTCCTTCCCAATCCTTCCTAGTTTGTTCTTGTGTTACAGTGCAACAGTTACTATGGAAATGTTGGTACCAAAGACGTGGATGGAACTGGATAAAACCTAGCTCTCAGCATAAGTGTCAATGAGCTTAAGGTGGGAGCCATCTCACCTAATAGGCATATCCATAGCAGAACGGGACAGCAGAGCAGTAGGTGTAAGTTACATCTAGTAATCAAATAATTATTCTTAATGATTTTCCAGAAGCTCTATTTGTTTATTCTATGGCTGGAAAGCTGGATCTTAGCTTATGGTTGCTTCATGGCTTTCTCTATTTTCAGTGTTCTTAGAATCTCTACATTATACCCTATATTACAATTATTTGTCTTACTCTAAAAAACAGGTAGGGGGTAATTAATCATCTTTCCCTTTACCTGTATTTCATTGATAGAGAATAGAAAACAAGTATTAATATAGAGATTTCTTCCTCTTTTTCTTTCTCTCTTTTTTCTCTCTTCTTTCTTTCATATGGATTCAATCTTTTCTCGGTACCATTTCAATTTAAAAATCATGGCACTATCCTTTGGCATTCGTACTCCAGTTCTTTAACCTAAGCAATATCGATGCATCCACAAACATGTACTATATGTTATGCATAAGTCTGGGTTCTGGGGATAAAAAGATGAAGAAACAAGATATCAGATCAGAAGAATTCCCAGCCTGGGTCAACAAAGAACTCCAATAAGAAAAGATGTACAGAATGTGATGAGTGCTTCAGATGGAAAAGCCAGGCCACGAAGGGAATATTTGGTGGGTGGGAAGGGATAGCTGGGTAGGAAGTTTTCAATGAGGAGGTGATAATCAGATAACAGGATGTTCACTTTTGGGTCAGGAATGAAGACAAGAACTGATAGGAGGCTCACATGAGATCCAAGTTGGAGATGCTAAGGGTTGTAACAATGAGGACAGAAGAGGGGATGTATGAAAACAGGGCTTGTTAACCTGATGAGATTTAGAAAATGCTTGGCTCTGAGAGGAAGAGTGGACTCTTTTGGAGTACTAAAAAGATAGTACACAGTACAGAGGTAGTAGTTATTTTAAAAACACCCATAAAGGTCAAAAATAACCCTATAATCACAGGGATTATTTCCAGGATCCCCTGTGAATACCAAAACTTAAGAGGGCTCAAGAGTCATATAACATGGCCAACTATTAGCATATAATTCATGCACACCTACTATATACCTTATCTCTGGATGATTTATAATAATACAATATAAATTCTATGTTAATAGTCATTATGCTGTATTGTTTAGGAGAAAGTAGTGAGCAAAAAATGTGTGTAAGTGTCCAGGATAAGTGTAGTTTTGTTCTTTCTGTTCTTGTGATGCTGGAGATTGAAGCTAAGGCCCAGGGACATTTACCTCTGAGCTACATGTTCAATCCCATTTAAAGTTTTACTTGGAAACAGTATCTTGCTAAGTTTCTGAGAGCCTCCCTAAATTGCTGAGGCTGTCCTTGAACCTGTTATCTTACTAAGTTGCTGAGGCTATTCTTGAATCTGTGATCCTCCTGTCTCAGTCTCTCATTTGTTTGTTAGTTTTATTCTGTGGTTAGCTGAATCTGTAGGTGTGTAACCCACAGATACAGAAGGCCAACGGGACTATTTAACTAAAGGCATGAAATTTTTTCAAATATTATTGGAAAATTTCTTTTTTGTTATTTCCATATCTCTAAAACCTAGAGAAGAAAGAACACTGACAAAAGAAATAGATGAGGAAAGTTCTGATCTGTTTCTATAAGATGTTTTTTTTTTCTTTAAACCTACCTCTGTAGTATCTTTTCTACTCTGAGAGAAGAATCTTCCTTTTTTTTTTTTTTTTTTTTTTTTGGTGGTATTGAGGTTCCTGGCAACCCTTCTACCTCCAGGCTACACTCCCTGACTTATTTAATACTTTTTTATTTGGAAACAGGGTCTCTTAAGCCAGCACAGCTGGCTTCGAACCTGTGTGATCCTCCTGTCTCCACCTCCCAAACGTGGGTATTACAAGTGTGCGCCACCACGCCGGGCAGAATCTTTCTTTTAAATAAATAAAATTCATGGGCGGGCATGGTGATGCATGCTTGTAATCCCAGCATTTGGGAGGCTGAGATAGGAGGATCCTGGTTTGAGGACAGTCTTAGCTACTACTTAGTGAGGCCCTTTACAACTCAGTGAGAACCTGTTTCAAAATAAAGAATAAAAAATAGGGCTGGAAGTGTCACTCAGAGGTAGAATGCCCCTGGGTTCCATCCCCAGTACCTGAAGTAAACAAACAAACAAACAAACAAATAAATAAATAAATAAAATTAAAACTTTCTGCTCTTCCAGTAAGGTTGCTTCCTGGGCCAGTTAAATGCAATGGAGATAAAAGATTAGGCAAAGAGGATGACTCAGTTCATAGTTAAAAACAATTAGCTTTCCCGGCGTAGTGGCACAGTTTGTAATCCCCTTGCTTGGGAGGTGGAGACAGGAGGATTATGCTGGTTCAAAGTCAGCTGCGCTGGCTTAAGAGACCCTGTTTCCAAATTAAAAATAAAATTATACATTTATATGTATATATACATATACATATACATATACATATACATATACATATATATACATGGGTCTGGGAGTGTAGCCTGGAGGTAGAAGGGTTTCCAAGAACTCTAGTACCACCAAAAACACACACACAAAAAAATTAGCTGGAAAATCAGTCTTACACAAATATCATCAGATGATCATCCTTGGAAGTAAACACTTAAAGTTCCATCCTGTAAATAGCTAAAGAGTTTCTTAAATGGTATGTCAATCTTGAATTATAATTGAAAGGTGAATCTAAAAGCAGTCACATCTATCAGAAAGCTTCTATTTGGGACCAAAAGTGTACTTGCCTTTTCCCTCCCTCTCTATCCTGGTCTTCCTCCATTATATAAATTGTTATTAAGAAAGATGGAACCACTACTATTTGCATAAACATTTCTTGATTTAGTTGAACAGTGGGATGATGGCGGAGTAAGCATATCAACCAGTGCTTTAAAGAAGGAACAAAGGAACTTGTCACCACCAATTACCTCTACAATCACCAACACTGGGTTGACACAAATGGCAATTCCATTGAAAACTGGCAGAAGAAATCCCACAACGAAACATTTTTTGAAAATGTAACTTAAGTTTCTTTCATATACAAGCCCCTCAATACTGATTTCTGGTTCTGACCATGCAGTTCATCATGACGATAAACACCAAAATGCAGCCATTGCATATGCTTTCCCCTTTTGTGAGAATCCGCATCAACAGAAATGCTGAATCTGAGGTTTGAGAGTATTGGAGAGTCAAAGTGGGTTGTGAGTCCAGTAATTTTTTAAGTTATTTAAGGTTCAGGGACTCCAAACAAAACTTCTCTTTGTATCCACTGAACTGCTGTATACCACAGTGTTTATGGAATTTGGATGAAAATGACCTAGGATTTGATGGCTTCTGTGCCCTAAGTACATGCTATTTTGCCTTGAATGGTTTACTTGATAGTCACTTATATAAAGATTAATTAATATACACAGGTGAAATACTTGGATAGGGGCCGAACACATCCTTGTTCAATGTATTTGCTATGACCACATAAGAGTAATCTATTTTTTTATAGTTTGCAATGCTGTTGGATGAAGAACTAATTATGTGTGTGGCTTCCTGACAACCTAGCTAGAAGCCAAGTTTAAATTTAAAGCAAAGGGACATATGTTGTCTCTAATATGCTCAAGCTAGGGACTATTAAGGATACCAGAAGGACTCCAGATAATGGAGGGGAAATCTCAGCAAAGCCAGAAAGGAAGGGTAGAGGGGGAAGAAGGCTGAGGTTAATTAATGGAAAAGCTACATTCAAATATGTATATACATGTGAATATAACATTGCTAACCTGGACATTCGATTTGGGGAGGGAGAGAAAAGGGGAAGCAGAGGGGGGTCACAAGTACTGTGTGAATATACCCACTGTCAACATGATCCACATTATGATGTTAGACTATAGTGCACCAATAAAAAAAATAGAATACTCGAACTCCAGAAGAGGGCAAAGCAAGGAGAACCAGCCCCACTCCCTTTCTCTTGCCACTGGGCCTCCAGGACCTGTGTGTGGATTACATGCACACAGGCCCAAGCCTAGTCCAAACTTCCCATTAACAGTTTTTCATCAGCCTTCCTTGGGCTCATAAGCCTTATAAACAGGCAATGCTAAGGTCCCAGATACTTAAGGCAAGGCCAGAAAGGGATCAAGGCTCAGAGAGGGATCAAGGACTCCAGGTCACGCCTGGGCTCTTTGACTGGTGCAGAGGAGCATTGCTGTACAGGCATGTAGAGGTTGCAGGGCCAGGTAGCAGGACTATGGACAGTGCAGTGGTCAGGGCAGAGGCCTCTCAGTAATTTAAGATTATTCTGTTTGCTCTGTTTTTAGTGCAATCAAAGAATAACTATTTTTCTTCTTCTATGTACAAATGATGAGCATTTTCTTAGATCTTCTTTACCTGAGAATAGACCTTCCTTTCACAATCCCTGACAGTATGTGAGGATCAAGCCTGAAAAGCCATGTCCTTTCTGACATTCATAAAGAAGAAAATAAGTCCTTCTTATATGGGAACTCATAATGCACCGTCCTCATGAAGCACACCACAGTAGACACTGGACTATAAACCTTACGTGGAGCACATGATAGCGAATGCACCCTAGAGGAAGGGAAAAGGGATGGCTGGCACTTAGCCCTGTTGGTCTTCAAGTCCTGGACTAATCTTGTTTCTGTGTAATTGCTTAGGGGATTCACAAACACACGCACATACACGCATACACACAATTATTGGAAATTCTCTCAGCTACCTGATATCCTTCTAGTAAACACATTTTAAGCAGTTTTTTTCATTTGCAATGCAAACTGAGTCATTGCTGATATATTTGGCAGAGTCCCCGACACAACAGATAATCAATGAATATTTGTTACATAAATGAATGACTATGAACTGAATGGGTATTCCTATGTTTGTAAAGTATGAATTTTTTTCTGATTCATTATACAATCTTACTGATGACTAAATTTTAAAATCTCAGAAAGATATTTTAAAAATAAAAACTGCATTTCTACCACCCAGAGATTGCCTTTTTATTTTCATTTAAGTTTTTTATGCCTACATGATATTTCCATTTCACAAAACACACATTAATGGTACAAAATGAAATACTGTATATTGGTTATATCAACCTTCAATTGTAGTGAAGATTATATCACTATGTAATCTTCAAAATGATCACATTTAGTACCTAAAAATAGTGTGTTATTTTGAGAAATTAAAATATTTCTAATCATCTTCAGTTTTAGTTATATATGTTGTTTTCAATTTTTATTAACAAAATACAATAACCAATCTGATGGTCTGCTTCTTTAGCAAACACTAAAATAATTATAAAATAAAATAAAAAACAAAAGAAATAGTTGCTTCAAATAATTTGAACTTCGAAAAGCTTTTGACAAATATTTTAAAATTCTTTTCCAGGAAGGTAGTGTCAACAAACTTCCCACTAGCCATGAATAAGAATGTCCTTCTCACTTCCGGGAAGATGGGGACCGAGAAAAGCGGGGCTTAAGAGCCCCGCTAACAACCAATCTCCATTACCACAAAATCAGCGCCTTTCATAGCCAGAAAACACCATCACCAGAGAAACAAAAAAATTCACCAGGCTCCAGAGAGAAAGCAGACTGAGAACAGAGCTCACAGCCACAGAGGAGATACACCGGCCACACGCCCGAGGACGCGGCAGCAGCGCCATATTGCCGGCGGCAGCGGCAAATTCACCGGACGGCTACAGCAAGCCGAGGTGAGCCACTGTGGAACAGCCAGGCGGGATTTTTCAGCGCAGGGAACATCTAAAGCTCCCAGTGGCTGAGCTCAGCACACGCTGCAAGGACTCAGAGTGGAATTCAAAACCAAGAAGAAATAAGCCAGCCTCACGGCCGAGGGCATAGCAGTGGCGCCATATTGCCACCAGCGGCAGCAGCAGCGAATTCAACGAGTCCAGTACAGCTACATCTGTGAACTCAAGAACAGTGAGTTAAATTGCGGGCCACAGAGGAGAAATCCCAGTACTGTACTTCCTGGGACTTGACCCAGTGGGGGAGTGGCGGTGGCAGAGATATCATACCATAGGAGAACGTGCAACCTGGCACCCCCCCCATAGTTTAAAGCAGCCTCTATCGACTCCCTGGGTCGGAGACTCTGTGATACAACCCAGTAAAGGAGTAGTGGAGTCTGAGATACTACAGACGCGAGATCCAGAGCACCTTAAGTGAAGTCATAGTGACCCAAGGGAAGAACCCAGAGAAGGCACAAACTTCCGAAATCATGGGAAAGAGGAATAACACTGGAGCAATGAATGCCCACAACCCCACAACATCAGAACCCGATAAAACAGAAAACCAGAGATGTCTATAAGATCAAATCAGGAAAATAACTGTAGAAATAATAGAGGTGCTTCGAAAAGAACTCAGAGAGAGCCAAAAAGAGATAAAGGATGCAATTAATAAAGTAAAGGCCTCAATTCAAAGCACAAACAACCGATTAGACCACATGGAGAACAGAATCTCGATCTTAGAAGATGATCATTCCAAAAATGAACGCATAGTTTCTAATCTAGAAAAAAATATCCGACAGCAGGAATCTGACATTGAAGAAATATGGGCCCATTTTAAGAGAGCTAACCTAAGAATAATTAGAATAGAGGAGGGAAAAGAAAGTGATACCAAAGGGATTAACAATCTCTTCAAGGAAGTAATAGCAGAAAATTTTCCAAACATAGAGCAAGAGGTTGATACACAGATGCAGGAAACTTACAGAACTCCCTTTAGACAGGATCGAAGAAGAGGATCCCAACGCCACATAATTGTCAAAATGACCAATGTGGAAGCCAAGCAGAGAATCTTAAAGGCAACAAAAACAAAGGGCCAAGTGACATTCAGAGGCAAACAAATTAGAATCACTCCAGACTTCCCAAACCAAGTCATGAGAGCCAGAAGGGCTTGGAGTAACATATTCCAAACTCTGAAAGAAAACAACTTCCAGCCAAAAATTTTCTACCCAGCAAAACTTTCTATCAAATTAGATGGAAAAATAAGAAGCTTCCATGACAAACAGAAACTGAAGGAATTTATGTCTTCAAAACCAGCGCTAGAGAAAATACTCAAAGAGATTAACTACAAAGAAGAATTAGGTAACACACACCAGAACCAGAGAAACAAGATTTTCCATCCAACAGACAACTAAGATTGGTTATCTGTGGAGATTCATTATTTATGTTGGTCTTTTACCTATCTCTAAATTGTATTGTTTGCCTTTATTGTTGTTAATTTTTAGGATTTCTAGTTGGAATATTAATATACCTTCAGATATAGCATTTGGAAATATTTTATTCAATTCTATTAGTAACTTTTAACTCTGTTTACATTGTCTTTGGATATACAATATTTTTTTTATTTTTTAGGGAGTTTGTATACTCTTCTGTTGCCTGTGCCATTGAAATCATATCCAAGAAATCACTGCCAATTTCAATGTTGTGAGGTTTTATGACCCAGATTTTCTTCTAAAAGTTTGTAGTCTTAAGATTTATATTTAGGTCTTTTATCTATTTTGAGTTAATACTTGTATATGGGATTAGGTAAGGGTCCAATTTTATTCTTTTCCATGTAATTATTATTTTTCAACAATATTTAGTTAAAAGATTATTATTTCCACCACCAAATGTTCGTGGAAACCTTGTCAAAAATAACTTGGTAATATAGGGAAGAATTTAGCTCTAGGCTTTTATTTAACTCCAATGGTTTATATATCTGCCTTTAGAACAGTACTACACTGTTTAAATTATTGTAGCTTTATATGGTTTGAAATCAGAGAATATATATCTTCTAGCTTTGTTCTTTTTCAAGATCGTTTTGGGTATCTAGAATCTATATTCCATATTAGGATAGATTTCTTTCTGAAAAATAAATATATAAATATATGATAGTTTCACCTAAAAAAATAGAAAAAAAATATTCTCTGGTAAGAAAGAAAGCAAAAAGAAATATTGAAATGTTATCTTTAAGTCATCAAAAGCTTGGTATCAGACAAATGAAACTGTTATGTGAGATTATCATTTTTAATTTTGGATAAATTGCTATAATACTAGATGTCAACCACTAAGCCAAGCATGGGAAGGAGGGATGGGGAGGGAATGGGGTGAGGATCGGGTGGGGGCTGACTGGGCGATGTGTGCATGTATGTCTACAAAAGTTTGTATCCCACTATGATGTATGAATACAGTGCACCAATAAAAAAATAAATTAAAAAAAGAAAAAAAAGAATGTCCTTCTCACTGCATCCTTATCAGTACTGAATATTTTAACACTTTTTAAAATTCATTAATATATGAAATATACACCCTTATAATGGGAGGCTGGGACAGAAGGATTACAGGTTCACAGCCAGCCTCAGCTACTTAGTGAGGTCTTCAGCAACCTAGTGAGACCCTGTTTCAAAATAAAGAATGAAAAATAGGGCTGGGGGTGTAGCTTGGAGGTAGACTCCCCCTAGGTTCAATCCCCAGTACCACAAATATGTATTTATTTTAATTTGCATTTCTATAATAAATGGTAAAAATCAAACATGTATGTTGTTACTTTCCTTTCTTTTGAGTTATTCAGTTGTTTGTTGTTCCCCTAAAAACAGTTTCTTCAAGCTTTGTTTTCTACTTTTCATATACACTTTTTAATTTATTTGGAAAATCTTGGAAGCAGAGGTTCTCAGTTTTTCTGTACACATAGCCAATTTCCTCGAATTTTTTGTAAAATACTTCTGTTTTATAATACATTCCGTCATGGTTCTGTTTCTGAAGACTACCTGAGCCTGTTTCTAGACTATTCTACCCCACTTAATCTGTTTATGGATTCTTACATCAGTATTACACTGCTATAATGACTGCAGTTTGATTACCAGATTTATTGATTTATTTTTGTTTTTACAAGGGAAACCCATCACTGCCTCATCTTCTACCTATGTCCAGAATCCATCGGCCCACTCATCTTTTTTTTTTTTTTTTTTTGGTGGTACTGGGGTTCCTGGAAGCCCTTCTACCTCCAGGCTACACTCCCAGACCTATTTTTACATTTTTATTTGGAAACAGGGTCTCCTAAGCCAGCGCGCATGGCTGGCTTTGAACCTGCACGATCCTCCTGTCTCTGCCTCCCAAGCGCAGGGATTACAAGCTTGTGCCACCACGCCCAGCTAGCCCACTCATCTTTAACTTTCACCACCACCCACATGTGCTCACAGTCTTCTGGTGCCCACCGCCCATCTCCTGACTCCATGTACGAATCTTTACTACTCGCCACCTCTTGTACCATCCCCACCAATTTTTTGCATTTTTTTCTATTTTTATATAGATATTCTTCCACATGCACCTAAGAATCATTTTTTCAAGTTCTCCCAAATCCCAGTGCAATGAAACTATATAATTGATCTGGGAAAAAAATAACCATTTCACAATATCCACCTTTCTACCCCAGAAAAAAACGTGAAGTTTTCATTGTTTTGCAGTTTTTTTGCATCTTGAATAAAACTGTACTGCTTTCTGCATAGATTCTTATATATTTCTTATTCTGAAGTGTTTGAAATATATTTTCTATTTTACCTAGATCATTTGTATTTTTGTGAATTAATAAACAAGCATTTTCCATTTTGATTTCTGGTTGGTAAATTCTAGTATTTTGGGTAGTCATTGACTTTTAATGGTGTGTTTTACAACCAGCTATCTTACTTCAATCTCTCATTAGGTGTTTTAGATTTTAGATGATTTAATTGTGTAGCAACAGTTGAATTTTTGTTTAAAAATCAATAATGATTTTTTAAAAATCATAACAGTATTTTAAAAAATCAAGCACTCTGATTTTTTATTACTTACATGAGAAACATTACTTAAGCATATGGATTAAATGATATCTCATTATTTTTAAAAATCAACTCTTATGGAAATAAAAAAGCATGAAATTGAAGCCACTTAAGAAATCCAAAACTTTTGCTCACATATTAGAATGAATTCATTGCTCTGGAGCAGTCTTGTCATTTAAAACTACCAAAAGGGATCTCAAAAAGAGACATCAAGCCAGGCGTGGTGGCACACACTTGTAATCCCCAAGCTTGGGAGGCAGAGACAGGAGGATCACGCAGGTTCAGGCCAGCCGCACTGGCTTAAGAGACCCTGTTTCCAAATAAGGAAAACTAGCAAAAAACAAAAGAGAGAGAGAGAGAGAGAGGGAGAGAGAGAGCAAGTTGCTTCTCCCTTGGCTTAAAAAGGACAAAATAAACAATAAAACAATTAAATTTTTTGACATAAGTATACCAGGAATGTGTTTTCATATTTTAACATCATAGACAGGATGATTGTGTGTGTGTGTGGTGTGGAGATTGATCTCAGGGGCATTTTACCTTCAGCTCCACCCCCAACCCAATTTTTTATTCTTTATTTTGAAACAGGGTCTCAATAAGCTGTGGAGAGCTTCACTAAGTAGCTGAGGCTGGCAATGAATCCAGATCCTTCTGTCTCAGCCTCCCAAGGATCAGGATTATAGTCATGTGCCACCACACCTAGCTAGCCAAGATAATTTTCAAAACAGAACAGAGCTCACCTAGATATATTTAGAGATTGTATCTTCTAAACATGAGCAGATTTTCCCTGTAAAAGTTTCGTATTTTGAAAGACTAGGATAATAGTAACTACTAATTGTTGGTTTATTAAGACTTTGCTGTATTCCTAGTAAATGTAGAGTTCTGTGTTATTGGAAAAAAATAGTTATAGTGATAGTTATAAATAAGAATTGAAGCAAATTTGAAGCATAAAATCACAATCAACAATTATTTTATTATTATGTGCAATATTATTACTTATTATTATAAACTTTTAGTTCACCATTGACTTTTAATCTAGCATGGCAAATATACAATATATATTTGCATATTTGTTGACTGATGTATTTTTACAAAAACTTTGGTTGCCAGAAAATATTTTGACTCAATTCCTAACTGCTAACCAAAAATCAATTCTTACAAAATGTATTTGTTAAAGCCAAAAATACTCCCTTTTTTGAAGTCAGAATAAGGTTCTAATTTGCTCTTTTTATACTAGGAAAAAAACACTTCATAAAAATTAAGATCTTTAAATTGGCACAGAAAAATGGCATAAGCATAAATGGTGCTGGGGAAACTGGCTATCCACTTCTTAAAAAAAAAAAAGAAACTAAATCCTTACCTTTCACTCAGCACAGTAATCAACTCAAGATGGATCAAAGACCTGGAAATTAGACCAAAGTCTATGAAGCTTTTAGAGAAGGGCACAGGTTCACCACCTTAACATATAAGCACAGGTAGAAACTTCCTCAACAAGACCCCCAAAGCTCAGGAAATTAAAACGAGGATTAGTAAGAAGGATAGCAAAACTAAAAAGTTTCTGCTCATCAAAGGAAATCATTAAGAGTCAGAATGGGAATAAATTTTTGCCAGCTATCCTTCTGACAGAGGTCTTATATCTAGAATATACAAAGAACTTAAAAACTTTCCTTAGAAAAACAAATAACTCAATCAAGAAATGAGCAACTGAATTGAAAAGACATTTCACAAAAACAGAGATACAAATGGTCAATAGATATATAAAAAAGGTTACATATCATTAGCAACCAGGGAGATGCAAAGCAAAACTACAGTGAAATTCTATCCAACTCCAATCAAAATGGCAATCATACAGACGTCAAATAACAATAAATGTTGGTGAGGTTGTGGGGAAATAGGCACTCTTCTACTCTCTTGGTGGGAGTGCAAACTAGTCCAGTCACTATGGAGATCGGTGTGGAGAGTCCTTAGAAAACTGGGAATGGGTCCACCATAGGATCTGGCCATACCACTACTGGGTATCTTTCCAAAGGGGTTGAAACCAGAGAACTACAGTAATATATGCATACCCATATGCATAGCAGCACAATTGACAACAGCTAAACTATGGAACCAACCTAGGTATCAATCAACAGATGAATGAATTACAAAATTATGGGAAATACACACAATGGAATTCTACTCAGAAATAAAGAAAAATAAAATTACATCATTTGCAATAAAATGGAAGATCCTTGAGAACATTATGTTAAATGAGATTAGCCAGTCACAGAGAATGAAGGATAGTATGTTTTCTTTAATATGTGCAGGATAGAGAGGAACAAGAGAGACCCCATATGATGAGGAGAAACATCACGGGAGCCAGGAAGGAGCTATAAGGGTAGGGGTTGAGGAAGACTTCGGTTCATTAATAGAAATACTACCATAGACTATGTGTATACATGTAAATATATACCAATGTCAATTTGGGTACTCTGTATTGGGAGAGAGAAAATTTAGGGGGGGCACCAAGAGCTTGTACATTTGTGTTATTGTCAACATGATTTACATCATGATATGAGGCTATAATGCACAAATAAGAGCACAAAAAAAGAAACCAGAAGAAAAATGGTATGAGCAAAGTATTCATTCCATCATCCATCAAACACTGTTGAGCATTTTCCACATTCAGGATACACATACAAAAAGAAAACCATCACAGAGTTGACAGACATTAGTCAAACAAATAAATAGAAAATTACAATAGGAGGTAAGTACTGTTAAAGAAAAGGAAAGGTGTTATGAGAGATATGGGTTGGTGAGGAAGAAAGGTCAAGGAATCCCAAAGGTTAAGTACAAGTTGGACTGTCAAAATACACAAGAAAGAGCTTTGGATGGTCAAGCAATAGACAGCAGATCAGCATGGCAGCAGTAAGAAGTTATGCTCAAGTCTGGCCAAGTTGTTAGGACTCTCAGAGTCTCTGGAAACTATCCCAGGTGACATTTTGAAGGGAACTAAAATTGGGAGAAAGAAAATTGGGAGGGGGCACCAAGAGCTTATGCATGTATGTCATTGTCAACATGATTTACATCATGATATGAGGCTCTAATGCACAAATAAAAGCATCTGCTATAAATGGCGGATTGGTGGAATGAACCAAGAGCCAGAGGTCATGTAGGAAGTTATACCAGTGATCCAGGTGAGCTGTGATAATTCGAAGTTTGGTAGTGGGTTGGAGGAGATGGAAATAATAATCTATCAAGATATGTTTAGAGATATAGGTGGAAGCTAAAATTTACAAAATGGTATGATGGCATTGGGTATACACGGTAAATGGAGATGTCAAAGATGATCATAGGGTTTCTAGCAAAAGAAACTCCATGGACAGTGGTACTAGTTACTAAAATAGAACAGGCTAGATAGTTGGGAGCATGTCTTTACTGCTACTGTTTTTGTGGTTGGTTGGTTGGTTTTGCGTTGTGTTGGTAGGGTAGCAAAAAGAGGCAAAGATAATATCAACAAATAAACTGGAGACAGTTCATGTTCGAGATGCCTGTAGATGGCCCAGGTCCTGCATTGTCTTGGTTTTCACGTAAGTAACCTGTATGAGTAAAGTAGTAGAAACACTGCTCTTTCCTACCATAGTTAGAAAATAAAGCCTCATATAGGTTAGTTGGATTAAATAAATTTACACTACCTTTACCTTCTGCTCTTGGGTTGACATATTAATGTTGCCATTATTATAATGGATGTTGGTGAACTGGGCTGAAGAGTACCTCCCCCAGATTTATGCCCACACATGACCTTAATATGTGACCTTATTTGGAAATCATGTCTTAGCAGATGTGATCAAGTTAAGATGTGGTCATACTAATTAGGGCTGGTCCTAAATACAATATAAGTGGTATCTTTAGGTGGCGAGGGAAATTTGGGCACAAGGACTGATACAGACAGAAGATGCCAGGTGAAAATGGAGGACATCTGGAGTTACATTGTCATGGCCAAGGAAAACCTCAAGCTACCAAAGTCTAAAAACAGCAAGCAAGGAAGGATGCTCTCCTAGAGGATTCAGGGGAAGCACAGCCCTGCCAACTTCTTGATTTTGGACTTCGACCTTCCAAATTGTCAGAAAATAAGTTTCTGTTATATAAGCCACCAAGTTTTGGGTAATTTCTTATGGCAACCCTTGGAAACTAAAAGAGTTGGGAACATTTAAATGAACCCACAAGTTTGAGCCTGGCTTGTAGAATAAGGGACACATAGTATGGGTTCAAATAAAAGTTCTCTGAATAGTCACCACCATTCCCTTGTGGTTTTTGAGTAATCCCCGAAAAGACACATTTAGGTATGTCTTACTCTTCCTAAGCCTGTTTTACAGTTAAGAAACTGAGTCTTGAGAAAGTTACATAGTGTGCCCACTATTGAAAAACTATACGTGGAAGGGCCAGAGTTCAAATGCAGTTCTATCTCAAAACCAAGATGACCCCACAGCCTGTCGCACCTGCCTCTCATAACCACAGCATCTCAGCACTCCCTGAGGGTGTCAAGGAGAAGCGCTGCCAAATGTCTGCAATTAAAACTCACACTTTCTACTGAAATAACAAGTTGCAGGGACCTGATGTAATGAGTCTCTGCCCCTTCACAGAGGAGTACAAAGTTTTTAATCTAAGGCCACTGTCATCAGTGAACTCCCATTCACTTCTATGGCTTCAGTTAGCAGCATTCCTGCTTTGCACATACACATTCCAAATCAAGGTATTATCATCAGCTTGGACATTTATGGCTTTAATTTACTTAAATGCACTTTCCTCAGGCAGGCCCCATTTCATTTCGATGACACTGACTCATTCTTGCCACCTAAGGAGACCATAAAAATAAATAATAGCGTAAGTGCTGAGGAAACTATCTCTAAACTTGATATTCACAGACAGATGCCCACCCTTTATATTACAAAGCTAAAAAATGCACGCTCTAAATTTACCTTTCCTCCCTAACTCAGCGGGTCATGCTGCTGAATATAACAGGTATATAAATGTAAGTCAGCACAGCTCTTATAGAAAGCAGATTTCATAGAATTCTAGTGTAGGAGAGACTTTACAGAAAGTGGCTCATCCATCTGGACTCAGGTAAGAGAATACTTCTAGACACCAGCAAATCCTAGAAGAATGTGCTAAGAGATTTTGTGAGTTACCCAGGATGCTTGGCTGTTTCTTAGAACAGCCCTACGGAGTACCAGGTTTCCTATCTCCCACATAGTACATTCAGTCTTCCCAGAGGGTCATCAACAATTAGGGATGACACTTTCCTCTGGCTCTGTGCCAAGTTCTTTTCTTTTTTTCCTCATTACTTTAGCCGGACAAAGACCAACACAAACAACCTTAATGTTTAAAATTCCCTTACTTGGAATGTAATGTTAGTGAATTCACACCCACACACACACACACACACACACACACACACACACACACACACACAGAGTTTCAAGGGACATCGTGCTTCTCCAAACTGGACACTGATGATCCCTAGACTTTCCAAGTTCACCCTCCAGGAAGCTGACATTGCACACAATTTTGACAAGAGTTTGGAACTGAGATACTCTTCCACGCTCTTCCCACACTGGTACCCACAGCAGAAGTTCTCTTTCTCTCTGTTTCTCTCCATTACAACCCACCACGAGCACAGACACACCGAGGCAAATAACAAAGGAAAACACAGTCCATAAAGGCTCAGCTCTTGCATCTTGCAGTACACACCTGCCAAAGGACAAAAACCATATGGGAATTCTGCCCTGGCAATCTATCTAACGCTCCCCCAGAGAAACAGGCACCTTGGCATTGCCGGGGCGGTGCGCCGCTGTGGCTGTATACACAAAGAACTGGTGGCAGTGCTGGGCTTGCTAGCCATGCGGGGTACCAGCGCGGTCCCAGGGCTGGCATTCCCGGGTCCTCCCCCACGCCCTCCCGCCTGGCAGAAAGGAACTATCCTTTATTTGACCGGTAGAGAGCTCAGGCTGGATGGGAGCACTGGGGTTGGGGGTGGGCGGTCCCTGGATCCCATCCCTTCCCGTTCGACAGCAGGTCCCCTAGCCTTTGGCACCTCCTAGAAGATGTACAATCCTGCTGTCACCGAGGTCCTTCTCATCCTCTCCGGGCAAAGCATGATGTCCCGGGTACCAGCCGTGCGCATCCCCGCAAACGCCCCTCCACGCGCGGATACCCACCCAGGCAGCCCTGCCAGGCGCGCCTGCCTACCTGGAGGCTAGCTGTCAGTGAAGCGGCGGTGCCTCATCCCCTTCTCCTCCGCTCCTACATCGCTCCGAGCGCCATGTTCCTGGTCTCCCCGAGCGCACGCTGGGGAACTACTACGCCTGGGTAGGGGCAAAGGGGGCGGGGGCTATGGGGAGGAGGTGGGGGGCAGAGCAAGCTTTCTACTCTCCACCCAAAACCTCCCCCAGCTTCTGAGCATGCCCAGCTGCCTGGCTTCGCCCCTAGGAGGACTGTCCATGAGCGCACGCAGCTGCTCCGGGTTTTCCAGGCAGCCAGATGGAGGCTGGCTGGAGCTGCTGCGGGGGGTGTGCGGGGAGGAGGCAGAGTGCGGCGGGAGTGTCTACACTCCCGAGCTGGAGAGAGCAGCCAATCCAATCACACTTTTCTTCTGGCCTCCTCGCTGGGGCAGCGCCTGCACGCCCAGTCCCCACACACTCTGGATTTGCCGAAATTTTGTGCAGGACTGTTGCAGGGTTGAGCTTCGCTTAAGAGGCTAGCAGCGATGGGCAGGAGGAAGCGCTGAGAGGCAGATCCCTAAGCCAGCCTCTTTGCTAACACCTGGACCACCGTGCTTGTCAAACTTTAATTAGCCTGTGAATTAAAATGAAGATTCGGATTCAATTGGCTGGGGCTGGGAATTCTGCAAGCCAGTTTCCCAGATGACGTTGAGGCCATGCTCCTGGCCTTCCCATCACTCAAAGAAACCCTACCCTTAACCTCGGAGTGGTCTCCTCCTTTAATCAGCCTTCCCAGCGTCCCAGCGGCAGGCTCTGGTGTCCACAGAGACCCCTCCGCAACTCAAAGAAGGTGTCCTTGGCATGGATGCGCCTTTCTGGTAGGAAGTTCAGCAGGATCAGGCTCTGAGCACCCACCACCCACTGGCCACCTCAGATTTAGAACTTGGTGCCAAGAGGAGCCTGGGTCCCAGACCACCAGCTCTCGCTCACTTTGGTCATTGGCTGGCAAATTCTGCTACTTGACCTTTTCCATCAAGTCAGCCGGCTGCAATGCCTGCCTTCTGCCTTTCCAGGGCAGGGACAAAACTCAGAGTAAGCATCGAAGTGCCAATTTATTGCACACGTGATAAGTGTAGACGAGGATTTGGAGACTAAGAAATGGCAGGTGTTTTGCTGATTCCTGTGTGGGTTAAAGCTTTGCAACAATATTTTGTGGTTCAACTGTAAGACCCATGTTGCCCACTCTCCTCCCGCACCCCTGAAGGCTCCAGCATTATCAAGAATATTCACTGTCCACACTATCGTGAGAGTCGCAAAACCAGCCATGAAGTTTCAGCCTTGGGAATGGAGAAGTCACACCCTTGTCCATCCTCAGCTACCCCAAAAGTACCCCCATCCGCTAGTACATATGGTGTCTGATCCTGTAACTGAATGGCAGATTACAAATTAAGGGTTTTTATCTTAGTGTCTTATTATATTTATTTACTTAAAGCAATATTCTGGCTAATGGTACGATATTATTTCCTCTTTGTTTTCCATTCACTAAGTACTTTCATTGCAATAGCTGCCACATCAAAACAGGAACCATAGGATAAGTGAATTCTTCCTTCTTCAGTGTTCCTGTGTAAAGAGGAAATATATCTGGATATACTTTCATCTCTTTATTCTCAAAGTTGTTCACACAGCCTCAACTTCCCAACCCCATCGCCCCTTTCATTTTATTTTCATAAATATTTTCTATTTTGACTTTCTTTATGTGTGCTCACACAGATGCAAAACCAGAAAATATTTTTATTGAGATGTGGCTTAAGCCGGCTGTGGTGGTGCAAGCCTGTAATCCCCATACTTGGAAGGCTGAGACAGAAGGATCACAAGTTTGATGCCAGACCCTGGCTAAGTTTATAAATAAATAAATAAATAAATAAATAAATAAATAAATAAATAAATAAGGAAGGACAAGGGTGTAGCTCAGAGGTAGACCACCTTGAGTTCAATTTCTGGTAAATAAATAAATAAATATTGTATTTGTTATTGGTTGGCATTACCAATTAAATTTTTTGTTTGAAATGATGATGTTTAAGCAATTAAAATAGCTTGTTATATATAAAGTTTATGTTTGTGCTATTGTTTTTACTGATTATATATAAGGAGAAACCATGGTCTGATGCTTCAGATTCATTTTGGAAACATACAAGATTAAAAAAATATATAGATGAATAATAATAATACTTTTTCTCTAAAACTGTATTGCATGAAGTCCTAAGGGGTTTCTTTGCCTGTTATGTCATTTCTTGAGAGTTTAGAAGGCAGAATATGGATTAACGACCAATACCTGTGGATGAAGATACTGGAAGCAGGATTCAATAGAGGTAGGTGCTGAGCAAATAAATAACCTGGGCTAGCCGTCCAGGGAGCTCAGGAGCAAAAGTGGCACTTCAGAATTGCCCTAAGTTTGTCTGAGATGGCCAGTCCTTTGTATCTCCACATCAGTCACTGAGCGTGGGCTGCTCCTGGAGCAGGCTTGTATTTGAGACAGGAGCTCCTGCAGCTGGGGCAATCCCCAAAGGGGAAGAGAGCTAAAAGCCTCTGTCAACAGTGGTCTCTGCAGCTAAGGTAATGAGCCCTTCCCTTAGGGGAGATCTGGGCAAAATATTATTTTGTCCACTGTGCTAATACATTTATTGAATAGGACACTTTTGAATACACAAAGCAATACTAACTGGTTTGTCAGAGGGATTAACAACTATTCATTTTTACAAATTTTTGTGGTGCTGGAGATCGAGCCCATTTCCAGCTCTATTTTATTTTTTATTTTCCTGTACTTGGGAGACTGAGACATAAGGATCACAGGTGCAAGGTCAGTGTTTGGTAACTTTTATTTTTTATTTTCTTGTACTTGGGAGACGATAACTTATCAAGACCCTGCTTTTAAATTAAAAACCTATTTTTAAATAAATAATAAATTTTATTTTTGTGCAGATTTCAAAGTTGAAAAATAATCTACAATTAACAATTGAAAATATATGATCTATTAAAGTATATATATATATATATATATATATGTATATACATGTGAAGTATTTAATTATGATTTATTGAGATAGCATATGTCCAGCCTTTATCATTTAGGACATGGTTTTTTCTCTGCCATCAAAATCTATACTTGTAATTTGTAATTTGAGGGGAGAAATAATTGTTAGCGACTAGAAGAGTATTTTTCAATAAAATAGAGCAACTCACTAGTCACTATTTTATGAGAAACTATTTCAATCAACATCAAAAGCTGTGACAAGATATACCTCAGAGGTAGAGAGCTTAATAGATAATAGATTGGTAGGAGAGATATTTAAGATAACACACTGGATTTAAAGTCTAGACTGATCCAGCTAATTTTCTTAACCACGCTTCATGCTATTCACAGGGAATAGCGAGGATCCCTGAAAGATGAATTATAGTCACAATGGAACCAACATAGACTCTAAAAAGGAACAAGACATTTGCTTAGGTAAGGGAGGTAGAGAAGGTGGGAATGAATGCCTCAAGAAACATCAATAACAACATAGGAAGAATGTACATCTGGAGAAGACCAACTTCCATGAAATAGAAGAAATTTTTAGGCAAACACTTTTCCACAGTTTCAAAGAAATTAAAAATGACATCATCTAAAAAAATTTTTATCACCATACATGTATACACACACACAATTCAAAAAAGGGATAAGACCAAAATGAATGACAAACTGGCAATGTTGAGGAAAAAATATGGAAGTCATTAAGTCACTAAAAAGATGGGAGAATAGAAAACAGAGATTAAACATAACTAAAAACACAGTGATATATGGAGAGGTAGGAGCTACTAATGATTAAAGTGTAAAACCAACTATAAGAAAAGTATAAGACAAAGGAGACCCAACACATGTACAATAGACCCAACACATGTACCAGTAGATTTCTGGAGATGGCTTGAACCAGCTCACAGAGTTAACTCCATTTTCAACAAACAACATCTCACTGGTAGCTTGAAATCAAGCATTGTGGATATATTTATATACATCCACGAATTGGCATATGTTATAAACCAGGAAGTTTGGTTTGTTTTCAGAGAACTGATTTTTGCACATTTACCAGAGAGCTACTTTTTACAATCTTAGTTTTTTTTTAAATAATAAAACAGAAGAGAAAAAAAGTAATCAAAGATACAACAGAAGTCTAGAAATTAATACACTGGAACATAGTATTAAGTCTGCAGAATAAAAAAGAATCTATCTAGTCATAGAAATGAGTACTGGTGGTAAAAATATGGGGAAAGAAGAGGATAATAACATGGAGGAGACCAGGAAAAAGAATGGGGAGGAAGACTACACAAAAAGGATCAATGTAAATTATTTAATGCCAAAGTATATTCTGGTGAAGTTATAGAGTTTCAGAGACAAATAGTGCTGGGTATATTTAGAGAGGAAAGTCAACTTATAAGAAAAAGAATAGTGAATTATATTTGAATTTCTTCACAGCATCAAAACATGGCCAAGAGAAAGAAAGGGTGGCCCTAAAATGAATGCTGTTGACCTCCTAGCCACACCCCTTGCCCTATTTTTATTCTTTATTTTTGAAACAGGGTCTCACTAAGTTGCCAAGGGCCTCACTAAGTAGCTGAGGCTGTCTGCGAACCATGAGCCTCTGATTTCAGCCTCCTGAATGCTGGGATTACAAGCGTGCACCATCACACCCGGCATGAATATATGTACTTTAAAAAATAAATCATTAATATACTCAAATATCTTGCTGGGCATGGTGGTGCACACTTGTAATCTCCGTGCTTGGGAGGTGGAGAAAGGAGGATAGAGCAGGTTCAAAGCCAGCCATGCTGGTTTAAGAGACCTTGTTTCCAAATAAAAAGTATAAAATAGGTCTGGGAGTATAGCCTGGAAGTAGAAGGATTTCCAGGAACCCCAGTACCACCAAATATATATATACACACTCAAATATCCTAAAATAGTATTTCTTTTTCTGATATATTAAAACATTACAAAATAAAAGATGAGATAAAAATAAGTAATAAAATAATTCTTTTTTAATTTTTTATTGGTGCATTATATTCATACATCATATTGGGGTAAAAAACTAAAAAACTTGTGTGTACATACATGTACACATCACTGATTTAACCCCTACCCAATTCCCACCCCATTCCCTCCCCGTCCCTCCTTCCCTTGCTTGGCTTGGTGGTTGACTTTGATACGTTTAAGTACATTGGGTGTTTTAGAGATTTTCAATCCTTGATTACAATTATTAATTTAGATAAAAGTAAAGTTAGGGTTGCATCCCATTAAGATGTATGAATACAATGCACGAATAAAAATTTTAAAAAGTAAAGTCATAAATCATCAGCATCAGAAAATATGTAGGAGATATAACTACAGATTGTGAAGCCATCAAGAAGATAGTTTCATTAAATACTTGGCACAAATGTATTCTCATAAATTCAACTATTTACATAAAATGTACAATTTCTCAAAGCCTAAAATTAAACTAATATAAACTTAGATGAAAGATGTAATCTAAATAGTCCAAAAACTATTGAAAAATATTGATTTCATAATTAAACATCTTCCCAAAAGAAGTCTCCAAGACTACATAATTTCACTGAAGAAATCTACTGATTTCTGGAAGAATAATTAATACCACTTTTCACAAGTTTCTCTAGGAAATATAAGAGAACAGACAGTGCTTCCCAACTCATTTTATGAGACCAATGTTGTCTTGATACCAAAATCAAACAAACTCAGTAGAAAATAAATCCCACTAACAATATGTTTTCTAAACCTAAATGCAAAAATACTAAAAAAGTACCAAACTGACTATTACAATGTATAAAAGGAATTACATTTCACCTTATTATCAAATAAGTCTGTCACAAGACTACATGGTTAGTTTAATATTAAAGTATATATTAATGTAATTCACCATACTATCAAGCCCCAAAATAAAACTGATATGCACATATCAATTAATACAGAAAGAATATTTGACAAAATTCAGCTCATATCCATGAATAAAAAACCAAGTTAGAAATAGAAATTACCTCAATTTTGTAAAAACCACCTATTATAAAAATCCCTGCTAGGCCGGGCGTGGTGGCACACGCTTGTAATCCCCGCGCTTGAGAGGCAGAGGCAGGAGGATCGAGTCCAGCCGCGCTGGCTTAAGAGACCCTGCTTCAAAAATACAGAAAATAGGTCTGGGAGTGTAGCCCAGAGGTAGAAGGGCTTCCAGGAACCCCAGTACCACCAAAAATAAAAAATTTAAAAAAACCTGCTAACATTCAACATAAAAGAGAAAGACAAGCCGGGTGTGGTGGCGAAGGAGACAGGAAGATCACACAGGTTCAAAGCCAGCCTTGCTGGCTTAAGAGACCCTGTTTCCAAATATATATATACACACAAATATATATATACACACACAAATATACACACACACACACACACACACACACATATATATATATATATATACACACACACACACACACACATACACAAATATATACACACACACATATATTAGGTCTGGGAGTGTAGCCCAGAGGTAGAAGGGTTTCCAGGAACCCCAGTACCACCAGAGAGAGATGAGAGAGAGAGAGAGAGAGAGAGAGAGAGAGAGAGAGAGAGAGAGAGAATCCTTTTCTCTTAAGATGTGGAACAAGAAATTAATGAATTTTTCCACCAATTTTAACATAGTACTGGGAATTCTAGCCATTGAAATAAGGTAAGAAAAATAAGACATTGGATTGGAAAAGAATAAGTCAAATTCTCATTATTTGCAGATGAAATAACCATCTATAAATTATTTTTATATTATAAATGCCAAAGAATCTACAGAATAACTCTTAGAACTAATAAGTGAGTTCAACAGTCATAGGATACAAGATCAATGCAAAAAAATCTCATCTCTGCATATCAACTATGAGCATTGCAGAAAATGAAATTTAAAACACAAAATCATTTGTAATTACTACAAATAAACGAAATACTTAGGTCTAGATTCAGCTACTTACAAGATCTGATTTTTGAAAATGAGGGAATACAAATGAAGCCAACTAAGAAGGCCCAAACAGACATGTTATGCTAAATGATTAGAAAGCATAGCAAAACTGTCAATTTTCCGTAAATTGATAAATATGTTTAATAAAATTCCTAGAACTATTCCAGTATATTTTTTGTAGTCATAGGTAAGCTTACTCTAAAATATATATGGAAAGACATAGGTTATAGAATAGGTAAACAGTGTGTGTGTGTGTGTGTGTGTGTGTGTGTGTGTGTGTGTATGGTTCAATCTCCTTTGGGATTGAACCCAAAGGAGAACCTTACGTCCAAGCTACACCTCTGATCCTTTATATTTATTTATTTTTTTTGTTTTGTAACAGGGTCTCCCTAGGTTTCTGAATCTTGCTGAATTGCTGAGGCTGTTCTCTAACCTGTGATTCTCCTGTTTCATTCTCCCAAGAACTAGGATTATAAGTGTGTGCCATCACTCCTACCTGTAGGAAAATAATTTGACAAGGAAAAATAAAGTGAGAGGAATCACTGTATTCAACATTAAAATATATTTTATTCTGCAGTAATTGACAGCATAAGTGTTGGTAGTGGAATAGACAAATAGATCAGTAGAATAGAATAGAGAACACAGAAATAGATTCATGCAAATATGAACATATGATAGTTAATAGAGGTGAAAAAAAACATTAAATGGAGAAAGAACAGCTTTTCGGGAAAGAGTGCTACAATGATTGGGCATACATAGAGCTAACATAATACTCAATGATGAAATACTGAAAGTCCTTCCTCTAAGGTCACAACCAAAGCAAAGATGATAACTTTCATTACTTCTTCATAATACTGAAAATTCTAGACAAAATGATCAATTAGGAGGAAAGGGCCATCAAAATTGGAAGAGAATAAGTACACTTAACTTTGTTTGCAGACAACATAATCTTATATGTAGAAAATTATAATAGTACACACGTGTGCGTGCACACACACACACACACACACACTGCTTATGATTAGTCAGATTCGGCAAAACTGCAAGATACAAAATCAACATATAAAACTCAGTTGCATTTCTATACACTGACAATAAACAACCTAATAGGGAATTTATGAAAAGGATCCACTTAAAATAGCATTAAAATATACTTAGGACTTAGCTTACTCAATAAAGTAAATATTTGTACACTAAAAATTATAAAATATTGATCAAGAAATTAAAGACATAAATAAGTAGAAAGACATTTCATGTTTATAGACTGGAAGACTTAATATTGTTAAGAGATTCATACTGCAACAAAAGCAATCTACAAATTTAATGTAATTCCTGCCAAAATCTAAACAATGTTTTTGCATCAATAGAGAAAGCGACCCCAAAATTTATATGGAATCACAAAGAACTCTGAATAGCCAAAAACAAGTTATAAAAATAAGAAGAAAGTTGGAAGACTCACACTTTCTGATTTCAAACCTAACCACAAAACAGTGCTAATCAAAGTAGAGTAGTAGTGATATAAAAACAAATGCTTTAACTAATAGAATGTATTAGAGTCCAGAAATAAAGCTCTCTCATATGTTCATATGTTCTCAACAAGGGTACCAAAATCATCCAGTGGAAAAAGAACAGTATTTTAAACAAATGGTGCCGTGAAAATGGAACATGCACATCTGAAAGGATAAAGTTTCCAGGAATTAACTGGAAATATATCAATAGCCTAAATATAAAAAACTATACTATGTATGAAAGAAACATAAGATGAAAGCTTCATGACATTAGATTTGACAATGAGTTCTTGCCTATGACACCAAAAGCATATATGACAGAAGAAAAGTGAGATAAATTTAACTATGTCAAAACTTAAAACATATGCTGAGGACACAGTCAATAGTGAAAAAGGTAACCCACAGAATGGGAGAAAAGATTTGAAACTGTATATCTGATAAGGAATTAAATTCACACACAAAATATATAAATCATTAAATCCAACAACAACGATCTATTTAAAAATGGGCAAAGAACTTGAATAGACATTTTCTAAAGAAGAAATACAGATGGACAGTAGGCACTTACAAGGATGTTCAACACCACTAGTCAACATTGCAAATCAAAATCACAGTTCAATACAACTTCATAGCCATTAGCATGACTATTTTTAAAAGGAACAGAAGTAACAAGTAGTGGCAAGTATGTGGAGAAATTGGAAACCTTGCACATTGCTAGCGGGGATATAAAACGGACACTTCATCTGAAAGTTAAGAGAATTACCACTGGATCTAGCAACTGTGTTTTTGGTTATATATCCAAAAAAATTGAAAGTAGGCACTTGGACAGGTATGTCTACACTATTGTTCACAGAAGTATTATTGGAACTAGCTAAAAAGTAGAAAGAACCCAAATGCTCACCAACATATGAATGAATATACCAAGTGTGGTATATCCATCCATACACAGGAACCTTCTTGAGACCTAAAAACTGAATGAAATTCTGAGATATGCATCAGCATGCATGAAACTCATAGGCATTATGCTAAGTAAGAAAAATGTGAAATGGTAAATGCTATATGACTATTTACATTAGAGACCTAGAATAACCAAGTTCATAGAGACAGAAAGTGAAATAATGGTTGCCAAAAGCCTGTTGAAAGGAGCAATACATGGTTATTGTTTAATTTTAATGGGTACAGAGTTTCAGTTTGAGGTGATTAAAAGTTTTAGAAGATGAATAATGGTGATGGTTACAAAAAATGAATGTCTTTAATGTCATTGAACTTTACACTTAAAAAAGTATTAAGATGTTTAAAATTTTGTCATATATATTTTACCAGGATAAAAGCACAACTGAACAGAAAAAAGTGAACCTCAACCTAACTCTCCTGCCTTATACAAAGTTAATTTAAAATGAAGCATGGACTTAAATGTAAAAACATGAATGCTTTTGTTTTCCAAAATAGGAAAAAATTGTCAGGAGCTATGTTTACCAAAGGTTCTCTGCCTTGATCCCCAAACCATGATCAATAAAAGAAAGTATAGCCGGGCGTGATAGTGCACGCTTGTAATCCCTGCACTTGGGAGGTGGAGACCGTACAGGTTCGAAGCCAGCTGCGCTGGCTTGAGAGACCCTGTTTCCAAATAAAAATATAAAATAGGTCTGGGAGTGTAGCCCAGAGGTAGAAGGGCTTCCAGGAATCCCAGTACCACCAAAATAAATAAATAAATAAATAAATAAATAAATAAATAAATAAATTAAAATAAAAAATAAAAATAAAATAAAGTATATTGATAAATCAAATTTCATAAAAATTAAGTTATATTTTCATAGAAACAGATGAACAATCAAGATACAGATTGGGGGAAATTTTTATAACCACATACCTGACATATTTGACCTACAAAGAGCTCTCAATATTCAACAGTAAAAATTCAAATAAAACAATTAAAATAAAACATGTTCCAGAGATTAAAAAAGACATTTCATTGAAGAAGATATACAGATGGCAAATAGGCTCGTGCAAAGGTGTTCAGTGCCATTAGACATAAGAGAAAACTAAACTACAACCACAATAAGATGTCCTCAAATACCCATTGGACGAGCTAAAATAGAAAATAGTGAAATTATCAAATGCTGTAGAGAATACAGAAAAGCTCTATACAGCTATATTTTGCTGTTGGGAATGGAAAATGGTTACAGCTACTCTGGAAAATATTTGGGAAGTGTCTTATAAAACTAAATATGCAGGCACACACGGTAGCACAGACCAGTCATCGCTGCTACTTGAGAGGCTGAAGTGGCAGGTTTCAAGTTCAAGACCAACCTGGGCAATTTAGCCCCAAAACCAAGTAATGTGGGGTGTGTGTGTGTGTGTGTGTGTGTGTGTGTGTGTGTGTGTGTGTGTTACTTGGGATTGAATCCAGTGGTGCTCTATAACTGTGCTACATCCCCAGCCCTTTAATTAATTTATTTTTCACTTTGAGACAGCGTCACACTAAATGAAACAGACCAAAGAATGTTATGGATGTGTATATATATAGTATCACTGTGAATCAAATTTTCATGCACAGGGAAGAGGGAAGGAGGGGGAAAGAAAGAGACGGAGAAGTAAACAGACCAAATGTGGTGTACATATAAGAATGTACCACGGTGAATCTCTGTCATGCACAACTACAGTGTAACAATAAATACTATTTTAAAAAATAGTTAAATATAAAAAGAGTTACGTGTTTAAAAATGTCTGGTCTACAAAAAGTGCTTTACAGATGTTCTGTATGATTATTATGTTTTTGTTTCTGTGGTACTAGGGGCTGAACTCAGATCCTTTCTATCTCTGAGATATACCCCCAGCTCGTTTTACTTTTTTATTTCGAAGCAGAGTCTCACTGAGTTGCTGAGGGCCTCCCTAAGTTTCTGCGACTGGCTGCAAACCTGTGAGCCCCCTGCCTCAGCCTCCCCAAAGACTGAGATTGTAGGTTTGCTCCACCACACTCAGCTAGGCATTATTATTATGATTATTACTATAGCATACACTTGCAAGATAAATGTAATACTCTTTCTAATCAACTCTAATTTTTTGTTGTTTAATTCTCTTTTCTCTCTAAGTATTAGGACCTAATCAATTCATTATACATTAACTCATCTGTCTAGTTACTGGGAGATGCAAAAAAAATTTAAAGAGAAAACAAAAAATGAACTATGCATTTGGCACATGTGGCATCTGCATTCCTGAGCATTGTGATGGGCCGAATTTTTGTGCCCTCCTAAAATGAATGTGCTAAAATCCTGATATAATGGTTAGGAAGCAGGGTCTTTGGGAGGCGATTAGGATTAAATGAGGCTGTGTAGGTGGAGCCCTTGTGAGTGGAACTCTTGTCTTTAGAACGTCTTGAAGTGGGCCTGCTTCTTCCATTCTCTGAGAGAAGATGGCTGTGTATGAGCCAGAAAGCGGGCTCTTCTACACAATGAAACTGACAGTGCTTTCATTCGTATATCCCAAATCTAGAACCATGATACATAAATTTATATTGCTATAATCTGCTCAGTGTGTGGCATTTTGTATAGCTGCCTGGAGAAACTAAGGCAGGCATTAATCCTAGAGAAATAAAAACTCATGTTTATGTAGAAACATTTTTAAGAATTGTCATAGTAGCTTTATTTGTGGTAGCTAAGAGCTAGACACAGTCTAGAGATCCTTCAATAGGTGAATGGTTAAACCAGCTATTACACAGAATGCTATTTATTTACTTTTTCTTTTATTGGTTCATTGTAATTAAATAGAGGTATAGATTGATAGGAATATACATGCACACAATTCATAAAGTGCCAAGACATCCTGCTGCCTCGGCATCTATGTGTTGAGAACCCCCACTCCACATAGTAATCGGCAAGAAAGCCCCGAGAGGCAGGTATCGTCTCTGGCCAAAGCCCCCCAACTTATAGATACCCTTCACTCTTATTCCTTTTAACTTTCTATATGAATTGCTCCAGTGATGTGATTTATAAAACTGAGTCAGTGAAGATGAACACTCTAATAATCTATTTAAACGTCCTTGGCTCTGCTCAACAATAATGAGAAACTGGCCAGAATTCGGGTACTGTGATAAGCACCCCAGCTGCAGCAACCACAAATGGCCTCCGACCTTCACCGTTAACTTCGATAAAGTAGCTCAGTTTAAGGTAACTTTGTTTACCCTTGAAATCCTGCCCAGAGACAGAGAAAAACTTTGTGTGTGACCTTAAAGAAACAACTTAGCTGCCCAAATATAATAGACCCAAAGAAAAAGACTGTTAACTTTTATCTCAGTGTGAGCACTCCAGGAGACAGAAAAAATGGCCGCATAGTTAGAAATGAATATGACAAAATAAAGGACAGACATTCTAAATATATATATATATGTATGAAGAAAAGGAAATACCGTAAGAGTAAGAAAAGCATTTTTGCATGAGGAAGAGCTTATCATAAGAAAGTTCCAACTGGGAAAGAAAGGAATTAGAAAGTTAGAAGCAGGTTGCAGAGAGTTTGTGACAGGGAAATGGATTATTAAAGATAAGTGGATTCTTTTAATAGGCTTGTTGTTTAAAAAAGAATGCTCAGCAGTTAAGAAAATACATCTGACAATTAGAACTAAAAACCTTGTGGTGTTGTTTGTGGTATTTTGTCTGCCAAACTGTGTTGTGAGTATGCTTAAGCTTTCAGATTCAGAAGATAAGATGCCAATACCTGAATTACCAAATCTCCTCACACTTGTTATATGAACTGAGCCCAAAAGATGGAAAGTTCCAGGAAGGGTTAAAAGAAGATCCCCCTGAGAAGCTCCCAAGCCTCGACTATCCTGGGAGGCTGCCACCTGGAGCTGCTTATCTGCAAGACCTTGGAGAGAAACAGAAGTTAATTCTTCAAAGGCCAACAGCCAGCTGAAGGACCCCCGCCTCCCTTTCTCTTAACTTTACTGGTGAAGTGTATAAATTTCTTGGGTTTTTCATAATAAAGTGTCATTGGCTCAAGAAGCCTTTGTCCACCTCAGGTCCTTTTTTCCAAAGCGTCGTGACTAAAAACTTAAAGAATTCATAGAGGGGAAAGGACCGCTGCAGATAAGGATCTGCAGGACTTCGCCTGCCTTTTGTCCCATCTTTCTGAGGCCCCCGACCGCTAGTGGACTTGCCCCCCACAGAACTGAGCTAGTCGGTAACAATAAAGCATTTCTCCTGTTCCCACATTTTCCCCCTTTCTCACACATGCCTTAAAAACTTAACACTAAAAAAAGAAAATTTAATTCAATCAAAAAATAGGCAACTGAACTGAATAGACACTACGCAACTGAAAAAATACAAATGGCGAATACATATATAAAAATGTTCAACATTCTTAGCAACCAGGGAAATTCAAATCAAAACTACACTGAGAGTCCAACTCCAGTAAAAATGGCAATCACTAAGAATACAAACAAATGCCGGCAAGAGTGTGGGGAAACAGGAGCCCTTAAACACTGTTGGTGGGATTACAAAGTAGTACAGTTGCTATGAAGATTAGTGTAGTGATTTCTCAGAAGATTAGGAACAGAAATACCATATGACCCAGCGATACCTCTCCAGGGCATCTTTCCAAAAGAATTGAAATCAGAATCTTGTAGTAATACATGTATATCCATGTTTGTAGTGGCACAATTCACGACAGCCAAAATATGGAACCACCCTAGGTTCCCATCAACAGATGAAAGGATCAAAGATTGTGGTATATTCACATGGTGTATTTTACTCAATTATAAAGAAGAACAAAATTATGTCATTTTTAGGAAAATGGATGAATTAAGGAATAGTATGTAAAATAAGATTAACTAATCCCAAAAAGTGAATAGTTATATGATTTCTCTCATATATGGAAGCTAAATAAAAATTGGGAAGCAAGGGTAACCTCAGATAGAAAAACAGAGACTCCAATGGAGTGACAAAGGGAACTTAGGAAAGGGAAGAGGGGAATAGAGACACAGAGAAGGTGAACAGTTGAAATACTGCTATGTATGTATGTTAAACTACCAATGCCAATCTCACGGAATGCCATCTAGCAATAAAAAGCAAATCATTGATAAATACAACAACTTAGATGAATCTACAGGGAATTATTCTTAGTAGAAAATATTCTAAAAAATATATGCTGGATATAACCACTTACATAACATTTTGAAATGAAAGAAGTTAGGAATACAGAGCATATTTGTAGTTGACATGAGTTAAGGAATGAGGATGAGGTGAAGGAAAGAGGTGGGCATGGATAGAAAAAGGTTACAGGAGGATTTTTGTGATGATGGAATTATTTCTATCTTGACCGTGGTGGTGAGTACATGAACCTACACATGTGATGTATTTGAATAGAGCTAGGTACACACAAAGACATACATTTACACACAGATAAACAAGCACAAGTGAACATGTAGATGTCTAAATAACATAAGTGAATTGTACCAATGTCAGTGTTTTGGTTATGATCATGTACTACAGCTCTGCAAGATGGGAAACCTAGATAAAGGATAGACTTATCTCTGTATTATTCTTACAACTGCATGTAAATCTACAGTTATCTCAACAAAAATTTAGATTAACCTTCAGATATAGCATTTGGAAATATTTTATCCCATTCTATTAGTAACTGTTAACTCTGTTTACATTGTCTTTGGATATACAATATTTTTTTTTATTTTTTAGGGAGTTTGTATACTCCTCTGTTGCCTGTGCTATTGAAATCATAACCAAGAAATCACTGCCAATTTCAATGTTGTGAGGTTTAATGACCCAGATTTTCTCCTAAAAGTTTATAGTCTTAAGATTTATATTTAGGTCTATTATCTATTCTGAATTAATATTTGTATATGGGATTAGGTAAGGGTCCAATTTTATTCTTTTCCATGTAATTATTATTTTTTAACAATATTTAGTTAAAAGATTAATATTTCCACCACCAAATGTTCATGGAAACCTTGTCAAAAATAACTTGACAATATAGGGAAGAATTTAGTTCTAGGCTTTTATTTAACTCCAATGGTTTATATATCTGCCTTTAGAATAGTACTACACTGTTTCAATTATTGTAGCTTTATATGTAGGTTTGAAATCAGAAAATATATATCTTCTAGCTTTGTTCTTTTTCAAGATCGTTTTGGGTACCTAGAGTCCATATTCCATATTAGGATAGATTTTTTTCTGAAAAATAAATATATAAATATATGATAGTTTCACCTAAAAAATAGAAAAAAATATTCTCTGGTAAGAAAGAAAGCAAAAAGAAATATTGAAATGTTATCTTTAAGTCATCAAAAGCTTGGTATCAGACAAATGAAACTGTTATGTGAGATTATCATTTTTATTTTTAGATAAATTGCCATAATACTAGATGTCAACTACTAAGCCAAGCATGGGAGGGAGGGATAGGGAGAGAATGGGGTGGGGATTGGGTGGGGGCTGACTGGGAAAAGGGTGCATGCATGTCTACAAAAGTATGTATCCTACTATGATGTATGAATACAGTGCACCAATAAAAAAATAATAAATAAAAAAATTAAAAAAAAATTTAGATTAAGGACTACTCCTATGTTCCTATTACCTCACCAACACTTACCAGGCCCTTCCTCTATGAGTGCTGCCCAACATAACCTTCTGTGTTATGCATCTGTTCTACATATGCCTTGTCCAGTGCAGTAGCCAGTAGCCACCGGTGACTGCTAAGCACCTGGAATGTGGCGAGTGTGACTGAGAAACCAAATTTTAATTTTGTTTAGCTTAAGTCTAACTAAACATGTGTAGTTAATGGGATCTGTGTTTGGCATTGGTGACCCCTGAACATTTGTGCTCTAGAAGCTCAAAGTCTATATGAAGGCAGCTAATAAAAATGCAAATATTATACGTAACATCACATAGTAGGATTGTTCATAGCTACTTTGAGAGCAATGAAAGACACCCTACCTCACTGGGGTTAAAAAGGTCACGAGGAAATTCTTCCTTTTTAACAAAATACCCTTGAGCTGAGTCTTTGGGACCTTAAGGTAGGTCAGGTGATTTAAAACATGATTTTGGAGAAACACTGCCTCAGTAGAGGAAATGAGATTTATAGAGACAACAGCCATGAGAGGCCATGTCAGGAAAGGGACGTGCTGGGCAAGTCAGGGCAGAGTCCTGGGCCTGGAAGTCACAGAGATAGGAAGAGATGAATGACAAGGGGCCTCAGAGGCCAGGCCTTGATGGTAGTTCCTCGTGAAGATCCTAAAGAAATAGTGAAGCATTGTGAGGATAACATAAGTAGGTTTAGCTCTTTAAGACATCATTCAGCCAATTGTGGTGGTGCACAACTATGATCCTAGTACTGGAAACGGAGATAGGAGGATCACAGGTTCAAGGACAGCTTCAGCAACAAAGTGAGTCTCTCAGCAACCAAGTGAGACCCTGTATCAAAACTAAATAAAGAGGGCTGGGGGTATTACACACACACACACGCGCGCACACACACACCAGACTCTCTAAAACGTATTGGACTGGGCCAAGGCTCAGGTATGGAGCTATATGTGTAGCTTCTGAGAAGAAATTATTAAAGGCTTAACTATAGCAGTGAAATTATGAGCGGATGAAGGAATAACGTTCAACCAGCAGTAAATGACCAGGAAGATGTTCTCAAATGGATGTGGGTGATAGAGGTAACGGTTAATGGAGGTCGGTTCCAAGCTGTTGACTGAGATAATTTTGTGGATGATATTGCTATTGGCAGATAGTGAATAAAAAGGAAAGAATGGTTTTTTTGTATTAAAAGATTTAGAATATTACATGTTTAATGTTTTGAGATTCAGGGCACTGAGAAAACTCCAGGTCTCGGACATGTCCAGGATGTGGTATGAATAAACCTGGGGCAAGGCCGGGAAAGAGTAGAAAACATACAAATTTGGGTACAGTCTGAAACCACAGATAGAACTGACATAGCTCAGGAAAGCAGTATGAATGAGAAAATGGAGGGGGAAGTGGCCATGAAAGACACTAGAAAAGTATCTGAAGAGGTGCTACGAGGAGAATGAGACGCAGTCTTAGAGGAGACCAATCGAGCAGAGGCTTCCAAGAGGAGGGAGAAATCTACGTCATCCACAAACATGCATAGAGGTCTTTTTGCTCTGGTTTGAATCAAACTAAAGTTACAATGTTTTGATAGCAGCACATGAAATTGATGCTGATCGAACACAGAAATAAACTCAAATATGTAGGGGGATTTCATCTACAAAACTGTGGCATTATCAATCAGTGAAGAAGTGATGGGTTTGTATGGGATACAGAATATAGCGAAAGTTCTACAGAATCGTATTGTAGTTGCCAGTTACCTGAAGCAAGAGTAAATTACTTTATCCAATTTAATGAGCTCCCTCCCTTTTTGAAAGGGAGACCAATGTACCTTTAAGGCCATGAACTTCTTCTCTGGGAGTCTGTAAAATCTGTATAAAATCCCTTTGAATGATTTTGGTCAAACTTCACTCCAGAGCAAGGTTAAGGGTTCTGAATGATATTACCATATTTTAGAAAATTAAAACATTTGCTGCTTCTATATTATAGCCCATAAAGTACGGAATGTTCTGGCCAAGCAATCAGAGCCTTTCACTTATGTAAGTTGCTAACGTATAAGTGTACATAATTGCTTCTATCCTGCTGAAATCCAAGTATCCTGATGAGTATCAGTACCAGCATTTTCCTGTAAAAAGGAAATATCATTATCAACATCCCCTAATGCATTTCCAAACCATCATT
This sequence comes from Muscardinus avellanarius, assembly GCF_963383645.1. NCBI lineage: Eukaryota > Metazoa > Chordata > Mammalia > Rodentia > Gliridae > Muscardinus > Muscardinus avellanarius. Next base: position 8,364,085 of record NC_137805.1, on the reverse strand, counting down.
TAATTTTGAGTTTAAAAGGTGAAAGAAAGAGTACAGCCTCATCCACCAGTGTGTTTCTGTAGAGTTAGTCACCATCCCTGGCCATGCCCAGTAATGGAAGATTATGACTTACTTGTCACCTAGTAAAGCTGTCGTCCTGGGGGCCTAGAGGGCACCTCTGTTCACTCTGTACAGACCTGGTGATTTAGAGGTGATCAGAGAGTTGATCAGAGATTGAAGAAGGCACCATATACTTGCACCAAAAAAACCCCCAGATACTCTGCCCATTAAGCCCACCCTATCCTCATTTTAGCTTAATTTTTAATTGAAAGCTAATCCTTACTGCTGTGAAGGGGAATTTAATAGCCTCGCCTTTTCCTAGAAAACCCAACTCAGTTTTATGAAGATCCAGAAGGGATTTCTTCAGAGAAAACAGATGAGAGTGTGGCAGGTGTGTGTGTGTGTGTGTGTGTGTGTGTGTGTGTGTGTGTGTGGTGTTGTGAAGTAAAGCAAAAGCTGTTGCCAGAATCAAGAGCTAGCACCATGTGACCATCTATGCCTGATAAAATATAGTGAGAAATCTATTATTACCAAAACTAAACCAACTTTAGTTTTGTCATAAGGGCCACTAATATAACATTGGAAACATTTCAAAGGATAGTGTGGGCACTTGTTTTGTTAAGAACACTATGACCTATACCATAGTAAAATTTAAATGTATGAGAGAGGGCAAGGCAAAACAAGGAAAGCCTCAGTAATATTCAGCAGCTACTTTAGGCATGTCACTTATACTTTCTAAGCTAGTTTCCTTAGCTGCAACATGCAGCTATGAGTCCTGCTTATTACACAGAATTCTTCAAAGTATCAAGGTAAAGTATTCTGAGGCAGTATAGCAGTCCTAGAAGCAAGAGTCATAGACCTGACACATTGCTTCTACTTAATAGTTTTTAAAAAACATTGGCCCATTTTGATGCAACTGTGAAAAGCCATTATAGCTACAGGGCTCCTTGAGAGATTGTGAGATTGGCCAAAGCTTTTTCCGCTTCTATCCTTAAGTGTTTTGTCCCCAAAGACGCTTCGTACTGTACATTCTAAACACTAAACTCTGTCTCAAAGTTGCTTCTGGGCAGCCCAAGATACTGCATTTGGGAAATGTGAACAGAAAAGCCAAATTGAAGTATATGTCCCTCATTCCTCATTCTAAAAACCTCCTTAGGGGTGTGTGTGTGTGTGTGTGTGTGTGTGTGTGTGTGCGCACGCTATACTGGGGAATGATTCCAGGAATGCTTTATCACTGATCCAGACCCTTAGCACTTTTAATTATCCATTTTTGAGATAAAATCTCAATCAGTTGCTGAGACTGGCCTTGAACTTGGAATCTTCCTATCTCGGCCACCAGAGTCACTGGAATTGCAGGTGTGCATTGGCAACTTTGGTTTTTTTTTGGGGGGGGACATGAAAGTTAAGGCTCTTCATGATTTAGGAAAAGTCATTCATCTCTGTCTCATTTTTTCATGTGTTTCTTAATCCTCAGTCCAAAACAAGAACAAAAAAGCAAAACACCAAACTGTTTTCCATTTAACTGATATTTTCATGATGAGAATTGCCTAAGGGTTCCATGACATTGTTACTCTTCCTTTCCCTATTAGAATTCTATTACTTCACCTAAATCCCTTTCAGGTACTACCTGAACCCTAAGGCCTTCCACAATTGTCCAGCGTCACCTGACCTCATTCCTCGCTATGAGTTGTGTTATCTATGTGTCCAGATCACCAAACTGACCTCACCCAAAACAGAAATATGTTTTCTGCATCTTCTTTCCCCCACATTACTCAGCCCAGTATCCTACTAATAATAGATACACAAGCCATGCATGGTGGTGCATGAACGTAATCCTAGTATTTGGGGGAAGGAAGCAACAGGACTATAGATTGAAAGACAGCCTCAACAACTTAGTGAGACCCTCAGCTCCATAATGAGACCCTATTTCAAAATTTAAAACAATTTCCCTAGGTTCAGTCCTCAGCACCAAGATAACAACAACAGTAATTGATATACAAAGCATTTGCTTGATTAGTATGTTATGGAAGCAGTAATTCACTAAAATAAAAATGTGTGTGACTTCAAGGATGTCATAAACAATATCTTTGAAAATAGTGCCCCTTTTGTTGTATATATAAAAAAGCTTAAGGAAAACAGACTTGTTTAAAGTTATATAGAAAATAAATAGTAAAATGGAATGATATTTCAGATCTCTTGACTTTGTGTTGCATGTATATTTAATGCTCAATTTTAAAATTAAAGACATAACACGCATATATTTGAAACTACTCTGTATGATACTGTAACGGTGAATACATGACAGGACATTTTCCCATGTTCACAGAATATTCAATACTAAGAGTGAAACCTAATGTAAACTATAGACTTTGGGTGATTATGATGTATGAATGCAAGTTCATCAATTGTAAAAGTTTACCACTTTGATAAGAGATGTTTTTAATGAGGGAGGTTATGCATATGTGGGAGAATACTTCAGATACATCAGAAATCTCTACAGTTTATGCTCAATAATAGAGTGAAGCTAAAACTACCCTATAAAATAAAATCTATTAAACTGCATTTGATAACTTTTAAGATAAATTATGCAATCAATTAAATTCATATGAATTATAAATCTGTTTGTAATTTGGCTATTTTGATCATTTCAAACATGAAAGAATAAACAAAATATTCACATACCCTCTTTACAGAATTACCACTACATGCCTACTTAAACATATTTTGAAACCGAATTCATGTTCTCATCCTATTAATATCACCTTAATAATTCTTGGATTTTGGGTTAACTCTGTTTATTATCTTTCCCCAGTGGCTTCCTGATATTTTGATAACTTTCAAATATTTCAGTAATCTTACAGAAACCTGGGGGAAAGTATTAATTTCCTCCAATGAGCTTTACTTAATGGTTCTGGATAGCTACCTTACAATTTTCTAAATGTGTAAGGTATTGAATATGCCCATAGATGTGAACTAGACATCCTCTCATGTTCAGTTCCCAGAGAAAGAATGATAACTTTATCAGTGAGCAGAAGGCTTTAGGACAGCGGGTCTGTTTCATTTCACTCTCTTTTATCTTTGTAGCCATGGCAATGACCCTTGGCTAACTCTGAGAACTAAACTACTGGTGGGTTCACATAGTTGCTGGCTAATGATATTAGTCTCTATACCCAAAGCAGCAGGTCAAAATAATCAAATTGTCATCATGTTCAAAGTAAACTAAAGGTTTTTCATGTGCACCCAGTTTTTGATTTGATGTTTGCATGATGACTGGTCATATGGTAGGGATGTGACAAATTCCATTTAAGAACTTTGGTCTCCAAAATTTAAGCCAGTTTTCCTGGACATGGTCATCTCACAGGTGTCTCTGTAGGTAACACGTAGAGAAGATGCACCCATGAGCTCTCTCTAGAGGGAGAACCAGAAAGCCTGTTGTTTATGTCTTTAGCTTTGACATATGTGAAGTTGTCTCTTGGTATCCATGGTGTGTTGGTTCCAGGACCCCTTGAGGGTGCCAAAATTAATTGGTTCTCAAGTCTCTTAAAATATTATGTACTTCATAGAACCTGCAGACATCCTTCTGGAAACTTTATCTCTAGATTACTTTATTAACTCCTGCAATATGTGTCTCAGTCAAGATTCTAACTGCAATAATCCAGAAAGCCTGACCATACAATTTAGAGGAAGGAGACTTATTCGTTCACAGTTTTGGAAATTTAGAGGTCAGTACATAATGGGCTGGGTCTATTTAGCTCAGGACATGGAGGCAGGAAGCAGAGAGAAAGAGGAGGAGACCTCATATAATCCCCAAGTCCACGCTCTGAGGGGCCCCTCCTCAGCAACCAAGCCCTACCTCCACCATTGCTACTCTGTTTCTGTGAGGTCTAGGGGGACATTCCAAAGCCCAACTATTACAAAATGCTATGTAAATAGTTGTTATACTACAATGTTTTAAGAAATTATGACAAAAAATGTTTGCACATGTTCATTAAAGATTATGTACAAATGTATTTTCTCCAAAGTTTGTGGTCTACAATTGATCAAATCTGCAGTTGCAAAACCTAAAGATATCAAAGGCCAAATGCATATTAATTTTCTATAATTCTTGCATGCATTTTTATAATAAATCTGAACCATGACCATAACATTTTTTTTTGTGTGTGTGTGTGTGGTACTAGAGATTGAACCCAAGGGAACTCTACCTCTGAGCTATACCCACAGATCTATTTTTTAATTCTTTATGTTTAAACAGGATCTCATTAAGTTGCAAAGGGCCTCACTAAGTAGCTGAGGCTGGCTTGGAACCCAGATCCTCCTGTCTCAGCCTCCCAAATGCTGGGATTACAAGTGTGTTCCACCACACCTGGCTGACTATAATTTTATAGTGAGTTATTTCTTTTAGAAAAATCTCAAACAAGTAAGATATGAAAGAGACTTTGAGACAGCTATCATTTAAGAAATCCCTCTTTACTCTCTTAAAATTATCTTATCCCAAGTATAACTACCATCCTGACTTCTAATAAAATAGAGTAATTTCTTGTTTATAAACAATATGTGTTTATAATCATATAGTCTGTACTCTTTAGTATCTGGCTTGTGTTATTCAAATGTGTTTAAGAGAGTCATTGATATTGCTGTGAGCAATTGTAGGTCATGCATTTTCCTTGCTGTAGAAGAGTTCAACGACTATTCCACAATTTAGATTTCCATTGTTCTGTGGAGAACCATTTAGATTACTCCCAGTTTTAGATAACTTTCAGTCTAGTTGCTATGCATATTCTAGTCCATGTCTTTTAGTGAACATGTGAAAGTACTTCTGTTGGGTGTATACTCAGGAGTGAAATTGTTACATCATAGAGAATATACATGCTGAACTTTATTTAATAAACATTGTGAAAGAATTTTTAAAAATTATTATGCCAGTTTACCTACTTCCAACTTTTCCATGTCTTTGCCAATACTTGGCATTATTTATCTTTTTATTTTAATCCAATATAGCTACAAAATATGATACAGCATTGAAGTTTTAATTTGCATCACTCTGATAACTAAGTCTAGCCCATTGTCATATGTTTTTTAGACATTTAAATATAATCAGGTAGCCGGGCGTGGTGGCGCACGCTTGTAATCCCCGCGCTTGGGAGGCGGAGACAGGAGGATTGCACAGGTTTAAAGCCAGTCTCGCTGGCTTAAGCGACCCTGTTTCCAAATAAAAAAGTATAAAAATAGGTCTGGGAGTATAGCCCAGAGGTAGAAGGGTTTCTAGGAACTCCAGTACCACCGATATATATATATATATATATATATATATATATATATATATATATATATATATTCAGGTAAAGTACTTTTGGCCATTTTTTTCTGGATTGGTACATTAGCAATTGGTATCTAGCTTTTTATATACTCTTGATTAGATTTGTTTACTGAGTATGAATTACAAATAACTTCTCTAGCCCAGTGGTTTGCCTTTCTATCCTTAAGTCTTTTTCAGCTAATCTGTTAATTTTACCCCACCCTTTCCAACATACTTCACTTGACAAATGTTTATTAATTAATGCTGCATATCTGAGAACTTTGTAGATTTTTGAAGGAAAGAATAAGTACAGTGATTACTGTTTATAACCTTTCTGAAGAAATTCCTGAAGCCATCCTGAGTCAATGCATCCTATTGTAAGAGTGTGGGAACCTATGCTTCTCAGGGTTTTAGGGTTTTATTTTCTAAGCACATCATTTAATAGTCAGTTTTCTCAGAGAGTATGTGAAAGCCTTGTTCTGTTTTACAATTGAAAACAGGAAGATAAACAGAGAGGCAAAGATACTCTTGGCTTCTACAATCATGGCCTACCATTGTTTACATATGATTTCCCTGATCATAACTGTTTCCACTGCCATTCATAAAATATATAAATATCATCCTGGTTTTAGCACTCCCAGAATCAGATCCTGAAATAAAGATTCATTTGCAATGGTTTATTTAGAAAATAAACCTAGAAAATAAGGGTAGAAGATTGGGAAAGTGAAGAAGGGAAGGAAGTCAGTCAATAAAGGATATGATTTAAAGCCACTTACTACTCTGGAAAATTGTTATCTTAATCCCAGTGGAGAACTCTGGGAACCGGTGTAGAACAATTGTCTGTGAGTTAATTTGCTGGTGGCACAAAGGATCTGGGGTATTTATACATGGTCTTCTTTTAGTCATTGTTTCAGGGTATCTGAAGTTGGGAAGTACATGTTAATTTCCTAACACCTCCTGTATGCCCTATACTTAGAAAAAGCAATTTCTGTTGCCAGATAAAGCAAAAAAGAAAAAAAATCACAGGTGCTGGAAGTTGGAAGTCAGACTTTTTTGGATGCTGAGTTATATAAGTTCAGTTTTATTGGGTGGAATGCTAAAGAGAAACTTGAAAAATAAATTTTATAGTATAAAATAACAGGCACAAAGATTCACTCTCTTTTGGTCTTTAATTCATATAAAGATCATAGGTGGGCATGGTGGTTTACACCTGTAATCCCGGGACCTGGAAGACTCAGACAGGAGGATCATAGGTTCAAACCAGCTTTGGATACTTAGCAAGATCCTAGAATACTTAGCAAGACCATGTTTACAAATAAAAAATAAAATAAGGCTCGAGGGTAAACTAGAGGTAGACCTTTCCTGGATTCAATCCTCAGTATCACACACACACACACACACACACACACACACACACACACACACATCTTGAGAATCTAAGGGTTCTAATGAATAAGTACTTTAAAAATTTTTCATTGCAATTATCCATATCACTATTCAGACTTTAGTTAGACATGGCATCTGCTAGAATCATCTTCTATTAGGAGGATACTAGACAATTAAAACAAATATATATAAATATGGTTTTTATAAATATATAAATAAATATATATACATATATACATATATTATATATACATATATTATATATACATATATATACATATATACATATATACATATATAATATATATTACATACAACATATATAATATATACAATATATAATATATATAACATATAGTATATATAATATATAATATTTATATATAACATATATATAAATATGTAATATATAATGTAATATATAATATATAATATGTATAATGTATAATATATTAATATAATATGTTATATATTAAATATATTTATATATTTATATATTATATTTATTTATTTATATTTTTATATTTATATAGCCATAAATATATATAACAAAGACTCTCCAAATAATGAGGTTATAAAATATAAATTTATTTTTTCCAAATTTAAATAAGTCTGATGGGTATTAACCCAGGGTTAGAATGGTGCTCCGTGGAGAAAGAGACCCAACCTACTCTTATCTTGCTTTCCATTCATGCACAGCTCCCACTCTCACAATTACCCTGTGGCCCTTGATGACTTTTGCAGTACCATCCTCTCCAGTCTCTCATTACTGCCTAAAGGGAGGACAGAGGTTGAAGAAGGGACACAGTACACTTATCAGAAGTTGCATATACTACCCCAGCCTATTTCCCATTGTCAAGGACTTGGACACATGACCAGAATTAGCTGCAAGGGAGCCTGGCAAAAGAACTTTATTGTAAATATCCAGTTGCTCAAATAAAATGGAAGCATTATTTCTGAAGGAGTTGGAAAAGGAGATGTTTAAAACAACTGTTCCTCTCTTTCTCACAAGTCTCCAAAAATATGAACTGTAATTTTTTATTTTTATTATTTTTTTATGTTTTGGTACTGGAGGTGGAAGCCAAGGGCTTTCTACCTCTGGGCTACACTCCCAGATCTATTTTTTATTGTATTTGGAAACAGGGTCTCACTAAGTTGCTGAGAGCCTCACTAAGTAGCTGAAGCTGGCTTCGAACCTGTGCGATCCTCCTGTCTCAGCCTCTCAAGCGCTGGAATTACAAATGTGTGCCACCATGCCCAGCGAAATGTAAATTTTTAAAAATCTAGAATATAAGTAACCTCTAGGAGAAAGTTTTATATTAGAATAATTATAATTGGGATAAAGAGAAAACCAATGTTTCCTTAGACTATTCCTTAGCTCATATTTCTTTTGAAACCATATCATTATAAATAATAAAAGAAAAAAAGTAGCCAAGTAGCACAGAGCTATTCCAGAGGGTCATAGGTGTGTGTGTGTGTGTGTGTGTGTGTGTGTGTGTGTGTGTGTGTTGTATATACATCTGAGAATACATATTAATTATAAATTAGAATCTTACAGAAGTTCTTTCTTTTCTACATTAGCCATCTTGTAAAGATGGTCACACAATTTTAACCTGTGTGAGCAAGAGACAACATACATTCATGATCACATAGAGAAAATCTTTCAGACATGAACTTGTTTTTATGGGTCTTATTTCTCACCAGCATAGTATTCCAATTTAATTCATTTATTTGGCTCCTGATTCTGAGGTACTCTTGGAGTCATAATAATATGATAATCATTTTAAGTCCGATAAAAAGCAGAAACACAAAAAGTCCATCAGGAGCCTGAATGAAAGGTTTTTGAAAGGACAGAGTGAAACTTTCAAGGTAGATTTTTCTATCGCCGTAAAAAAATAAAAATCAAGTACAGTTGGCATTGTATCACTTGAAAATTCAGAGACAGATTTCATGCTTAAAAATAAAACAACAGGTCTCCTGAAAAGAAATATGGGTAGGAAAAAATTTGTGATTCTGTTTGGATGATAGTGGTGGAAAATAAGAGGCACAGCTTTTTCATACTGATTGGCCTCATCCTTCTGGAGACCAGAAATGGAATCCATCTGGACTTCTGCTGAAACAGTGCAGATGGAGTGACACCATGTGACACTTGAACAGTTTTTTCTGTCATATTCACCAATTAATATTACTGTAGACCTGAAAAATCACTTTTTTTCTTTGATAATTTAGTTGTAGATTTGCTATGGTTTGGCATCTCCATATAAGGAGAAATTTTTCTTAAATATTCTCAGTACTTTCCTTTTTTATTATTTGGAAAAAAATAAGAAGACAGCCAGCATGACTATGTATCCAAGAAGGTTCTGAAACAATTCCTTGAAGACTCACCTTGTGCATCGTGAAAATTAATATATATTAACAGCCAGGAAAAAGGTATTAGGTATCTATCTCAACTGAATAATTAGTTATCATATGTAAAATGCATATGATTTTATGTAAAAAGATACTTTTTGCTTCAGTGTTTGCAGCTATCTTCTTTCTCAAAACTTCATCCTTATGGACCCTAGGTCTATATTTACAGCAGTCTTGAGGATGAATTAGCATTTCTCTCCACTCTCTTTCTTTTGATGATTGCTTTTGTCTTCATTATCTTTAACACTGGCCACATTGTTCCTCTTTTCTGACCATCCATCTCTCTTCTATGTTATATTCTTCCCAAGCAGGCCACCCTAATATTTTTCCTTGGTCTCCAAATTAGTGCAGTACAGGTTTTACAAAAGAACTTCTTTATTCTTTATTTTTTCTATTGCCCTAAGCAGCTTATTTCAAGTTCATGTCCCTACTCATTTCATAAAATCCCTTAACCTTTCCTTTGAAACTCTCTTTCTATGCTGACTGAAAGGCCAATCTGACCCTTTACGCATTCATTCAGAAGGTTATAAAAGTATGTGCAACTGCCAGGTGTGGTGGCGCACGCTTGTAATCCCCGTGCTTGGGAGGTGGAGACAGGAGGATCGCATTGGTTCGAAGCCAGCCTTGCTGGCTTAAGGGACCCTGTTTCCAAATTTAAAAATATATAAAATAGGTCTGGGAGTGTAGCCCGGAGGTAGAAGGGTTTCCAGGAAACCCAGTACCACCAAAAAGAAAAGTATGTGCAACCAATTAATTGTGTGTCTAAACTTCCAGGACAGAAAGGCAGGGAATAAAACTTCATAAACAAAGTCACTATTAGATGCTCACTGATATACACAGATGCTGAAGCTTCATGAAGAATGGAGAATTTATTTTTCTTATCAGTTCTTCAGTGTCTGTTTAGTGGGTGTTAGGTGGCTTCCTTGTCCATCCTTCTTACTGGTCACCCCATCTTTTCACCCTCTTATCCCTTCATGGTTTAACCACTAGGGTCCCATTTCTCTATCACCAGATCCATTTGGTTCTTCGTCCACCTTACAGATAAATACTCTTTATCAGGTCCTACAAATACTGTGAAGCAGTTTGAAAGGGCCTCAAATCCATCAATTCCTTCCCAGAAAAGGGCTTCCTGGTTCAAGAGAAATGCTCTTCTCTTACTGTAGAACAGCTCTAAGCTGGGTGTGCAGCTTGTTACCCCAGAACTTGAGATGCTGACCCAGGAGGATCACAGGCTTGTGGCTACATATACATACATATCTTTGTAAGTCTATTCCTTATCCTTACAAAGAAATACCTGTTTCTTACAGTGACAAATATATAATCAGTAGCCATTCATTTCCTTCCTTTATTTTATGCGTTCAACAAATTTAGAAGCTGCTTGGTACAAATTACTGTGCTAGGGATGGAAGTGAGATTTTTTTTTAAGTTCTTGATATCAAGGAGGATACAGTGTAAAGAAGATGGAATTTAGCAAGATAAGTAGTTATATAATGTAAAAATTACAATGAAAAAACAAGTAGAGCCTGGCATGGTGACACACACCTGTAATCGCAGTACTAGGAAGGTTGAAACAGGAGGATTGCAGGTTCAAGGCCAGTCTCAGCAACTTAGTGAGACTTTCATCAATTTAGCAAGACCCGGTTTTCAAAATAAAAATAAAAAGGGCCGGAGTTGTAATTCAGAGGTAGAATGCCCCTGGGTTCAATCACCAGCACCAACAACAAAATGAAAAAAAAAAAATGTGGAGTATAGTTCTAAAACAGCCTATAACAGAAAAATGTAACCTAATAAAGAATATTTGGAAGCCAAGTGCTGTGGAACATGTCTCTAATTCCCATCTTTGAAAAGCTAAGACAGGAGAATCATGGGTTCAAGGCCAGCCCCAGAAATTGAGTAAGACCATCAGCAACTTAGTGAGACTCGGTTTCAAAATAAAAATGTTGCGTGTAGCTAGGAGGTAAAATGCCCCTGGGCTCAATCTCCAGTACAAAAAATGATTTAAAATAATATTTGGGCACTTTTCAGAGAAACTGAGTATAAAACTGAGCTCTAAAGGAAAATAGGCATTAATTAGGCAAGTTGTTTTGTTAGAGGATTGCAGAGGACTTTTCTAAGCAAGCAACTATCCTATGGGGCAATCACGCAAGAAACGTAGAGGAACTAAGTGCAAGAAAGGATGGAGGGCTGAAATTAAAAGCAAAATGAAGTGTAGTTTGAGGAAAAACTGCAAATGTGGGCAGTGAGAAAAGTACGGATTATGTAAAAATTTTTCAGGCTGTGTTAAAGAGTGTTGGCTGTAAGTAGGAGAAATAGAAAGTCATTGATTTTTTTTTTAAATGCAGGATGTATGCACACAAAAAAATTAGGCTTGACTGTAAGAAGTTCACTTGGGGATCCTGAGTAGGTAATGGGTTAGAGGTGGACCAGAGTGTTGCAGAAAGACAGTTAGGAGGCTTTTATAAAAGTCCAAATGGAAGATGAGGTAGCCCGGCCAGGGGTTGTTGTGCAAAAGATATGGAGAAAACAGACTGGAGAGATATTAAACAGGTAGATATAAAGACCTTGCTATGATCTAGTGATTTGAAAACAAGACATAAAAAAGAGGGAATTATCAAAGATAATTTTAGGGCTTCTCTTTTTGGGGAATTGGGTAGATGAGGCTTAACAAGATGCGGCTTACAGGGAAGATATAGTACATGTTGGTGGATTCTATTTTCTCCTCTTCTGCAGAGGAGTTTCTCTCTCTCTCTCTCTCTCTCTCTCTCTCTCTCTCTCTCTCTCTCTCTCTCTTTCTCTCTCTCCATCTCTATGTCCCTATCTATCTATCTATCTATCTATCTATCTATCTATCTATCTATCTATCTCTCCCAGAAGCTCAGTGAGTACATCGTGAGTCAAAAATTTGATTTCAAATCATTGTTGCAGAGAAGCAAATGTGGGAAATAAGTAAGGAATAGCAAAAGTAAAAACGGAAAAGAAAGAAAGAAAGGAACCCATTACCCATTGATGACCATGCCACCACTATGGGGAACTGGTGTTCATCCTACTGGGGCCCTCCAGGACATGAAGTGGTAAATATCTTTGAGCCTTAGCTGGGATTGATGATTATGGAATATTTGAATGCTAAACATACCCGTTATCAAAGGATTATCGTGGGCATTAATGCATGGCACTCCTGTTCTGGCCCACACTTTGGTCAAAGATGCTCTTGAAGCCCTAGAGAGGCCTCTTATCCTCTCACCAGAGTGCACTGGAAAGGTGAACCTCAAAAGGAACTTAACGGAATACAGACAGTGCCTGTTGCGCTTAAATTTTCTCCCTCTACGGTTTTAATTTAGCCATTTCCTTAGGTTTATTTATTCTATCTTGATACATTTGTCCTTTTGAACCTCTGCTTCTTCTCACATTTTCTTTTATTGCCACATTTCAATTAAACTGCTGACCCACCACTTCTTTGACCTTCAAGTAAAGGTGGTACTTTCTATACTACTCCATACCCAAAACTTAATCTATTAATTGAAGTTAACTTCTTATGCAATGACACAGAAAGATATTATGAAATCATAGATGACTCTCTGCCAGCTGTGAAGAGAAACCACGAGGACTCGTAGCCAAGTAAGAACAACATAGGCCGTGATTAATGGCACTATACATAAGGTTGTCTTAAACTGCACAAATATAGCTGTCAGAGCTTTGGTCTTAAACTGGAAAGAGAGTGCAAGTTGAACACCTTAGGGACCTAAATTCTTTACTTTTATTAGTTACTTGTGATGGAGTAGAGAACATATTTTACAATGCTTGCTGATACCGCCAAGTTGGCAGCACTGCCAATGCTCTGGAAAGCTGAAATATAATATCTCATATACCATCAGGCATAAGCTACGTGCTCCATAAATATTTGGTGATTGATGGGATAAAATCAAATACAATCTCTGTAGACAGTCTTCACGGATCTTATGCCAAGTAGTTTTTGGCTCCCAGTCTCACCCCTCCTTCTTTGAAAATGACCTGCTGTCCGAGTTTATTAGGTTCAGAGGCATCTGAATTGGGCACTTTCCATGTGCACGTTCTCCACCAAAGGAATTTCCATAGTAGTGCACGATTCTCATTTTCTAAGCCTCAATTCTCCTTCCTCGTCCATTAACTCTTCTCTACCCTCCCTTCCATGTTAAGCTTGACCTCATTTTCTCATCCTCCTGGATGGAAACCTGCCCAACTGTCTCCTAGATGAAAAGCTCGTCTGCTCCTCATCGTGCTGCTGCCCTGAGCCTTCCAGGGCATCTCTGGAGAATAATAACTACCACCTACAGTCTTTTACCAGCAGCTCTTGGTATAGCTCCACTCACTGCATGCACAGTGACTGAATGCCAGTCAGCACTTTGCAACTAGCCCTTTTTCTTTTTTGAAACAGAGTCTCTCGATAAGTTGCCAAGAGTCTCACTATATTGCTGAGGCTGTCGAAAACCTGTGATCCTCCCATCTCAACCTCTCAAGTACTGGGATTACAGGAATGAACCATTATACCTGGCTCCAACACTTCTTAAAAGTATTTCTCATACTGCTGATTCAGAATCTTCATCTTTGGGTCTTTTTTATTCATACCTTTAGAGTTTCTCCCAAAGTTCCTTCTTTTCTTAAATCTTTTACTTGAGTAATTCTTCTGCTGTGATAGACTCCACTGTAGCTCCTGAGTGGCCAGAGCAAGAGCTGGGTCTCCTGCAAGCCTTCTTTTGTCTTGCTAATCCCTTTACCCTGTTTCTGGTGCTACCATTTATGCAGCTCATCTGGGAAACGAGGCAAGCTGCTGTTTCTCTAGCCTGACTTGAACTTTCCTACTTCCATTCCCTTTGGTTATGCAGGTTCCACACCTTTTACACCCTCCCTCCAGTATCTAAGTTCCCAAGTTCCCAATCCTGGGCATTCGAGTAATCCCAACAGACGGTCACATCCCTCATAAAATCTGTCCAGATGTCCTTCAGACAAAAGTAACTTTCCCTCAAGCTAAGTTATCTGATCTTCCTCCATATAGTACCTCACTTATTCAATACACAAATCAATTCCTTATGTGTCCACTTCCCATGCTCTAGCCTAGCCGGGCCCTTCAGGTGACCCCACAGCCACCATATAGATAGACTCCAGGAGATGACACAAAGTGCACAGCTCACTTCGTATTCATTTCCAGATTCTGCCAGACCACCTACCTCTTCCCATGTTCATGTTCTCCCACCTCCTGTAGTCTAATCCCCACTTATTTCTTCGTCTTGACTCCTGACACTCTACTGGCTTCCCACATTGCACTCTTACATGCCAGTTTTATGTGCCTCTCTGTCACCTCTGAGTAGGATTTATACTGCTCGTCAGAATAATGGGCCAATGATATTCTAAGCCTCATGCCATGACTTTCTTCTTGATTCCAAATCTGACTACAGTGCCCAGATGATGAAAAGGCTTCAGTCCTCTTGAAGTTAGCTATCAAATCCTGTACGTACGTACTGTGCCTGTTACAGTAAATGCTAATCCTTTAATATACTGAGTGAGTGCTTCCATAAAGAATTTTAATTTATTTGTTAGTTTTTTGCATAATAATGTCTGAGCACATGGAATTTAGGATAGAATGTTGTGAAGGGCATAGTAGTAGTAAAAGTTAATATATCATGGGGATTTATCTGAGAAAACTCCTTAGGGAGTTCTTCACAGCAAAATAAATTGGATACCGATAGTGCCCTGGGAAGCCAAGTGCCTTAGTGATTCTTTGTGAATATTTTAAGTTCATGTACTGAGTCTACTGTCCACTAGTGACTTATAACTGAACCATTTTATGTCCCATTTCTTCAATTGTTTGCCCAATACTGTATAAAAATGTTATATAATATACATGACAGAGAGCCTATAATTAACGTAGAAATTAGCATAATGCCTTATATGTATATATGTATAGTACTCAACATACGTTAACTCTTATCATCAAAGAGAAGATGGTATTAAAAAGTATAGATCACCCAAGAATGGCAGCAAAGATCTGCCTTCTTTATAATTTTACCTAGCAATAGATGTGTGTAGGATCTCCCTCAGAATCTCCAGAAAAACTCGTGGGCATAATTTTAAATATATCGGACACCTAGACTGTTATTAAAGAAACCCAGGCCTCTCCATGTGTTGCCCCTACCCAGGGTCCCAAGATATGCTCATTCATCCAGTGGATGGAAAAAATAGGATGAAGACCAAGAGCATCCATTTGTGTCAGGACTAGAAGTGGCACTTGTAGCCTTGACTCACATACCATTGGCCAGACATCTCCACGTGACTACAGCTGGCCAAAAGGGAGTCTAGGAGGGAAAGGAGCTGTGAGCCTGGAAGAAGTGGGTTCTCACATTTTGTACACATCTACCCTCAGCAGTGGGGGGCCATTTCCAACGCAGGATTGTCATTGGAAACAGCAAGCTCAGACACACATGTATGTTGATCACTAGTTTCCATCACCAGCCTCCCTCTGTTGTCTTCTCCTATAGGGCTCCTGGGGTTCAAGTTACTGGGAGTCAAGGAGCATTAAAGGGAACGGAGTTTCTTTTCCTCACTCAGGTTAGTAAACAGACGATTACAGAAACCCCTTGTCATGTACACTTTGGCCTGTGGAACACAGGGAAAACCACCAGATTCACCTAGAACAAAGGTTCTGACCATGAAACTCAAGAGTTTACCTGAATAACTATTCGAAAGAATGAGACAAAAGAATAAATGCTTTCTTTTTCTCACTCAACATTCCTTGATGGATTCCTGCCCAAATAATCTATACTATTTTTAACTTTAACTGTCTAACATGTCTAGAACTCTCATTTTGCCTCAAACTAATAAAAACTTTCCAGTGATAAATGCAAACTATGTGGTCATATTTGAAATCATATTTAAAGCTAAATTCCAAATTCAAATCTATGACTTAGCTTGTTTTATGAACCTTGACATCACGGAAAACATTTATGTAGAGTAGTTTTATTTTCATACACAGAATAGTACCTAACATAAATAGCACTGATCATGACATCACTGCTTTATATGTATCATCATACTTCATTTTCACAATTACCTGTGAGATAGGTATTATTATCTCCCTTTTATAGATATGAAATCATTGCACAGAGATGTTAGGTAAGTTGCCCATGTTCACACAGCTAATAACAGGAAGGGTAGTTACTTTATCTCAGATAATCTTGCTTTAGAGTCTGCACATTTCACAATTTAAAAAGTAGCTCTCTTTTAATCCCACCAAGATTTAAAATTAATTAAGCAAAACAGAGAACTTTATATTCAATGGAGATGACTTCACATGCTCTGTTTACTTTTATAAAAATATTCTACAAACTCTTAATATTTGAATATAAAACATATTGGTAAATTATTCTGATAAAAATAAAACACAAATTCTGTTTGGACTAATAAGAATGTTTTTTGTCATTCATATGAAACATTCTATAAAAAAACATACTAATTTTTCTTTATTCTTAGTAAACAAATTAACATCTGTTATCCCAAATAGGGAAGTTTAGTCAGACATGACACTTCTCAACAAATATGTTCTGGAGGGCTTTAAAGATATATTTATTTTGGAAGCTTAAGAAAACTAGAGTAAGCAGCTGGCATTGCCTAACGAGGTTCTTCTTTTCCCTACCTATTCTCATGAAGATTTACTTTCAAAGAATCATTCAGAGGAACACAGAAGGAAAATATTAATATATGGATAAGTCAGGAGAGAGAGAGGGCTATAGTTCTACAGGTAATAAGATCACATATGTAAGATTTGGTTTCCTAGAGAACTGAACACTTTGAACTATTTCATTTGTTCTGACCAATACTAGACAAGATTATACAGACATATGCCCTGAGTTCTTAAGCAAAATGGTCCTTCTCACAGCCTATGGTATACAAATATAAAACAATTGTACCATGAAACATTGAAGGTCTTGGTCTCTCCCTAGTTGAGTGTTGTCTGAAGGGGGCCCGATTACATGCATGCAGCGCCATCGTTAACAAGGCTAGAACATAAACAGCATGAGGCAGGGCTTATGGCTTAAGAGTAAACATGGGGAAAAGACAGGAGTACAAGCAAACTTTGGGGAGCAATGGATGCATTCTTTTTTTTGTGTGTGCAGTACTGGGGATAGAACCTAGGAGGATTCTACCTCTAAGCTATACCTCCAGCCCTATTTTTCAGTATTTTATTTTATTTTATTTTATTTTATTTTATTTTATTTTACTTTGCAGGTCTGGGGATGGAACCCAGGGACATTCAACCTCCGAGCTACACCCCCTGCCCTATTTTTTATTCTTTATTTTGAAACCGGGTCTCACTGAGTTGCAGATGGCCTCAATAATTAACTGAGGCTGTCCACGACCCTCGATCCTCTGGTCTCAGCCTCCCAAATTCTGGGATTACAAGTGTGCGCCACCACGCTTGGGCATATTCTATCTTGATTATGGTAACTGTTTCCAGGTGGAGTATGTATGTATCACATGTGTCCAAAATTACCATATTTGACATTTGCTGTATGAAAATTTTATCTCAATGAAATTTTTCAGGATAAAAGTGTTCTAAAATTGTCTGTGATGCTAGTTTAACATACCTATGAATATAATAAAACCTCTTATTAGGTCATATGCCTTTAAACGGGTGAATTGCATTATATATGAGTCATATCTCAATAAAGCTGTTTAAAACATAGTTGGTAATTCGCAAAGTGGAACTTTACAATTATAGACTGTGCTACCTACCCATAATGAAGAGCTAAGAGCTTTCAGTATGTATGTACAACAGTAGTATTTTGGAAGCTGAGACTAACATAGATTAAAGAAGATGATATAAAGTGTAGGGATCCAGCTTGACATGGCTACAGCCATCTTGGTCATAAGTGCCATTGTGCAAGTCAGGTGGCCCAGAGCACAAGCCAAACCCTATAAGACAAAGTCATTAAGAAAGCCAACCAGTGCGCTGACCTCACCGCTGATGCTTGGAGTATGTCTTAGCTGATGGTGGACAGGTTCGTACTTTGTAGAAAGGCCTGGGTACATTTTAGTTGGTCAAAGCCCACCTCAGTCTGGCTTAGCAGCAAATCCCTTCCCTCTGTCTTGGGATAGGGGAGGGGAGGTCCTCCTATCTTGCTGCCGCCCAAAGCTGACTTTTGTCCATCAATCCCTAATAAATTTCATGTTGTGCAGTCCTGGGTCTATCCGACACCTTCCAACTTTGGTGGCTGGTTCTCATGAACCAAAATTGGTTTCCTCCAAAACATAAGGAAATTCATAACATAACATTTTCATATGCTTCTACAGTTCAATTATAGATTAAGTAGAAAAATAAAGATTTACAAAATCAAAATAATATAATTTATTGCACACACACACAAAAAAAACCTTCTTGCCCTAAAACTGAGTATTGCTAGGCATGATAGCACATACCTCTGAGGCCAGAACAGGAGGCTTTCAGGTTCAAGGCCAGCCACAGAAACTTAGGGAGACCCTAGACAACTTAGCATAACCCTTTTTTCAAAATTAAAAAAAAAGATATAGCTTGGAGGTTGAATGTGTCTGGGTCTTAGTCCCTAAGAGTGAAAAACAAAACAAAACCCAAAAATGAGTATTAATTTTTCTAGACAAGTACCTAAGAAACAATCACAGCATTTATCAAATATTATGCGTCAAAGAAAATGTAAGTAAATTTCAAAATGTAGTATGGGAAATGTGGACACCACAGTAAAATGGGTGCTGAATTAAAAAAAAGGAGAAGATTAACAGATTAACTACCAGAACTTGACCTATCTGGCCCTCAGCCCTGTGAGGTATTAGGAGTGGGCTGAGGCTGATTCCTACAGACTGCATACTCCAGGATAGGTCAGCCAGTCCCTGGTGGGGTTTCACCGGGGAAGGCACTGGCAGTTGTTGGAGAGATGGGGGAGTCTTTCTTGAGTGGGAAGAGTGTCTTAGTTAGTGGTCCTGTCTCCTGTGCGGCTCATAGTACTTCCTGCCATAGTAGTTTCAGTTTGTATTGAACCCCCTGTCTCTGGGTTCCAGGAATACTGCCTCCCCCTCTTTCTCTCAAGCTCAGCAGTGTTGTGGCATGTACTAATAAAGGATCATGAGCTTTTCATTGTTGTCCATGGAAAGGTAAATATAGATACTAAGAGTGTCTCTTTAGAAATGTTTTATCTATTTGGCAGTAATCATATGCCTGCTAAATACAATTATTAAAAATTCAGGCTATATCTTGGGTGCTTTATTGTTTTTAATTATAATTTACTAAATTTGATATTTTATAATAATTTATTGTATTTTTTAAAAGTATTGATCTGTGGCATATTAAAGAGAAACTCATATGAGCCACAGATAATTTGAATAACTCTGCTTTATATTAGTCAGTAAGCTAGAAGGAGTATGGTCAAAATAAATGCTGAATTAATCAATGTTTATGATATTACAGGCAGACATTCTTATTTATATAAGGATCTTGAAAACATATGACATGATGTTTTATCTAAAAAAAGTGGAGAGTATTTGAATCAAAGATTTGCTCTAAGTTTGCATCAAAATTTAAAATCTCATGAATGACAAAACAGTGGCATAAAATATACAATGATGAACATTTAATCCAGACTCATATAGAATTGTAAGTATCATTGTATGACAGAATAAAGATTAAAAAAATCCATCTTCTTCTTTGCAAATGAGTGTGATGGCAAACCTCCAAGTTGGCTCCCAAATGCCCTCTTAGTCATTTACAATGTTTTGCTTTTTTTTTTTTTTTTGTACTGATGGCTAAACCCAGGGATGTTTTACCTCTGAGCCCAACCCCAGATCTATTTTATTCTTTATTTTAAAACAAGATCTTTCTAAGTTGCCAAGGAGGGCCTTGAACCTGCAATCCTCCTGTCTCAGGCTTCCAAGAACTAGGATTACAGGTGTAAACCATAGCACTCAGCTCTACTTTCTAGTCTTCATGCCTTTGTGCTGTCCCCGCCTATACCAAGTGGGACTGACTTTTATAATCGATAGGATATTGAGAAAATCATTGCACAGAAATTCCAAAGCCAGGTCATAAACACACCGGGGTTTCCATCTTGCTCTCTTGGATTGCTGGTGCTGGGAAAATCCAGCAGTCATGTTCTGAGGATGCTCATACAGCCCCATGGAAAGACCAACATGACAAGGAGCTCAGGTCTCCTGCCAACAGCTGCCACTAACTTGCCGCCCAAGTGAGTGAACCATCTTGGAAGCAAGTTCTCCAGCCTTGGACATCATTTCAGCCTCAGATGTTCAAAGTCATGTCTTACATCTTGACTGAACCATTATGAGAGACCTCAAGTCAGAGCAGCTAAGTCTCCTGGACTCCTGACCCACAGAAACTGTAGAACAGCATTTTAAGACTTGGAGGGACAAATGAACAAGATAGCAACCCAGGGAAGCAGCACATACAAGTCCTGGGGACACCCAATTGCCTCAAAAATAGCTTTCTAAAAAGCCAGAAAATTCTATCAGTAGAGGCATAAAACAATAGATACAAGGGACATAGAAAAAGAAGATTATAAGTCTGATAAAAGAGCAGAAAATAAACCCACCCGTCTTGCAGCAGTGGGCACTGCAGTGATGCTATCTTGCTTTATAGCACTCGACTCCAGAGATGAAAAGAAAAACAACAGGGAACCTGAGGTGAGCAGCTGCAGACCATCGGGGTTGGAAGCCATCAGTTCTTCCTGTGCAAACACCGGCTACAACTTCCAGCAGTGGTGGCCAAGCTCACCACGTCCTCTAGAGATCCATAGCAGACCTCAACACCATAAAAGAAACCTGCCCACCTCATGGCCACGGGCTCTGTGGTAGTGCCATCTTGCCTCACTGCACCTGGCTTTAGGGGCAATCAGGAAAATATCCAAGACCTGAAGGAGGCAGCTGCAGATGATCGGAATTATAAATCATCGGCTCCTCCTGTGAAAGTACCAGCTACAACTTGCAGCAGTGGTGGCAGAGCTCACCACCCCCTCCAGAGATCCAGAGCAGTGCTCAACAAAACACCATAAGTGAAATCCTGGTTCCCACAGGAAAATGCCCAGCACAGTGTCCCCAGGGTCTTGTGCACCTGTGGTTTCTCAAAAAAATTAACAAGATAGATAAACCACTAGCCAACCTAACCAAAAAAAAAGGAGAGAATCAACCCAAATTTTGAAGATAAAAAATGAAAAAGTAGATATCACTACTGACAGTGTAGAAATCCAGATGATTATCAGAAACTACTTTGAAAAACTATACTCCAACAAAATGTAAAATGTGGAGAAAATTGACAACTTTCTAGATAAATACAACCTGCCTAAACTGAGTCAAGAAAATATAGAAAATTTGAACCAATCAATAGCAATCAAAGAGTTTGAAACAGCAAGAAAAAGCTTACCATCAAAGAGAAGCCCAAGGACTGCACGGCTTTCCAAGAGAATTTTATAAAACATTTATAGGAGAGTTAATCCCAAAACTCCTCAACCTATTTTGTGAAATATAAAAAAGACACTTTCCCAAATACATTCTACAAAGCCAAGATCACATTAATACCAAAACCAAATAAAGATAGCTCAAAATAGGAAAACTACAGGCTTATATCTTTGATGAACTTAGATGCAAACCTTCTAAACAAAATACTAGCAACATGCATTCAAAACCACATCAAGAAAATAATACACCATTACCAGGTAGGGCTCATCACAGGGATGCAAGGCTGGTTCAACATACGAAAATCAATCCATGTAATTCATCATATAAACAGAACCAAAGACAAAAATCACATGATCATTGCAATAGATGCTGGAAAAGCATTTGATAAACTCTAACATCCATTTATGTTAAAAGCACTGCAGAGAATTGGAATAGAAGAACCATACCTCAACATCATAAAAGCAATCTACAATAAGCCCACAGCCAACATCATGTTAAATGGGAAAATCTTTGAGAATTTCTTCTAAAAACAGGAACAAGACAAGGATGTCCATTATCACCACTTCTCTCCCCCCACACACACAAAATAATTAGGAATAAACTTAACCGAGGAAGTAAAAGACCTTAACAAAGAAAATTATAAAATATTGAAAAAAGAAATCAAAGAAGACCCTAGAGGATGGAAAGATCTTCCATGTTCATGGATTGGCAGAATAAATATCATCAAAATGGTCATACTTCCAAAAGTGATCTATAGATTCAACACAATACCCATTAAATTACCAATATCATTCCTCACAGACATAGAAAAATCTGACCTTAAATTCATTTGGAACAACAACAACAACAACAAAAAAAAACAGAATATCCAAAGCAGTTCTGAGCAACAAGAACCATGCAGAAGGCATCACATCACCTGACTTTAAACTATACCACAAAGTCATTATAATAAAAACAGCATGGCACTGGCACAAAAACAGATACATAGACCAATGGAGCAGAATAGATGACTCAGAAACAAATCCACACACTTAGAGCCAATAGATTTTTTTATAAAGGAGCCAAAAAGATACACTGGAAAAAAAAACAAATGGTGTTGGCAAAACTGGTTAACCATATGCAGAAAAATGGAAATAAACCCCACTTTCTCATCCTACACAAGAGTCAATTCAAGATGGATCAAAGACTTAGAAATTGGACCAGGGACTTTGAAGCTCCTTGAAGAGAGCCTAGGTCCAACACTGCAACACATAGATAAAATCAACAGATAAAATCTTTCTCAACAAGACTCCAAAGGCACAACAAACTAAAAGGCAAATCAATACATGGGACTGCATGAAACTGAAGAGCTTTTTTACAGCAAAGGTAACTATCAAGAACCTCAACCTAGGGCCAAAAGAATGGGATATTTTTGCCACTTACTCCTCCGATAGAGGACTAGAATATACAGACAACTGAAGAAACTCAGCACTAAGAAAAAAATTATCCAATCAAAAGTGGGCAAGTGAATTAAATAGGCACCTGACAAAGGAAGAAATTCAAATGGCCAATAAATGCATAAAAATCCTCAACATCATTAGAAATTAGAGAGATGCAAATCAAAACTACCCTGAGATTTCACCTAACTCCAACTAGAATGGCAATCATGTAAAACACAAACAACAAATGCTGGCAAGGATGTGGAGAAGTGGGAACTCTAATACATTGTTGGTGGGACTGCAAATTAGAGCAACCACTTTAGAAAACAGTATGGGGCATCCTCAGAAGAATGGGAACAAACTTGCCATATGATCCAGCAATACCACCTCTGGATATCTACCCAAAACAAAGGAAATCAAATTACCAAACTAATGCATGTGTGTCTATGTTCATAGCTGCACAATTCACCATTGCCAAACTATGGAATTAGCCCAAATGTCCATCAACAGATAAATAGATTAAAAATTGTGGGATATGTACACAATGGGATTTTACCCAGCCATAAAGAAAAACACAACTACATCATTTACAGGGAAATGGATGGAACTGGAGGACATTATGCTAAGTGAGATTAGTCAGTTAAAAAAAAATAAGAAATCGGATGCTCTCCCTAACATTCAAAAGCTAGGAAGAAATGAGCCTTAGGAAGAACTCTAGATGAAGATGAAGATTCTATAGATAAGCAAATATGGCGACCTGAGGGGATGGGAGGGGGGAAGAGGGAAATCCTCTAATCCACATGATGTAACAAACATATCAAAGTTAATCACTATGCCAAGCATGAGAAGGAGGGAAGGGGAGGAATTGGGCAGTAAGTGGGTAAGGACTAATTGGGTGATGTGTGCATGTATGTCTCCACCATCTTGTATCCCGTTAAGATGTATGACTTCAATGCACCAATAAAAAATAAAAAACGAATTGGAATTGGAGGTAATTTGTTGAACAGCAATATACATGTTATGTCAAGCAATTTGCCACACAGCAATTGATAACACAATAAGAATTCTTTGTTTTATTTTGTTATAGAGCATTATAAAAGTATAATATGTATTTTATTGAGTAATATTATTAAGTACATAAACTTTCAGATCATGGTTGATTTTGCATCTTAGCTGAATTGCATATTAGTCTTGTCTATATTACTACTCAGTTTATCTCATCTCATTAATATACAAATATATTAGGCATATATAAATTTAGTCTCACAAAAATATAGTGGTAGCCAGGCATGGTGGCACATGCTTGCAATCTCAGCACTTGGGAGATTGAGACAGGAGGATCCCAGTTCTCAGCCAACCTCAGCTACTTAGTGAGGCATCTGAAAATTAGTAAGACCCTGTTTCAAAATAAAGAATAAAAAAATCAGGATGGGAGTGTAGCTCTGAGGTAGAATGCCCCTGGGTTCAATCCCCAGAACCACAAAAAGAAGAAAAAATATTTTATATAGGTGAAATATAGATAGATGATAGATACAGATAGACAGATGATAGAAAGATATTTGTTTCCTTGGCTTCTCCATTGTAAAAAGATGATGTAATTCTAATTAAAGATGACAGGTTATAAAGAATTTTCTATAATAAACATTCTGTACAGAGAAATTCTCTAGTACAGGACATAAAAAGCATTAGATTCTAGTTTTCTTTTTCATTTTGAATATTTGAACATGTCTAGGTATAAACTATTTTTGCTTCACTTTCTACATCTTCTTTTGATTTTGAAAGACATACACAAGATAAAAATCATGTATCATCACTATAGGGTTATAAAGTACAATATTAGATAAAGAGGACAAAAAGCACTATCTACATTTTCTTATTTTATGCAAATTAATGTGAGAGTAAGAATTATCCAGTAACTGCGGCAAATGAACAATTTCTGTTTTGTCTGGCTCCCAAGGATGCACACTTGTGTTTTGTTTGGTGGAGGAAAGAGGTTTTACCACTTACAACACCGAGCTGCTGAGCTGCTGGAAGCTGTAATATTCATGAGCGACCACGTACTTAGACTGGAACTGATGAGATGTCAGACTTATCATAGCTAAGACCAGTACAGATTAAGTGGTTTTCACCTGAGACTACTTTTTGAGTTTTTTATTGACATAGCCCACATAGTACTGATTCTACTTCTCTCTATCTTCTTTCATATACAAGTAAAAGCAGATGTTAATAGTTCAGCAAGAAGTGCCACAAAGTAAAATCTTAGACATCCTTGCATTATGCCAGTGATCTAGTCTAAAAACTACTTCTTAGGAGTAAGAATAAAATCAGAAGGCATATAGAGATTAGACACCACTGGCAAATTAATTTTTCTGTTCTTTGTGAAAAGGCATATTAGTATATTATCTTTCATTTTTATTTTTACAAGTCTTTTTGTATTAGTACTCGATTTATTTAGTTTCATTAATTTCAACTTTTGCTTGTTATAAACAATACTATAAATGAAAATAAAGCATAGAAATTAAAGATTTTTTCAAACACATAAACAAAAGATAGATACACTGCAGCCTGCTGTTTAAATAACAGGTCATTATAGTTTTAACCATTTGGAAAATATGGAAGTAGTGTTATTATTATTTTGTTGCGAGTGGTACTGTGGATGGAACCCAGGGGTATTCTACATATAAATTACAACTCCAAACCTATTTTTTATCCTTCATTTTGAAACAGGGCTTTACTAAGTTGCTGGGGGCCTCACTCAGTACCTAAAGCTGGCAAGGAACCTGCAATCCTCCTGTCTCAGCCTCCCAAGTACTGAGATTATTTGAGCCACCACACCTGGCAAGGATTCCTATTATAAAACACCATATCAGAAAAGCAATGCCAAGCCAAATGTCAGTTTCTATACATTAAAAGCATGGGAATGGGGGAGAAAGATGCATTTCCAGAATTTAGAGTTAAAAAAAAAATCTGTACTCTACAATACGCTATTATGAGTCCTGGGCTTGGCCCTTCATTCAAGTGGTTTTCAGTAGAATACATACAAGGTGACACTGTGACCTGGCCCTGCAAAATAGGAGATACCAGTTTTGTCTTTAGTAACTGTAGAGAGGACTTGGGAGATATTTTCATGTTCTTCCCTTGAACCAGCAACTTTCATTTTTGTTTTCAATTTTTTTTTAATTTTTTGTATACTGCACTTTGAACCCAGGGGCATTCTACCTCTGAACTACACTTCTAGCCCTATTTTTTTTTTTTTTGGTGGTACTGGGGTTCCTGGAAGCCCTTCTACCTCCGGGCTACACTCCCAGACCTATTTTATACTTTTTCTTTGGAAACAGAGTCTCTTAAGCCAGTGCGGCTGGCTTCGAACCTGCACAATCCTCCTGTCTCCGTCTCCTAAGCGTGGGAATTACAAGCGTGCGCCACCACTCCCGGCCTCCTAGCCCATTTTATTTTTTGGTTGGAAATGGGATCTCACTAATTTGCTAAGGGCCTTGCTAAGTCGTTGATGCTGGCCATGAACCTGAGCTCCTCCTGTCTCAGTCTCCCAAGTACTGGATTCCAGGCATGCTCTTCTACTCCTGGCTAGCAACTCTAATTCTTTTTCAGTTACTAGTTCTAGTCTGTGTTCTTCTACCCAAGTAATAGTTATTTTCATAATCTATGTGTAATATATAAAACTTTCTGTGTAATATATGAAACATTTTTATGTATTTCAGACAAATGACTTAACAGAAGGGGAAAAAGCATTATGTTCATGAATCTGAAAACAAATGTTCTTGAGTACATCGAAGACCCCAGGATGGAGCTGGTGTTGGGCGGATGTCTACTTCAGCGTAGCCCTTCCTCTGGGCTTTCTCTTTCAGTCCTCATTAAGTGGAGGGTTTCTTGAGGCATCACCAATTTTAGAGATCAGGGAACTGAAATGTAAAAATCAAATGGATAATTGATTGAATGAGTGGCCCCCATGTAGGATTCAAAAGCTCATTCCCTTTAAAGTATTTCTTTGTACTCAGGAATATTTTTACCACTTCTTGTTCATCTGAAAAAATTTTTACACGTGCTTTTAACTCTTACTGAAAGGTTGTGTTCCCTGTGACATTCTGCATTCTCTGAGGATATTGTCATCTTGGCACCTAGAAAAGGTGCTGCCATCGGCAGTTAACAGTTCACATCTCAGTCTCTTACTGAAATTGTGAGCTTCGAGAAGGGAGGCATGTTTTACCTTTATCTTTTTATTCTCAGAAGGAGGAACTCAAGTTTAGTTCATAGGAAGAACTCACCAAATGTTTGTCTAATGAATTTGTGTGTGTCTGTGTGTATATGTATGTATGTATATGTACACACACATGCACACAGACACACACAAACACATATGATTATATATGTGTATATATACATATATATGTGTGTATATATATATATATATATTCTCTGAGAAATTTTTTTTAATTAGTAGGTTCTGATTTGGAAATAAAAGTTGACTACTAGGGTAATTACACATTTCATTAATTATTTGATAAAGATTCTCCCTGCCTACCTGGTATCAGCTGCTCTGAATAAATAGCTGTTTGAACTAAGAGCTTTCAGAATATATTAACAACTGGACTTTGACAGAGGGAAAGTATGGACTGCCTAACAGGAGACCAGGATGGCAAAGTGAAGGCTTAGTGATGGAGACTGCCTAACACAACTGGTGGAAACCACTAAAAATAGCATTGGTTAACTTAAGCTAAAAATTGAACATTCTGGAAATACATTATTTTGCTTTTAGTATCAACAAGAATTCTGGATAACCTATTTTGGGAAGTGGATAGTTATCAAGGGAAGCCAGGGGGGATAGGAATATACCTATGTTAAAATCACAAGCTCGTCCCAGGGCCCCATGGACCACCCTTTGAACATTTAGTTCCCAATACTACAGCTGCCATGGACAGTGGTCTATATCTTTCAAAATCCTAAGTCAAACCATTGTCCTGGACAAGTCATATGATCAAGCCCTAGATAGTGGAGAATGAGGAAAACCCCTTTTGTCTTCCAAGGTTAAAATTAGGCTCTGCGTTACACTTATTTTGGCATAATCCATAATTGGGAAGGATATTTTCTTGCTAGTGACATACAGA
Source organism: Muscardinus avellanarius (assembly GCF_963383645.1). NCBI lineage: Eukaryota > Metazoa > Chordata > Mammalia > Rodentia > Gliridae > Muscardinus > Muscardinus avellanarius. The sequence continues at coordinate 8,335,952 of NC_137805.1, read as the reverse complement.
TAATGGCTACAGTGGCAGATTGATTACATTAATGGTGTATGACTCTCTCTACTACTCTAGTACTGAATCTTTGGGGACAATAATCCTGTACTATCTCTTACCCCTTTCTTTATTTTAACAGTGCTCGTTGGTCTTATTTCTGTTCTAGGAGATGGCAATGGCAATTAGCCAGTTCCTTAACTGCTATTAGCAGGGCTTTGTGCATGCTAAGTGCATGCTTAGCCACTGAGCTAGGACCCCTAAGGCCTGGAAAAAATCTTTTATTGTAGTTTTGGGTTTCCTTTTATCACTGAACTGGCAAACTATATCACGCAGATGATTTCTCACCCTGAGGCCAACCAGAAAATCATTCAACATCCATTCAAACATCTTCATTATTTTGGGGATTCTGATCTTGTTTCCTTGTACTAGACCATATGTTATTGCCGATGACAAGGTTAATAAATAGCATGGCTCTAACAAGTGCCAAAAGATGATCAGTTTGTCTTCTCTGCTTGTCTCTTCTTCCTTGAGAAGAAGTGGAGTCATTTGGCTCTGTCTTAAGTCCTTCAGAGCCAATTTTGACCTTAGACAAAACAGATTTAGTGTGTGCACCACTGTGGTCCTCATAATCAAATTCCTCTTGCTCCAGCTCTGTCTGGTATTCAGCCTCTGTAATTTTTTTCCTAGTCTTGGTTCCCAGTCTGCACCTCAATTCCTATTACTAAACCCTAAGCTGTTCTCTGTCACACTTAACTGCTAACCAAATCTATCTAGGAGTTAGGGATTTGCCTTCTTCTTCTAAGTTAACATCCCAGGGACAGGGCATTGCTCCCTGGTAATCTCCTCATCAGACCTTCAGACACCTGCTTGAATTCTCCAGAACTTTCAAAATGTTATGTATGACATGAAATGTATTCATACTGTAGGAAATACTTATTCAGTTCTACTCAATTTCAATTCAATTCAGCAAAGATTTATTAGGCCTCTTAATAAATCAGTGCCAGGCCCTGAACAAAATGGCATAGGATTTAAAGATAAAGGAGACAGGTAGTCACTCTCCCAGAGTTCCAAGAGAGTTGAGGAAAATGAGGGACAAATCCACTGCAATGACACGTGTTAAGAACTAGATATGCATAAACCTCCTTGGAGAGGGAGAAGCACTCAGAGGAAGGAGGAAAGCACAGCAGGCCAGAGTTTTCATGAGCAGTGGCTATATGAGCCTTATGCTTGGATTTTGTCATTTGGCAATTAGCAGATATGGCAGATTTTATCATTGGCCCCAATGTTTCCCTTGCCCTGTATATGTACCTTTTGGCATGGCTTCATTGGAAAATTCACCTCTCCCATTTCTTAACTCTGGCCACTAACCTAATAATTCACTTTGGCCAGTTGGAATTGAGTGAAGCCAAAGCAAGTGTAATGCAGAACATTTCATGTGAACTTTCTATTTCTGTGCTTTCTTTATCACATGTGGCTTTCTCAGTTCATTCTGTTGGATTTAGGAGCCGAATGAGAGATATGTGAACTGAAGTTGCCCTACCTGAATGAGAAATCTGAGTTAAGCTATCCAGTAGCAGCAGCTCCAGCTGACACACAGAGGTATTAGTGCATTCAATGGAGATCAATTATACCCCGCCAAAATTAGCCTATCCCACCCTCATGACCACATATATGGTCAAGACAGACAAGCCAAGTGATCATCAAAATATTTAGCCAATTTCAGGCTTGAGCTACTAGGGCAATGAAAAAATAATGAATTCAAAATGATGGAAGATCTGGGGGTGTGACTTAGTGGTAAAAATGCTTTCCTAGCATACACAAGGTCTAGCACTGCCCCCCAAAACAGAATTATATGAAACAAAGATAATAATAATTTATTGGATGTGGATAGATATAGTGAGTGTGGAATTGAATTTAGGATGGCTCAGATTTCTGAATTACATGACTAACAAAACTTACAAATGGAAAGTACAGAATTTATAGTCCATTAACTGACAGAAGGATACAATCACCAGGCCCATAGCCCATGTTCTTCTTACCAGAGGTATCCAGAAGCAATGAATTCAGTCAAACTCTTCATGTAAGCATAGTAATGACACAAAGACAAGCCCCTTGGTAGGCATACTACTGGTATTTATTGATGAAATAGCACCAGGGAGTCCTTACCTATAAAGTATGTGTTACTGGGAACTGAATCCAGGGGCATTCACCTCTGAATAGAACCTCAGCTCTTTATATTTTTTGTTTTGAAACAGGGTCTTGCTAAGTTACTGTGCCCTAGCCTCCAACTTAAAGCCCTCCTTTCTCAGATTCCTAAGTACTGAGATTACAGGTGTGTGCCACTGCACCCAGGCTTCCTATGAATTTTTTTCATGAAATCTATCTGACCTTTTTTGATCACTTATTTTACACAAAACTAGAATTTATGGACTTATAGGTCATAAGTGGCTGAAAATTGGTCATATCATCAACCATTATTATCAGAACATAAAAGTCACGTATCTAACTCGGAACTGGGTCATTTCACGGGAGTAGTTTCTCATTATGTACTGCCCAGAAAAAACCTTGTCTGTTAGATATGAAACTAAAATTAAATTAAATAAGGGAGAAAATTAGCCTTTTGTAGATCTGTGCCTAATTTTCTCCAATTCCTCTAAAAGATGAATGTTCACTTGTATCTTGCAAATGTCTGCTTCTTTTTGAAGTATTATCATCATTATTATTATTTGGATTTGAGTAAGATTTAAAACTGTTAAGTATTCTTTTACAATTTAACTTTTTGTATTCTCAAAATGTAGATGCAGATGCTGAGGCAAGGGTGGGGAATGGTATCTTGTACCTCTGATGTCAATTGAAACACTTTGGAAAACATGCTCACTTGGACAACCACCCAGGCACATCCAGAGGAATTACCTGTCCATCTTCCCTTACCATCCCAGGGACTGGTAAGGGAAGGGAAACTTCAGTTGTAGCTTGTAAGTAAATATTTGAACCAAAAAAAGGCCAAGTGAAATAGAAATGAAAATGCATGGAATGAGTGTAGAAGCGATTCCAAAAAACACCAGCATTTAATCATTAGGGGGAAAAGGAAAATCAGATGAAAGACATGGGACCATGGTTGAAATCAGCTGAGAAGAATCAGGAGAGCATGACATCTTTTTTTTTTTTTTTTTCTTTTCTTTTTTCTTCTTTCTTTCTTTCTTTCTTCCTTTCTTTCTTTTTTTTTTTTTTTTTTTTTTGTGTGTGTGTGGTACTGGGGGTTGAACCCAGGGGCTTTTCTACCTCTGGGCTATACTCCCAGACCTATTTTATACTTTATTTGGAAACAGGGTCTCACTACGTTCCTGAGAGCCTCACTCAGTAGCTGAGGCTGGCTTTGAATCTGTGTGATCCTCCTGTCTCAGCCTCCCAAGCACTGGAATTACTAGCGTGCGCCACCACGTGTGGCTTTGGCTTTGGTGATGTTTTCCTGGCAGCATTCTGTAGTTTATCTTTGCCTGGAAACCATTTCCTTTAGCATCACTTGCTACCGCAAGAAACTGGGGGTTTTCTAACCTAGCAAATCCGAATCAATTCTTCCTTCCTTTTCTTTCTTTTTTTTTTAATTTTTTTTATTTTTTTATTTTATTTTATTTTATTTTTTTAATTTATTTTTTATTGGTGCAATGTATTTACACATCATAGTGGTATAAAGAAAATACTTTTGTAGACATACATGCACATCTCGCCCAGTTAGCCCCTACCACGATCCCCACCCCATTCCCTCCCCATCCCTCCTTCCCATGCTTGGCTTACTGGTTGACATCTAGTATTATAACAATTTATACAATATTAACATTGATAATCTCACATAACAGTTTCATTTGTCTGGTACCAAACTTTTGATGACTTAAAGATAACATTTCAATATTTCTTTTTGCTTTCTTTCTTACCAGGGGATATTTTTTTCTTTTTTTTTTTTAGGTGAAACTATCATACATTTATTTATTTATTTTTCAGAAAAAATCTATCCTGATATGGAATATGGACTCTAGATACCCAAAACAGTCTCAAAGAAGAACAAAGCTAGAAGATGTATGTTTTCTGATTTCAAACCATATAAAGCTACAATAATTGAAACAGTGTAGTACTGTTCTAAAGGCAGATATATAAACCATTGGAGCTAAATAAAAGCCTAGAGATAAATTCTTCCATACATTGTCAAGTTATTTTTGACAAGGTTTCCATGAACTTTTGGTGGAGGAAATACTAGTCTTTTAACTAAATATTGTTGAAAAATAATAATAAATGAAAAAGAATAAAATTGGACCCTTATCTAACACATATACAAATATTAACTCAAAATAGATAAAAGACCTAAATATAAATCTTAATACTATAAGCTTTTAGAAGAAAATCTGGGTCATAAAACCTCACAACATTGAAATTGGAAGTGATTTCTTGGATATGATTTCAATGGCACAGGCAACAAAAGAGTAAATAAACTCCCTAAAAAATAAAAAAAAATATTGTATATCCAAAGACAATGTAAACAGAGTTAAAAGTTACTGATCCTCTTCCAAGAGTTCCTCCTATGACCCATTTCTCCCTAACTCTCACATATTAGGGAAAGCATCTGATTTCTTATTTTTTGTGCCTGACTAATCTCACTTAGCATAATGTCCTCCAGTTCCATCCATTTCCCTGAAAATGATGTAATTGAGGTTTTTTTGATGGCTGAGTAAAATTCCATTGTGTACATATCCCACAGTTTTGTAATCCATTCATCTGTTGATGGACATCTTGGCTGGTTCCATAGTTTGGCTATGGGGAATTGTGCAGCTATGAACATAGATACACATGCATTAGTTTGGTAGTTTGGTTTCTTTTCTTTTGGGTAGATACCCAACAGTGGTATTGCTGGATCAAATGGAAGATTTGTTCCCATTCTTCTGAGGATTCTCCATACTGTTTTCCAAAGTGGTTGCACTAATTTGCAATCCCACCAACAATGTCTTAGAGTTCCCACTTCTCCACATCCTCGCCAGCATCTGTTGTTGTTTGTGTTTTGAATGATGGCCATTCTAGTTGGAGTTAGGTGATATCTCAGGGTGGTTTTGATTTGCATCTCTCTGATTGCCAGTGATGTTGAGCATTTTTTCATGCATTTATTGGCCATTTGAATTTCTTCTTTTGTGAAGTGTCTATTTAGTTCATTTGCCCATTTTGTTATTGGATGCTTTGTTTTCTTAGTGTTGAGTTTCTTGAGTTCTCTGTATATTCTAGATATTAGTCCTCTATCAGTGGTGTAGGTGGCAAAAATCTTCTCCCATTCTGTTGGCTCTCAATTGAGGTTCTTGATAGTTTCCTTTGCTGAACAGAAGCTCTTCAGTTTCATGCAATCCCATGTATTGATTCTCCTTTTAATTTGTTGTGCCTTTGGGGTCTTGTTGAGGAAATGTTTGTCTGTGCCTATGTGTTGTAGTGTTGGACCTATGCCCTCTTCAAGGAGCTTCAAGGTCTCTGGTTTAATTTCCAAGTCTTTGATCCATCGTGAGTTGACTTTTGTACAGGGTGAAAAAGTGGGATTAACATCCAATTTTCTGCATATGGTTAACCAGTTTTGCCAACACCATTTGTTGAAGAGGCTATCTTTTTTCCAGTGTATGTTTTTGGCCCCTTTGTCAAAAATCAATTGGCTGAAAGTGTGTGGACTTGTTTCTGGGTCTTCTATTCTGCTCCATTGGTCTATATATCTGTTCTTTTGCCAGTACCATGCTGTTTTTATTACAATGGCTTTGTAGTATAGTTTAAAGTCAGGTATTGTGATTCCTCCTGCGTGGTTTTTGTTGCTGAGAACTACCTTGGCTATTCTGGGCTTTTTGTTATTCCAGATAAATTTAAGGACTGATTTTTCTATGTCTGTGAGGAATGATCTTGGTAGTTTAATGGGCATTGCATTAAATCTGTAGATCACTTTTGGGAGGATGGCCATTTTAATGATATTAATTCTGCCAATCCATGAACATGGAAGGTCTTTCCATCTTCTAAGATCTTCTTCGATTTCTTTTTTCAGTGTTTTATAATTTTCTTTGTAGAGATCTTTTACTTCCTTGGTCAGGTTTATTCCTAGATATTTTATTTTTTTGTGGGAGATCCTGAGTGGAAGTGTTTTCTGAATTTCTTTTTCATTGGATTTATGGTTGGTGTACAGGAAAGCTTCTGACTTTTTAAGATTGATTTTGTATCCAGATACCTTGCTGAATTTGTTGATCAGTTCTATAAGCCTTTTGGTTGAGTTTGTTGGGTTTTCTAAATATAGTATCATGTCATCTGCAAATAGTGAAAGCTTAAGTTCTTCTTTTCCTATTTGTACTCCTTTGATTTCCTTTTCTTGCCTTATTGCTCTGGCTAGAGTCTCTAGTACTATATTGAAGAGAAGTGGTGATAGTGGACATCCTTGTCTCGTTCCAGTTTTTAGGGGGAATTCTTGAAGTTTTTCCCCATTTAATATGATGTTGGCAGTGGGCTTATTGTAGATTGCCTTAATAATGTTGAGATATGTTCCTTCTATTCCAATTCTCTGCAGTGTTTTTATCATAAATGGATGTTGAATTTTATCAAATGCTTTTTCAGCATCTATTGAGATGATCATGTGGTTTTTGTCTTTGATTCTGTTTATATGATGAATTACATGGATTGATTTTCGTATATTGAACCAGCCTTGCATCCCTGGGATGAACCCTACCTGGTCATGGTGAATGATTTTCTTGATGTGGTTTTGAATGCGTGTTGCTAGTATTTTGTTTAATAGTTTTGCATCCAAGTTCATCAGAGATATAGGCCTGTAGTTTTCCTTCCTTGAACTGTCTTTATTTGGTTTGGGTATTAGTGTGATGTTGGCTTCATAGAATGTATTTGGGAGAGTCCCGGTTTTTTCTATTTCCCGAAATAGTTTGAGTAGTATTGGGATTAGTTCTCCTATAAAGGTTTTATAGAATTCACTTGGGAAACCATCTGGTCCTGGGCTTTTCTTTGATGGTAAGCTCTTTATTGCTATTTCAATCTCTTTGATTGTTATTGGTTGGTTTAAGTGTTCTATATCTTCTTGACTCAGTTTAGGAAGGTTGTATTTATCTAGGAAGTTGTCGATTTCCTCCAGATTATCCATTTTGTTGGAGTATAGTTTTTCAAAGTAGTTTCTGATAATCCTCTGGATTTCTACGCTGTCAGTAGTAATGTCTCCTTTTTCATCCCTTATCTTCATAATTTGGGTTGATTCTCTCTTTTTTTTAGTTAGGTTGGCTAGTGGTTTATCAATCTTGTTAATTTTTTCAAGAAACCAGCTTTTGGTTTTGTTGATTTTCTGTATTGTTTTTTTATTCTCTATTTCATTAATTTCTGCTCTAATTTTAATAATTTCCCGTCTTCTGCTGGCTTTGGGGTTCAATTGTTCCTGCTTTTCAAGGGCTTTGAGGTGTGTCATAAGGCTATTTATTTGAAGATTTTCTGTTTTTCTTATGTGAGCACTCAGTGCTATAAATTTTCCTCTTAATACTGCCTTCAAAGTGTCCCAGAGGTTTTGATATGTTGTTTCTTTATTTTCATTTGTTTCTAGAAATTTCTTGATTTCACCTCTTACATCTTCTATGACCCATTCTTCATTCAGAAGTGTGGTGTTCAGTCTCCACATGTTTATGTTGTTTCTCTGGGTCTTCTTGTAGTTGATTTCTAGTTTCATTCCATTATGGTCTGAAATGACACAGGGAAGTATGTAACATTTTTTAAATTTGCTAGTGCTCATTTTGTGTCCCAGGATGTGATCTATTTTGGAGAAGGTTCCATGAGCAGCTGAGAAAAATGTAAACTCTGCTGTAGTTGGGTGAAATATTCTATATGTGTCCAAGAGGTCCATTTGGTTAATGGTGTTCTTTAGTTCTGAGACATCTTTACTGACCCTTTGTCTGGAAGATCGGTCTAGTATTGTGAGTGGTGTGTTGAAGTCTCCCAGTATTATTGTGTTGGGATTTATGTGTGGCTTCATGTCACAAAGAGTTTGATTTATGAAAGTAGCTGCCCCTATGTTTGGGGCATAGATGTTGATTATTGTTATTTCCTCTTGCTGGACTATTCCTTTTACCAGTAAAATGTGACCTTCTTTGTCTCTTCTAATAAGTTTGGGTTTGAAGTCTAACTTGTCTGATATCATAGTTGCTACTCCTGCTTGTCTTCGAGTACCATTAGCATGGATTACCTTGCTCCAGCCCTTTACCTTGAGTTTGTTCCTATCTTTACTTGTGAGGTGTGTTTCTTGTAAGCAGCAGATGGATGGATTCTGGCTTTTAATCCATTTTGCCACTTTATGTCTTTTTATTGGGGAGTTGAGGCCGTTTACATTCAGTGTGATTATAGAGAGATAATTTTTAATTCCCAACATGTTAAGATCTTATTTCTGTTTGAGATACTGTTTATTCTTCTTTGCTTAGTTGTCTGCTGGATGGGAATTCTTGTTTCTTTGGTTCTGGCGTGAATTACCCATTTCCTCTTTGCAGTTAATCTCCTTGAGTATTTTCTCTAGCGCTGGTTTTGAAGACATAAATTCCTTCAGTTGCTGTTTGTCATGGAAGCTTCTTATTTCCCCATCTAATTTGATGGATAGTTTTGCTGGGTAGGAAATTTTTGGCTGGAAGTTGTTTTCTTTCAGAGTTTGGAATATGTTACTCCAAGCCCTTCTGGCTTTCATAACTTGGTTTGGGAAGTCTGGAGTGATTCTAATTGGTTTTCCTTTGAATGTCACATGGCCTTTTGTTTTTGTTGCCTTTAAGATTCTCTCCTTGGCTTCCACATTAGTCATTTTGACAATTATGTGGCGTGGGGATCCTCTTCTCTGATCCTGTCTAAAGGGAGTTCTATAAGTTTCCTGGACCTGTGTATCGACCTCTTGCTCTATGTTTGGAAAATTTTCTGCTATTACTTCCCTGAAGAGATTGTTGATCCCTTTGGTTTCACCTTCTTTTCCCTCCTCTATTCCAATTATTCTTAGGTTAGCTCTCTTGAAATGGGCCCATATTTCTTCAATGTCAGATTCCTGCTGTCGGGTTTTTTTTTCTAAATTAGAAACTATGCGTTCATTTTTAGAATGATCATCTTCAAGAAGCGAGATTCTATTCTCCATGTGGTCTAATCTGTTGTTTATACTTTGAATTGAGGCCTTTACTTCATTAATTGCATCCTTTATCTCTTTTTGACTCTCTCTAAATTCTTTTCGAAAGTCCTCTATTATTTCTAAAGTTATTTTCCTAATTTGATCTTCTAGAGATCTTTGGGTTTCTGTGTTATCAGATTCTGATGTTGTGGTGTTGTTGGCATTCACTGCTCCATTGTTATTTCTCTTTCCCATGATTTTGGAAGTTTGTGCCTTCTCTGGGTTCTTCCCTGAGTCACTACAAGTTCACTTAAGATGCTCTGGATCTCTAGTCTATGGTATCTCAGTCACCACTACTCCTTTACTGTGTTGTATCACAAAGTCTCAGACCCAGGGAGTCAATCAAGGCTGCTTAGACCGTGGGGGGTGCCAAGTTGGGCGTTCTCCAGTGGGGAGTTGTGACTATGGTATGATATCTCTGCCACTGCCACTCCCCCACTGGGCTGCACTGCTAAAATCTCCGACCCAGGAGACTATCTGCGCAAGTCCCTGGGAGTGCAGTACTGGGATTTCTCCCCTACGGGCCGCAATTTGACTCACGGTTGTTGAGTGCGCTGATGGAGCTGTAGTGAACTCGGTGGATTCGCTGCTGCCGCCACTGGCAATATGGCACCACTGCCACACCCTCGGCCGTGATGCGGCGTATTTCTTCTCTGGTTTTGATCTCTGCTCTGAGTCCTTGCCAGTTGTGCTGCGCCCAGCCCTTGGGAGCTTTAGATGTTCCCTGCACCAACAAAACTGCTGACTGCCGCCCGGCTGTTCAGCACCTGCTCACCTCGGCTCGCTGTCCACCCCTCCTCTCAGGCGACTGGTGGCTGGTTGAGTGGGTTGGTCTAGGGCTGTCCGGTGAACTCGCCGCTGCCACCAGCAGTAAGACGCTGCTTCTGCATCCTAGGCCGCGAGGCCAGAGTACCTCCTCTCTGGATTTGAGCTCTGTTTTGAGTCTCCCTCCTCTCTGGAGCCTGGTGTTGCTAGGGGAGATGTAGGCCGCGCCGCTCCGGCCGCTCTGCGCCGCGGCTCTGGCTGCTCCGCACCACGGTTCTGGCCGCTCCGGCTGCTCCGGCCGCTCTGCACCGCGGCTCTGGCTGCTCTGCACCGTGGGTCTGGCCACTCCGGCCGCTCCGGCCGTTCCGCGACGCGGCTCTGGCTGCTCCGGCTGTTCTGGCCGCTCTGCTCCGGCTGCTCTGGCAGCTCCGCTCAGCTGTTCTGGGCACTCTGCTCCGGCTGCTCCGGCCGCTCCACTCCGCGGCTCCGGCCACTTCGCGCCGCCGCTCCAGCCAATCCGCGCTGCAGCTCTGACTGCTCCGGCTGTTCTGGCCGCTCCGCTCGGCTGCTCTGGCCGCTCTGCTCAGCTGCTCGGAACCGCGACTCCAGCTGCTCTGTACCGCGGGTCTGGCCACTCTGGCCGCTCCGGCCGTTCCGCACCGCGGCTCTGGCTGCTCCGGCTGCTCAGGCCGCTCCGCTCAGCGGCTCCCCCCAATCCGCGCTGCGGCTCTGGCCGCTCCCAGAGCATGACATCTTGAAAGCCATCTCGAGCCAGGTGTTGGAGGCCCACGCCTGTCATCTCAGCATTTGGGAGGCTGAGACTGGAGTATCTTAGTTCACGGACAGCCTCAGCTACTTAGTGAGGTCCTCCACAACTTAGTGAGACCCTGTCTCGAAATAAAGAATAAAAAATAGAGCAGGGGGTATAGCTCGGAGGTCGAATGCCCCTGGGTTCCATCCCTAGACAAGAAAGAAAGAAAGGAAGGAAGAGAGAAAGAAAGAAACAAACAAACAAACAAAGAAAGCCATCCAGGAGTTTCAGTCATGTAGAAACAGCTAGAACATCTAATGCCATTTCTGTCTTATCATGTCAAGAAAGATATAATAATGATAGTAATATTGAAAAGATAGGGAGAACTCACTCTAAAAATTATTTCTAATCTTAACCCTATCACTCTGATCTAATCATTATACTATAAAGAGGAAACTGAGACTGAGGAAGCTAATTTATAATCCCAAGATTGCCCTACTGGCTAATATGGTTTTTATTTAATTTTTTTATTGGTGCATTTTATTTATACATCATAATGGGGTAAAAAACTTATGTAGGCATAAATGCACACATCACAGGATTGTGAACTAGTCTTCTGATCTGAAGCTCTGCTTCTTTCTTACTATCAGGAATCGCTAAAATGCAAGAACATTTGAATCTGCAGACTGGGAGGTATGTGTATCTAGACAAGAGCAATTGTAATGGAGGCAGAGGTGAAGGCAGGAGGCAGGGGACCAGTGGGCAGATGGATGGTGAGGACCGGACACTCTGGAGATGTTTAGTGGTGGCAGGAGAAAGAAGGGAAGTTTCGGGAGCAGGAGATGCAATGTTAGGGAAATGGTCTTATTAGGAGGAGGAAGAATGGGATATTTATAGACTAAGAGCAGAAAGACACTGGAGATGTTTAGTAGTAGCAGGAGAGAGAAGTGCTGTTTCAGGGGCAGGGGATACAATATTAGGGAACGGATCTTATTAGGATGAGGAAAGATGGGCTATATTTATAGAATAAGAGCAGGAAAGAACAGCCAAGGAAAGGTTGATGGAAGTTGCAGAAGAGAGAAGGAATCAGTTCAGGAAGTAGCCAGTGCAAGTAAAAAGGATGGGGCTGAGATGGGGAAAGAGATTTAGTCTAGAATGAGAAAAGCAAGGTTTGATAGAAGCAGATGAGGGCAAAAGACCCCTGCTTGATGGCCTTACTTTTTTTTTAAGAAGCAAACTCTCTAAGGAGTGGGAATGGTTTGAAGAAGTTGGAAAAAGAAGCTGTCATAAGATAAATACGAGGGGTGTGCATGCATGCTTCTAACATCTTGTTATCCATTAAGATGTATGACTACAATGCACCGATAAAAATTTAAGAAAATAAATAAATCCAAGGGGTGCATTATAAACTCTGTTTAATAGTATAATACACACAGTTGTGCAGATTGTTCTTTATCCCCTTTTACTTCTCCTTATTTTTATTATTCATTATGTTATTTTTTTAATTTGGGTTTCTGCAGCCTTAGGGGGTGGAAACACAAATAGGAATACAGGATTTTCTCTCCTTACCCTTGACCCTGCCTCAACTCCTCAGAAGAATTTCAGCCCTTTGGAAGTGTTGAGAGAAAATTCTGCTTTTTTATTTTTCACTTAACTCTGATGCATGAAACCCACTGAGTACAAAGGACACGATTATGTGCAGCCAGCCCAGACCCTCTTGATGATTTCTCCTGGGACTAGCAGCTTTGAGAGGACTACATGTTCTCTTGTCTGTGCTGCCACTGTATGGTAACTCTGCAGGCAGGGCTAACTCATCCCTATGGGAGGCTCAGGGATGGTCCTGCTGTTCTGCTCAGGAGAGGAGAATGGGTCGGTTCAAAACAGGCCACAAGGCAGCCACCCACCCCATTTTGTCTACAGAGTTGTTCTACACAGTTCAGTTCAGCTGCATAAATAACAATCTCCATTTGATCTACTACCTAATTTTGTCATGTTTTTAATTAGGGGAAAGCAACATACAATGCATAAATTTTTACAATAGATTTTTTTTTCTGTGGTACTGAGGATGGAACCCAGAGACATTCTACCTCTGAGCTATACCCCCAGCCCTATTCTTATTCTTTATTTTAAAACAGGGTCACAAATGCTGGCGAGGATGTGGGGAAAGAGGAACTCTCTTACACTGTTGGTGGGAATGCAAACTAGTTCAACCACTATGGAGATCTGTGTGGAGATTCCTAAGAAAGGTGGAAATAGATCCACCATATGATCCAGCTATACCACTCCTGGGTATCTTTCCAAAGGGGTTGAATTCAGAGAAATACAGCAACATATGCATACCTATGTTCATAGCAGCACAATTTGTAATAGCCAAAATATGGAACCAACCCAGATCACCATCAACAGACGAGTGGATAGCAAAACTGTGGGAAATACACACAATGGAATTCTATTCAGCCATAAAGAAGAACAAAATTATATCATTTGCAAGAAGATGGAAAGCCCTGGAGAACATTATGTTAAGTGAGATCAGCCAAGCACAGAAGGAGAAGGTACATATGTTTCCTCTAATATGCCCAAATTAGGAAACACAAAGGATACCAGTGGGACTCCAGATAATGGAGGGGAAATACCAGCAAAGTTTGAATGGAAAGATAGGAGAGGAGGAAGGCTGATCTTTATTAATGAGGGTCTACATCTGAACATGTGTAAAATTATGAATAATACATGGTTAACCTGGACAACCATTGGTGGGAGGGGGGAAGGGAAAACGGGGGCAGGGGAGAGAGGGCAAATGTATAATAATGTATACTATTTATATTTATTATATTTATTATATTTATTATAAATAAATGTATACTATTTATGTTCAATAAAAAATTTGTTAAAAAAATAAAAAATAAAACAGGGTCTCACTGAGTTGCAAAGAGTCTCACTAAGTAGCTGAGACTGTCTGCGAATCATGATCCACCTGTCTCAGCCTCCTAAGTGCTAGGATTACAAGCAGGAGCCACCACACCTGGTTTACAATGGATTTTTAAAAGAGGCATCATGCCAGGTATTCCCAAAGTAAGTCAAGCTATAGAACATTTGCACTTATTTATAAAGTTCCATCTTGCCCTACCTCACTCCAGAAAATGTCGCTGCTCCAATTTCTCCACCATGGATTAGATTAGCCTGGTCTATAATGTCATATAAATAACTATAGGCAACAGTGTGTACCCTTTTATGTGAGACTGCTTTTGCTTTCCACCACAATTTTGAGATTCATCCATGGTGTCATGTATATCAATACTCTATTCTTTATATTTCCAAGGAGTATACTACTATATGACTGTATTTATTCATTTTTTCTAATGATAGGTTTTGGGCTATTTAATGGTGGGGGTCTATTATGAATAAAAAGTGCTACGAACAACCCCGCACAAGTCTTTGTGTGGGCATATGTTTTTAGTTCCCTTGGAATTTATTAGTGGGATAGGCATATGTTTAACTTTATAACCACCCAATATTTTTCCCAAATGCACCATTTTACTTTCCAAGCAGTAATGCTAAGGTTCTGGTAGTTCTGTATCATTGCCAACAGTGTTGTCAGTCAGTTTAATTTTATATTCTAGTGGGTGTATAAGTAGTTCTTGGTGGCCAAAGCTTATCTGCAATTAATCTTCAGAAGGGGTTTGGGAAACAAGATTCCATGAGCTATCACATATTCAAAACATGTTTTACCCTTTATTCCTGAATGACAGTTTGACTTAATGGATTTGACCGTGGCACTAAAATCGATGGAGGTGGAACCACTGCTGATAGCAAAACAGGATATCCAAGAGGCAAAGGGCCGCAGACCTTGGTGAATGCTGCAGTGAGCAGCCAAAAGCAGTCTTGCTGTTTGTAAGGCAGAACTGCTGGTCTTTATGACTAGCATCCTGGACTGAAATGGTAGATCGATTATTAAAATGGCCCCAGTTTCCATCATCTGCCCCATTTTACAATGCCAAGGATTGAACCAAAGGCCTCACGCATGCTAGCACTCGAGCAAGGAGCTACACCACCCACTGCAGTGTAAACTTGAAATGCCTCCATCAAGTAGAGATTTTATACTCATCTCAGCCAACATAATGCCACAGAAGTGACCAAGTGTAAGTTCTGAGACTACAGTTCAAAAGGCCTGGTATTGTACGTTCTTTCTCTTGCTCTTGATGCCTCTGTTTCGCTCTCTCTGTCCCTCTTCTCTGCCATGTGAAAAATCCTACATTAGCCTCTTTATCCCAGCCACCCTATTTCTTTATTTACCTTTTTTCTTTTTCTTTTTCTTTTTGATTGAACCAGAGGCATTCTACTTTTGAGCCGCAGTCCCAGCCCTAATTTATGTGTGGTTTTTTTTTTTTTTAAACAGGGTTTGCTAAGTTGCCATGAGACCTTGCAAGTTGTTGAGACTAGCCTTGAGTCTGTGATCTTCCTGTCTCAGTCCTGGGATTATAGTCTCTCCTAGGATTACAAGTGTTTACTCCTGTCTCAGTACTGGGATTACAGGTATGTGCCGCAACTATTCTATTTCTAATAAATAACCAGCCCAGTTTCCAAAAATATGAGTCAGGTCATCTCTGAAAATTCCAGCCATCTGCTGACCCTCAAGATGACCAAAAACACATATAAGTGGCCCCAGATCAACCATTCAATAGATTGATCAGCAATAATAAATGGTGGCTGCTTTAAGCCAAGAACTAACAAAGTAGGGCCAATGGGCCTTGCTACAGCATCTCATGTAGACCTTGAGCCAAAGTTCGGTCAGGGGGCCGCAAGAGCCTAAGTCCCCTATGAAGTATGAATAGCATCT
The DNA here is from genome assembly GCF_963383645.1 of Muscardinus avellanarius. Lineage (NCBI taxonomy): Eukaryota > Metazoa > Chordata > Mammalia > Rodentia > Gliridae > Muscardinus > Muscardinus avellanarius. The sequence goes on along the minus strand of NC_137805.1, from coordinate 8,320,436 downwards.
CCTTCTTCAAAAAATTATTTTAAGATCATCTGGATTAACATGTATAATTGGAATTTTATGTATAAGCATTATAACTAAATTTGATGGGCAACGACATGTGAGAGACTGAGTCAGCAAGGATCTTTTTACCCAAGGATAAAGTTTGGGCCAAAGATTAAGTTCAAACTGACCTTAGTTTGGCCCAATATATAAGATTAAGTTCAAGCTGGCCCTGTGATGAGACAAAGCATGCTTTCTGTGATTTATTAAATATCTATCACCCTGCCCTAAAGTCTGTTAAAGACTTTTTCTGTCCTTGAAGTTTTTGCTTGCATAATTGTGGTTTTGCCTACTCTGCCAAGAAAAGAAAAGTATAAAGATTGTAACAAATGCTGAATTAAGTCGGAGAAGCTGCCATCTGGTCTCGTGTGTCAGAGTCTGCTCTCACTCGACCTCGACTCTTCTCTCACCAACACACGACCCCCGACTCCTGCTAGGGCTGGACCCTGGCAGGGCCTAATCTGGCCTGCTCCCGGCTGTCATAAATAAATTTTTGTAGGAACACCGCTATCTCAGTCTGTTCCAGCTGCAATAACAAAATACCATAGACTGAGTGGCTCAAACAACAGACATTTCTTTCTCACAGTTCTGGAGGCTAGGGATCCAAAAATAAAGAGACTGGTAGGTTACATGTCTGGTGAGGACTGTTCTCTCCTTCAGAGAGAGGTCTGGCTATGCACCTCATGTGGCAGAAAAAGAAAATGCAGTGTCTCCATGTTGTAAAAGGGCACAGGGACTAAAAGCATGAATTTCTCCTTCAAGCTCCCATTTTAGGGCACTAATCCCATCCATAGGAGTAGATCTTGCATGCCCTAACCACTTCCTAAAACTTCCACCTCATAATACTATTACACTGGGCATTAAATATCAATATAAACTTTGGAATAAATATCAATATAAATTTGAAGCCATATCAATCAAGCCAAACTCATTGTTTCATTTTGCCTATGGCTTCTTTCATGCAACAATGACAGAGCTGAGCTGCTGCAACTGAGACACCTGAGCTGCAAAACCTCCAGTATTCTCTATCTGGCCCTCTACAGAAAGGTTTGCCTACTCCTGCTTTAAATTATTTGGCTTTGAGGGGATTGTTATCCAGCAATAGCTAACTAATACACTTGGTAAATGTCAGTCCGATAAATACTGACATTATCAGACATGAACATTTTGTCTTTGGTCAACAGAATGTGAAGGTGGTTGCAGACTGTGGAACTCCATGACTTTTCTAGGGCTGTGAAAACTCCACACTCAGTCCTATTTACATACAAGTTAATAATGAGAGAGAGAGAGAGAGAGAGAGAGAGAGAGAGAGAGAGAGAGTGAATAAGCTTCTAACAGTCTTTACTCTCCCATAATGATGAACTCAACCTTTTATCAAATTCCTAAGCATTTTATTGCCCACAGTTAGCATAGATTTTTTTTTAAAAAAAATTAACTATGGTAAAATTGATTTCTTTTGGGATATACAGTTCTGTAAGTTCTTACACTTTTATTAATTTGTGGAACTACCACCATATCAGATTGCAGAACACTTTGATTATACTAAAAATCTCCCTGAGAAAGATTTCTATAGCCTCTTTTGAGTGGAGACAATACTCTTTGTTCACTGGTCTCACTGCCAAGCGCCTCAATGTCTACTGCATCACCCACTCACCCACACCAGCTGCCATGTGACACTGTCCATGGATGGTGACCCACCTGGTCTCCTTGTGAATCATGAATCTATTTAACTCTACTCTAATTACCTTGGAAATTTGTTTCTCTGATAAACTATAAGCACAGCAGGAGTTAAAGCTGTATTCATCTTGTGTATGGCTAAATTTAGGCCCTTTGATGTCTATATATATGAATGCTATTTTAATGAAAACTACCCAGTGTCTTCTCAGTATTTATCTGACTGACATTTACCAAGTGTATTAGTTAACTAGCAGTAAGAGGTCAACCTGTGTTAATGAATAGAACTGGCAACGAAAGTAGATAAGATGAAGGCCTTTATCAAATTACAATAGATACTTGGGAGACTGAGACAGGAGGATCACAGGTTTGAGGCCAGCCTCAACAAGTTATCAAGACCCTCTGACATTTAGTGAGTCCCTGTTTCAAAATTTAAAAAAATAGGGATGGGGGTGTAGCTCAGAGATAGAATGCTTTTGGGTTCAATCTCCAGTACTCACACTCACACACACACACACACACACACACACACACACACACACACACAGGAGAACAATGTAGATGGAGTTATTGCTGAAAGTTAACAGAAGGTAGTGGTGCAATTCTTAGAAAAAAAAACTATATTAGGTTAACAAATGAAGTAATAATGAAAGTAATAATGAAATAATAATGAAGTAATAATGAAATTCTCTCAGGTTGACATTCAGTGGCTATGGTCAAATTGTTTTTGTGTCAAGTACTTTGAGATCCTGGAGTCACCTGAAATCCTGTATGCATTTACTGTTTTGATACTTTTTATTTTATATTTTATTTTATCTTATTTTATTTGGTATTGGGGATTGAACCCAGGGAAATTCTACCTCCGAGCTATGCCCTAGCCCTAATTTACTCTTTGTATTGGAACGGAGTCTCCTAAGTTGCTGAGGGTTTCACTAAATTGCTGAGACTTGCCTCAAATCTGCGATCCTCCTGTCTCAGCCTCTCAGGTCTGGGCCACAGCGCACATCACTCTGAACATACCTCATCTCATCTTTTTTGCTAATTTTTGTGGGTTTGGGTTTTCTTTGCCCTCAAATATTAACTTCTGGAGCAGAGCAGGAGTATGTTCTATATACTTCTTGGTTTGCTTCTTAAACTGAGACCGTGCAAATTACTAGGGATTCTGATAAAATGCAGATTCCAATTCATCAGATTTGGAGTGGAGCCCGAGAGTCCACATTTCTCCTAACACACTGGGCGGTGGCAGCGCTGCTGGTCCATGGACCACACTTTGAGTAACACTTGTTCGGGCTTTAGAAGGATCTCTTTATCAGGGTAAGAGCATCTCACAGCTGCTTATTATGGGTTCTTAATTATAGGAATTATTCTGTGACTGAGTACCATACAAAAAATTCCTGTTTGGGTGAAGCAGCTTCAGTGTGTGTGTGTGTGTGTGTGTGTGTGTGTGTGTGTGTGTGTGTGTGTGTTCTTCCTTCAAAATAGCAGAGATAAATCAGAGAAAGAACCATATAGAAAAACAACCTTCTTTCCCTACTGGACTGCCAAGTGGCTGGACTTGAAATGTAAATATAATGACTCCCTGAAATGGCAATATGTTAATGAATTATCATTTGCAAACTAAATTACAGGCATAAAGAGGCTTTTTTGGAACAGTGCTATTGAAGTAACTTCAGGACATCTAATTGCTCTTCTTTTTATACCTCCCCTACTTTGTAGGACAGAGCTAAATGCCTCCCTCCCCTGCACAATACACCCATGGGCCCTGCTCATATCTGTAATATCCATTTGCCCTGATGATTCAGAAATATAAATATTCTACTTCATTTCATTACTATTTACATATTTCCTATGCTTGACTTGTCTCTCCTATAAAACAATAAACTCTTGGAAGCTCAGGAATAATAGTATTAATAATAACAACTATATCAATTAGTATAAATCAAACATTTACTCTGTGACAGGCACTTTACATAGATTTTATATGCATGCTTGCATGCAGTATTCTCAACAGCTGAATTGTTTCTGTTTTACAGATGAGAAAACTGAGATCGTTCTCTCTTTCTTTTTTTCTTTTTCTTTCTTCTCTCTTTCCTTCTTTCTTTCTTCCTTTCTTCCTTTCTTTCTTTTTTTGGTGTGTAGTACTGGGGATTGAACCCAGGGGCATTCCACCTCTAGGCTACACTTCGAGACCTATTTTTATTTTGAAACAGGGTCTCCCTAAGTTGCAGAGGGCCTTGCTAAATTGCCGAGGCTGGTCTTGAACTTGCAATCTTTCTGTCTCAGCCTCCCAAGTACTGAGATTATAGGCATGTGCCACCATGCCCCTCGGAAAACTGAGATTTAAAAAGAATATATAACTTACCAAAAGCATAGGCAGAGATTACAAGTCACTACACAACATCCACCCTCTAGTTCTTCTTGTGTAATTGAGCCGCAATTCCATTTGGGGCAGCGGCTCAGTAAGCTGACCAATTTGCCTGCCCAGACTTCCTGAAAACTAGGCATGGCCAGGAGATTAGCCTATCACCAATGAGATGTAAACAGAGTATGTTTTAGAACTTGATGTAAACGGGAGCTGAGACTACAGGTAGAGAGGCATTTTAGGAGAGAAGCACTTCCCACCCTTCAGATTTTCTTCTTTTGAAGGGTTTCGATGATCCCTGGATACATTTAAACACTGGCAGCCGTAAAGGATCGCGAGGATCTTGGACCATAAGGTGATCGTGAGGATCCAGAGCATCCACCAGTATGGTGAAGCCAAAAATTAGAAAGCACCTGTGTCCCTGATGACCTTGAAGCTTCACTTCCCGACCACAAATACTAACTCCAGGCTTCTATTATGTGAGAAGGAAAGAAGTAGCTGTCACTGTGGCTACTCTGGGCTTTCTCTCGCTCCCAGCCTGGCCTTACCTTAACTGAAATGTATTTCATCACTGATAAGGGGTAGTGCCAAGGTTCAGCCTTAGGCAGGTTATTATTATCTTCCTCCCCTTAGCGCCTAATAGCATGATATGTATATTGTATACAGTATGTTTTGCTTAGCTTCACCTCTAGAGTGAACCCCATCTATTTCTTGTACTCAATTCTTTTTAGGATTTTCTTACGTGGTCTGCTTCAGCAGATAAAAAGTAGGAACACACTGGTATTGCCTTACATGATTCGAAAATGTGAAGGTATTTCTTGAATGTGGCAGATGTTCTGCAAGATTCACCTTTTCTTTATTATTTTTCTATTCTCCATGCTTTTCTCATTTGTAACCTAGGCTTCTGCGGTTATCGTTATCATTTATGCATTCATTTGGCAAGTATTTATTAGGTATCTATCTACTGAGTCCTAGAAATCAGTCTACTGGTTGGGAATGGAAGATGAAGAAAACAGATACTATACTTGATTTATGGCATTTATATTATTTAAGTTGGGTGCAGAATGACGTGTTAAGAGAAAAAACAATAAATAATGGGTCAGGTAGCGATACATTTTTATAGAAAAACTAGAGCATAACAAAAGAGATAATTTTCCCAGGAATGTGGAGAAACTGGTAAGAGAAAAAAAAATCATGAAACTTGTGTGTTCCTTCTGGAGCTGTTGGCAAACATTTTTATTTTCAAAATAGACAAAAATCCTGGTGATGGAGATTGATTTTTTTTTTTACATTGGAGATAAAATCCAGGGCCTCATACATGCTAGCCAAGTGCTTTACCACTGAGTTACACCCCTCAAACTGATTGATCCATTTCTGAAAAGTCCTACATTACGCTTGACAACCTGAAAACCTTCTATGGACCTGTCTGAGCAGCTGCTGTCTAACAGTCCCAACTGGACAATATCTGATTTGCTTCTTCTTTTCCTTCTGCGCTTCTGGCAAGTCATTCCATCACGAGCCAAATTACTTCTTTCCTCAAATAGGATTGTACCTTTTACAGCAACTCTGAGAAAAGATTAGGAATGAGTAACTGAGTGTGTGTGTGTGTGTGAGGGCTTGAATCCACACCTAAGGTGTGAAAATATATCTAAGACAGTAGCTGGAACAGACAATATAAACATGATATTTAGTTGCTCAAAATTCAAAATTGGTTGAAATTCATAAACATTCGATCCCAATTCTTCTCAGCCTTCTGAAGATGCGAACTTCTTCCCGGTGTCTTGTGGTCTGAAAAGTAAGTGCAGGTGGGAAGAGCAGCCTGAGCTGTGAGAACAACAAAAGAAAAGAATCTAAGGTGGCTGCTAATTTTTTTTTTTTTTGCACAAGGATGGAAAAAGTCCTTTAATGTTTAAGAAACATGCTCTTGCTGCATTTTCCATTGGATTTCATATTTCTCATGCACTGAATTTTTGAGAATCTGGATGAGCTGTAGGTTCAACATTTTCTGGAATAAGAAGTCCAGAGTTGATAGCCCTGGGCTTTGCCTTAGGACTGAAATCCATCTGCCTAGCACAAACCAAAACAAACGACTTTCCTATTTTCACCATTCACAAAAGTCCCTCAGAAGCGCAAGGTGACTGATATTTATAACCTTTTCATCTCTAATAGGAAAATGTATATGCTTCTCTTCTAAGACAGTCTTGTTTCTAAAGAAAACTACAAATTTAATTTTGAGTCTCTTTATGTTATATAAATTATGCAATGCCATCACAACAAGTGGGAGTCCATTAGAGTCCACTGGTTCTGTAGCCACAGATACAAACAACTGCAGATTGAAAATAACACAAAGAAATGCATCTATACTGAACATATACAGCCTTTTTTCCTTTGTCATTATTCCTAAAATAATATAGTATAAAAATTTTTATGTAGCATTTATAATGTATTGGTAGTATACATAATCTAAAGATAATTTAAGATATACGGGAGAACATGCATAGGTTATATCTAAATAACTAGATTATATATACTGGACCTGAACATCCACAGATTTTGGTATCTTTAGGGGTACTAAACCCAAAAACCTACTATCCCCTTGCACTGTGATCTAGTTCACAAAATCTGATCACATCTCAAGATGCTGATATTCTGATATTCTGTGCTAATAATATGGTCAGAAAAAAAATATTAATCTTTGTATGTTATTTGGGCCAGAATTGCCTAGAAGTGGAACCTGAGACAGAGATTGATCACAGATGAAGGGATGAGTTGAGGAAGAGGAGTGTTCAGGAGAAAAGAGAGAGGAAACCAGGTTAGAACCAGAGAAAAGTACAGGCAAGTAAGAGGGAAAAAATGTTACCAAGCACGTGGTCTCAGCATGATCCCACAGGCCTCTGGATCATGTGTTGTACCAATCTCACCTGTTCTACTGCACCACTGTGTCTTTCGGACCACTAATTCAGAATGTCCTTCCTCACACACCTGAAGGAAGGGAAAGGGTTATAACCAATAATCGATAATAACTCACATTAGCCAAGGTCAAGTCTATTCTGAATAAGGCAGCAGTGCATCATTAGCAACCAACATTTAGAGGAAGGACTAAATGAGTGATGTGTGCATGTATGCCTCTACCGTCTTGTACTCCATTAAGATGTCTGACTATGCTGGGCGTGGTGGCGCACACTTGTAATCCTCGCGCTTGGGAGGCAGAGAAAGGAGGATTGTGCTGGTTTGAAGCCAGCCGCGCTGGCTTAAGAGACCCTGTTTCCAAATAAAAATATAAAAATTAGGTCTGGGAGTATATCCCGGAGGTAGAAGGGCTTGCAGGAACCCCAGTATCACACACACACATACACACACACAAAAAAAAGATGTCTGACTACAATGCACCTACAATAAATAAATAAATAAATAAATAAATAAATAAATATATTTATAGATAGTTGCTGGTTGCCCTAGTCCAAGTGTGCACCAGCCTGTAGTGATAATCCTAAAGCACTCACATTTTGCCTTTCTCTTTTTCACCCAGGAAAACATTCCAACTATCTTCTTTGGTGGAATTCCTACATAATTTTCTTCTTCTCCTCCTTTAAATGAACTTTGTCTCAAGCTCTTCTTTGTTGCCCACCTGAAAGACAAGGATAATTGTGGTATCCAATAACTAACCCACCCTGTGAATGAGTAATGGCTTATCAGGAGAGAATAGACCTTTGCATTTTGCAATCAAAGCTTAATTCAAAAATAGAACCTTGAGCCCTATCTTATGTGTTGTACAAATGACAACTAAGATTTTTCTATTTTTTGGCTTTTATTGGCTCTTTTAGTCAATAAAAATTGACTATTACAACTAAGAAGTAAATGACTATTAAATTAGGGGAAGAACTTTCATATTTGCCTATTTTTAGCATCTGTTTCTTGCCTAGAGCATATTCAATAAATGCTAATGAATAACTGAATGAATGAATATTGGGGGTAGCTGTGGAGATATGAATGCTTACTATAAGAATGCAAATATTCAAAATATCATAAGTCCATAGGGGCCATGAACGTAATATAAACAAATAAAAGGGGCTGTGGCCAAATGGAGAGCTCATACAATATTCTACCTGTCATTCTCACTCCTATAACCCCAAATGACTGACCACACAACTTAGAAATAGGAAGATTTATTTGCTCACAGCTTCTTGGAGATTTGGGGATCGATCCATATGAGGTCAAGGTCTGGAGCTCAGGGTACGGCAGTGGGAAGCAGAGAGAGGGAGAAAGCAAGGGTTCTGCTCTCACATCATGGAGGCAATAAGCAGAGAGAGGGAGAGAGCAAGGGTTCTGCTCTCACATCATGGAGGCAATAAGCAGAGAGAGGGAGAGAGCAAGGGTTCTGCTCTCACATCATGGAGGCTAGAGCAGAAAGTGAGCAGAAGGTGGAGGAAGGTTATATAATCACCATTGCCACCTCAGTACCACAAAAAAATAATGATAATAAATAAATAAAATAGAGCTAATGGTTTAGCCAGAAGTAGAATCCCCCCAAGTTCATTGTCCAGTACTACAAATTAACAATAATACTAATCCAGAGGAAGTTCTCCAAAGGTCTTTCTTCCTCCTTTAACTTATATGCTTGGCTTGTGCTCTCTGGGTTCCCTGGGCATCCTCCATAAACATATCGTCTATATAACTGAGAACATATTAATCGAGCAGATACTGTGGGTGAGGTATTGTGCCGCACAATGAGGATGGGGCAGTGAGAGAGGCAGGGACCAGATGATCAGTTGCAGTTTGGATGGATGGTGTCACGCTGCCGTAGCACCATGCCAAGCTGGGCACTTGTCTTCTCCAAGTCTAAACACTTTCTTTTATTTCTCCTTTTTTTTTTTTTTTTTTTTTGGTGGTGGTACTGGGGTTCCTGGAAGCCCTTCTACCTCCGGGCTATACTCCCAGACCTATTTTATAATTTTATTTAGAAACAGGGTTTCCTAAGCCAGCGCACGCGGCTGGCTTCGAACCTGAGCGATCCTCCTGTCTGAACCTGAGCGATCCTCCTGTCTCCGCCTCCCAAGCGCGGGGATTACAAGCGTGCGCCACCACGCCCGGCTATTTCTCAATTCTTATCCCTTACTTATCGTCTGGCACAGAGTGGACATTCAGCAAATATTTGCCAATGATCAGTAAGTAAGTAATGCAGGTGCTTCAGGTTTCATTTGGAAACTATGAACACTTGGAACGATTCCAAGTGGAACTGGGTCTTTGAACCCTACCTGGAAGCAGAGATCTGGGAAATTGCTGTTCTTGGCTGGAGGCAAGTGCGTGAATCACCAGTCCCTGCCTGGCTGTCACTCAGAAAGAATACACTGTACAATTCTTAATAACATGTTCTCTTTCAGTAAACTCACAGCAAGCCATCCTTGTGGCCAAGATCACTGCAACTGGTCGGACATAATTAAAACCAGGCCTAAGAGGTGGCCTTTTAATCCTTAAGGTAATTCCCAATGCAGACCTATAAAGCTATGCACTCTAGTAATGCAAAACCGGAACGCAACCAATCACTTCCTGACCCAGCGGTGAAGTCCGGGCAGTCAAGGGCAGCGTGGTGTATGAAGCTGTTTTCCATCATTTTCTCTTGAAACTATGGATTTCTTTTCTCAAGAAAAAATACAGACACTTCTAGTCTTAAAAAAAAAAAAAATAAGTCTAAAGTAACGTTCGATCCAGGAATGGGTGTTTCTACATGTTTGTCTAGAAAAATTCCTAGAAGTCACAAGTTCAAAGACATTAAAAAAAAGGAGAATTTTAATTATTCAGCCAATCTGTGGTCTTCTACTTAACTGCTCATGTCTCTGGAAATGTCTTGTTTAAAAAATGAACTGTGATTGCAGTAGTGTGATCAAGTGCACCACCTGTCGGCCATTGCTGACAACTACACCACAATTAAGTTCTTTTGTTGTCTTTCAAAGAATGGGGCC